>NC_138030.1:17635044-18001748 GCF_964106645.2 Podarcis pityusensis
GAGCATCATAACTGACTAGAAGCTTGGACCCAGATCCAAGCTGGTCCCATGCTGGCTGAGTTGAAGTCCAGAATGCTTGATGTACACCGGGTAGGCAATGATGAAGCAGTGATCTAACTAAGGCAATTTCCTTATGTTGCTACAGCTCCAGGCACCTCCAAAAATAATGTTGGAGCCTTATTCCTGGAGCAAATCGGGGCCCTTTGCCTCACAGATCCCATCCTCCACCTGGAACGCAAGCTGTTGCTTCATACTGTGAAAAATAGATCTGATGATGTTTACTTTGGATGAGATGAAACGCCTGGGCATTTTAACAAACATCCCGGCATTTGTTTGTTTACCTGCCTCACCCACATACTTGTCATTCTTCTGGGGGCAGTGGAGCCAGTCAGAGTGTCTTTCAAAATATTACAGATCCTATAGACCTCTTGAGCTATCTGTTACAGAAAGATGGGCTCCCGGAATCCGTCTTTTCCAGATCTCACTTCAGCTCCTGTTAGGTTTGTGTAGATTTCTTTCCCCACAAAAACGGGGGGGGGGGGGGGGGAGTGCATTCTGTGCAAAATGATTGTTGAGTTGTTAACAGCATTTAAATTTTAAAAAGCAAAGCAAATAAGAGGCAGCATGTATGAGGATACTCTTGTGAGTCTCTCTCATTGTAGGAAAAACCACAAAGGATCTCATGGTAACTTAAAAGACTTAGTACAATCCTAAACTTTATTGAATTCATTGGCACTTACTCCCAGTGAAGTGGGGTTGGGATTACAGCCTAACAAATTTATTTTGATAGAAGCTTTTCATCAGATGCATGAATGTTATTCTGAGTTGCAGGTACATATATACAGAGTTGTATGACAGAAGTGTGAAAATGGACACCAGAGGGAAATTTTATTCCATTTTTATTTAAACAGAATGTATGTATCACTTACTTTTTAAAAAAAACCCTGGAAGTGTTTTAAATAAAATAAACATTAACATTATCAATAAAAGAAGCTAAACCCAAGTCAACTTGGAAAAAACTAAAACTAGCCGTTAAAATATACATTACAAAATAAATTATCTATTAAAATACCAGAAATGAAATGCAGAAGAGAACAGTCTCTGACAGTCAGGTGCTTAGCTGTTTTTAATTAGGTAAAAGGTAAAGTCCAGCCAAAGGCGACTATGGGGTACAGCGCTCGTTTCGCTTTCAGGCTGAGGGAGCTGGCGTTTGACAACAGAGTTTTCCGGGTCATGTGGCCATCTCAGAAACGATGTTGTTAAAGAGTATATAAACTGCCAAAACAAACAAACAAACCAAGAAACAAACAATTGGTCCATCTATGGTTGTTGTTGTTGTTGGCATCTATCTTGGGAGACGATGGAGGGAATGCGCCTTTGGGGGTGAGGTCAAACTGTTGGAAGGCCACAGCACCTGCTGTGACTGTAGAGACAGATAAGGGCGAGACATGTTTTGTTGCAGCTGGGGCAGATGAAGGTGTCTGGTTGTGCTGCTGCAGATGCACCATGGCGTTTCTTCTCTGTGTGCTCTTCCCAGTGGTCATTGCTATGGATACACACCTTGGCTACTTGTCTCCAACTGGTTCAGTATTATCTGCAGTGATCGACAGCAGCTTTCCAAGATTTCAGACAGAAGTATTTGCCAGCCCTACCTGGAGATGCCAGGGTTTGACCTGGCATATTATGCATGCAAACCACTTGCCCTACTGCTGGACCCACATCCCTTCCCTGAAGAGGAGTAGCAAAAATTGCCAGTCAGGAGAGAACACAGTAAGAAGAGAGGAGCATTCCGCTGAATTTAGAAGACTATTCTGAGTCCTTAAAGAGAAGTGCAATGTCTCTGGGTCAACACTTGGCAGCCTTGCATGCCAGATGTTTTGGGACTACAACTCCCATCATCCCTAGCTAACAGGACCAGTGGTAAGGGATGATGGGAATTGTAGTCCCAAAACAGCTGGAGGGCCAAGTTTGGCCATCACTGCCTTACACATATTCTTGATACAGTACAAGTCACTTTCATCAGTCTGTGTTAATTTGTTACAGTTAGGGGGGTCTCCCAAGTTTCTTTCTTTCCTTCCTTCCTTCCTTCCTTCCTTCCTTCCTTCGGAGCATGTGAATATTTGGGAGTGGCTGTTTAACAAGCGCTGGTGCAAGCACAATAAGGACCAGCATCCTGGATTAGAACATCTCCTTCCTAGATTCAACATAGGCCGGTTCCAAATGTTTTAGAGCATTTTAGAACAGCTACAAGCCATAGATCAGTGGTAGCCAATGTGGTGGTCTCTAGACATTGTTGGATTGTAACTTCCATCATCCCTGGCCACTGGGCATGCTGACTGGGACTGATGGGAGTTGGAACCTAGTAACATCGGGGGGGGGGGGCTACCCCTGATCTATGGTTTGTAGCTGTTTGCTTGCTCTCAGAAATTAGCATGCAGCAGCAGCCCCTTGCCCAACTCCTCAAACTGCAGGTGTTCCCCATGAACATGAAGCCCAAACCTACAGTGTGTAATAAAGAGAACCACACTGAGTGCAACCTGTGGTCCATACATCTTTGCATCCTGTTTATCTTATCATAAGTGATCAGAAGAGGACAGCCCACTGGTGCCATGGGCTTCCCTTTTATTGAGGAAAACTCAACACAGTTCTGTGCTGTTTTGAACTCTTCCCCAGGGGTGTTTTAAATCCCGGCACTTTCCTTGGTTCCTTCAAAACTGAATGGAATTTTTCTTGCTGTCTCTCAAGCAGCAGACAGATTCCTCAAGGAGGATTATAAAGCAGCATGATGGTGAGCCTAATCCCTAGCATCTGGTGGATAAAAGTATGCTGACAATAAAAATGCAACTCATTTTGCAGTTAACACAAGCCTATTAGCAACTGATGTAATCATTTGATCCCGTTAAGGCTGATGACTGTAACAACATCCTGTGACAATGCGTTCCACAGGTTGATTCTTTATTACACAGAGAAATATATTTTTTTGTTTTGTATTTGGACACTTTAATATACGTATATTTTTCCTAGTCTGGCTTTGATATTGACAGATAGACACACACACACACACACACACACACATTAAAACAAACAAACACTTTCTATACTGCCCTCTAAAGTGCTATGTATACTGTGTGGTATCTAACGAAGTAGCACAAAGATTGGTAGATACTGAAATCATGGGAACAATTTGAAATAAATTGTTAGCTGCTGAGAGAAGGTGAATTCAGAGTTGTAGATTTATTGCAGACTGACACACATCCAATTGGGTTACATAAGTCTGCTTTTGGTAACATGTCAGGACAAATTATTATTATTAAATGACGCCTCTGTCTTGAAAGTCTATGCAATGTAGAAGTTAAGAGTGGGATTGTTTGGCTGCATATTTTAATTATGGATATTTGTATTGTAATATTTATGTCATTGTTTTTAACCCTTGTAAGCCGCTTAGAAATCTATTTTGGCATCAAGCAGTATATTAATTCACACAGAGTGTTTGACCAAGACTGCAGAGACAATTGTCGCAAAAGCGTGAGGACTGCCACCTGCTTAATAGGGCTCCCTCTCCTCTCCTCACACCCCACCCAATATTTTTTAGGAATTCTCTCAGCCCACCGGAGCAGATGGAGGGGGCACACAGTGAGAGGAAGTCCCCTTGTGCAGAGAAAAGTCATTGTGCTAATTGGATGGCTTTGTTGGCTACAACTCCAAGATTCAAATCCCCACTCAGCCTTTCCTACCTCACAGGGCTGTCGTGAGGATAAATTTTGGAGGGGGAGCATGTATGCTACTTTACGTCTCACATTCAGTGCACCATTCTTCTCAGCCAAGCGCATTTCCTGATTACCCACCTAATATTTAGCCATCTTTCAAGGAAGCTGCAGCATCTGATGAATGCTAGCTGAAAGTCAAGGTTGCTATCCCAAAAGAGGAGTTTACAATGGAAAGGGAAAGGCTTCATTATGCAAATAATGCACATCACAGAGGATAGCTTACGGCTCTTGAATGTGAATCCACTCCCATGGCGGAAGTTAAGCAAGCGGAGGAAAATGAATCAGCAGACCTCTGCACATGTCCTAATATCGACTTCAGCAGAGTTCTAAGAGGAGCTCAAGTTGGCTATTTGCAGGATTCCACCCAAAAGAACACTAATAAGGCAAAGGTAAAGTTAAAGGCAAATTACCCCTGGATGGTTAAGTCTTGTCAAAGGCAACTATGAGGTTGTGGGGCTCATCTCGTTTCAGGCCGAGGGAGCCGGGGGCTTGTCCACAAACAGCTTTCTGGGTTGTGGGTTCAGCATGACTAAACAGCTTCTGGCACAACAGGACACTGACAGAAGCCAGAATGCACAGAAATACCATTTAACTTCCCACCGCAGTGGTACCTATCAATCTACTTGCACTGGTGTGCTTTCTAACTGCTAGGTTGACAGAAGCTGGGACAAAGCAACGGGAGCTCACCCCATTGCAGGGATTCGAACAGCTAATAGCCATGCTTTGCATGAGTTTGCAAAGTTCTGTTTTCCAGGGCTCTCTTTAGATCTAGCACAGCCATTCATCAAATCATCTTCAATAAGACTTGACACAACACTGCAAAGGGGAAAACCTGTAGTTTTGTTTGTTTGTTTGTTTTCCCATTTTATTTTGTTTTATTTTGAAATATTTATTACCCTCTCAGGTTATTAACCACATTTACGTTACCATATTAACTGAAACTGATTCAAAAACAACTATGATAAACAACATAGTCTTATACACTGCACAGAAGTTAAGTCCCATTTCCAAGGCTTACTTTCAGGGGCAGGATATTGCAACCTGAGTTGTATTTTGAATTAAAAATCTGTAATGCCGTCCCTAGTAAACTCACGCCTGTGATTGTGCCCCTAAATCACAATCCTCAAGACACTTACCATAGACTAGAGTAATTCCATTCAGGCTTTATTCTCTGAAGGTTTATTAGTTTGTGTGAGTCTTGAGCCAACTCATTTGCTTAGAGCACCAGGGTTTAAATGGCAAAATATTAAATGCATCAGTTCTTAATACTGCATAAATGCTTCAGCGTTTGGACTCCCCCACAATAAATGAGGAGAATGGCTCCACTTGCCGTTTCTGTGTCTGTTTTGCAAAAGCCGAGTAGTTTAAATCCACTTAGCAACAACAATCACAAATGTTCATGTCACACATGCATTTTGCCACTTAAATGTGTTATTCCCAAGATTCAAGGCAAAGTGTGTGCATATATATATATAATTCAGGGTGAAGAGTACATTTGCACTGCATCTCTAAGTGCAAAAATATTTCACTATGACCCTGATGGCCAATGAGTCCAATCCTATGCAATGCAGCAATCCCAATTTAGGGGCTTTGCCAGCAAGATGCATTATCTATCTACCATTTACAGTTCCTGTGTTTTCCTCTTCTCAGACTCCACTAGTTCTGTCACTCCATCGTTTCCATTTGCTCAAGTCCACAGAGTGAGTCCATGAAACAGATGGGATATGAACTCGAATCCAAAGTTCATTGATCAGCAAGTATCTGCTGAAGGTGGATAGACAGGACACAGTATATAATAAAAATTAAGGCTTGACCTCTACCATAACAGGGCTGTTGTAAGGATGCTGTCTATGAAACATCTTGGGGCACTCAAAATAAATATGTACGTTATTATTATTGGTCTTTGCTTATTCTCTGTGAGGTTATAACCAGCTGACAGTACCTCCCTGTTCCACAAAAACTGTTTTGGGTCAAAATGCCACAGTATTTGCTGCTTTTTAGGCTCTACAAAGTAACTTCCAACAATTCTGAAATCAAAGGTAGCATACCTGCCCCCACTGTACACTGGTCTTAAAACTGGAGTATTAACCTGAGAGTATCAGGTTCATGCAGAAGCATGGCTTCATGTTCTTTCAAGTTTCCCCACAACATTGATGGCAATAGGAACCCCCAAACCCCTTGCTCCTTCCCCATATAAAATCCACCTCCATTAATTCCAGATGATCCTTTTTCCTCCTTAAAATAAGTGGGATTTCCTTCCGAAGAGACATGTATGCGATTATGCTTACGATCCTTCCCTGGAAGTAAAGTTGCAGTTTTGCGCGCAACTCACGCAGCAGCAAGCCCCCACCCCCACCCTCGGACTCAGCGGACCTGACTTCCGAGTAAACGCGCATGTCTCAACATTGAGCTCAGGGAAAGGATCAATCTGCGAGCGAGGATGTTTCCTTCTGTGCCGGAAGGAGCACTTCTCTTTGATTTAATGCGTGGGAGATGGACTAATTAAATCCCTCCTCCGCTTGATGGTGTTTTTCGGGATTCTGAACCAAAGTGGGGGAAACCCTAACTTTTAAAAAAGGCAATTAAAAGGAGAGAAAGAGCGCAGAGGTCTTGTTCTCTTCCGATTGCCCTGGAGGAGCCTGGCTGGTTGTTTGTTTACTTGCAAAGATGGATTCGGGACGCTCCGTGCGCCTCTTCGCTCCCCTTAAAGGGCATCTGATCCAATCAGGCGGTCGAAAGCGCTACGCCAAAGCCCCTCTGCGCGCCTTGCGCTCCCGGACTCAGCGCGCACGCTTCCATCACATGGGCGAGCCCAGCGGCCGGCCCGAGACTACAACGCCCGGCGTCCCCTTCTTCGCCCTGATCAATGGACCTTATTTGAATAATCTGTGAGCTCTTGGACTCAGGCCAATCAGCTGTCAGGGACCCATGATAAATCGCAATGCATTATTGATAATCATAATTACTCTGACATGCGCATTCCGGTCCAGGGGAGTAATTTCCCAACTCTAGGAATTTGTTGTGAAGAAGAAGAAGAAGAAGAAAATAATTGCTACTATTTTGCTCCCGATGCGTGTGCACCATGTCGAGGCGCAAGCAGGCGAAGCCCCAGCACATCCATTCGGACGAGCAGCAAGCCCCGCGCGCAGCAAATGGTAAGGGCGACACCGCCGGAGCTCGCGGGTCAGTCGCTAACTTTAATTGATGGGCAAAAGAAATCGACGAGGGAATCGGATCTGCGGGGGAGGGGACGGGGGGTGGGAAGAGAGAAAGAGAGGTCGCTTTTGTGCCAGGGGGTCTTTCTCCCAACGTTGCGCGCTGGGGTTGCTGGTTCGCGATCCTTGCGTCCTCCTTTCGGAATCTCGACCACTTTTATCCCACCTTTATTTCTAACGACGACAGGAACGGATCGGATAATGTGCGTGCTCCTGTTATTGTTATTATTAATTTTAATATTCTAGGTTGGGACCCGTTCTCTCTCTCCCTCCCCCGCCCCCCCGCCCCCAAAATCAGTGTTGAACCTGGCTTCTGATCACTTTAGCTTTGGGGAGGATGAACTCTCAATACATATATTTTTATTTAAAAAGACAACTCCTCAGGCTTTTGTAGTGTGTGGGACTTCACCACCACCCCGCACCAGGGGGGAGGAAAGTTTCTATGGTGGTTCTAAGATCCCTTTAGCATCAACACCCCACCCCACTCCATTGTGTGGGACAATCTCGTCCTTAAATCCCAATGGATGTTGCTGGAAGGTAACTCATTTTTCCTCCTCCTCCCCCCCCCTCCAGGAAATATTTCTGGGAGGGATGGGGCATAGGCGAGAGCAACACCTTTTGTAATGCAAGGCTGGCTGGCGGGGGGGGGGGTTTGAATATTTCCCCCCACCCTTCCATCTCTTTCCTTATTTGGATGGGTCTCTTCCTCTCTCCTCTCCTGTGCACCAAAAACTTCGGGACGATCTTGGTGTTGGGGTCGGAGGGAGGAGAGCGAGCGAGAGATCGCAATCACTCGGGACCTTTTGTAGCCTGACCTCCAGCCATCTTTGATTTCCGACTTCCTAAAATAACTCCGGTGAGCTAATATGGTGTGTTGGGGGTGGGGGGTGAGCAAAAAGGGAGAGATCTTTTTAACAATCTTCCAGAACTCGTGGGCGCCTCCTCTCTCATTTCTACTACTTCTTCTTCCCCTTTTCCTTCTCTTCTATCGCCGGTGCTTCGTGACTTTTTTCCCCTTTTATAGAAAAAAAGAAATTTGCTGGCTTTTACCTCTCCGGATCTCCTTGATCAAGGGAGGGGCTGCGTGTGGATGTTCAGCGCGGAGCAAAGGGGATGTTGGCAGAACTCGCTCGAAGGCGAAGCGGAGAGCTTTAAATTCCTGGGTGGTGCGAGGAGTTGAGACCGGGATGGGAGCTTGGGGAGCCTCGTTGGTAGCAAGGCGGACGTGGCTGGCTTTACGCGTCCGGGAAAACTTGATTTCGACTCCCTTTTATTAAATAAAAGAACACGAATCGGAGGATGAGTGCAATAAAACATTGAAAGGGGGTATTTTAAGATTGGTTTATCGATGCAAACCAGAACCTTTGCAATTCAAGTGGGGGAGCAATCCAGCCTTTAGGGAATAAAATTAGTTTTCACAGTGACTTAGATGAAATCCAGTTCCATAACTTGCAGATTTGTTTTAAAGTTGTTGTTCAGGGGCGAATGGAAACATTGGATGCAATCTTGACAGTGCATATTTTTTTTGGAAAGGTGAGGGGGAACACGTTCAAAATAACCCCCCCCCCGGGAAAACTCCCCCCCCCCCCCATGGATGGAAATAGCTGATAACAATGTATATTTGCGGGGCGCGGGGGGAGGGGACGGTCCTATTCGCGACCCGCAGGAGGTGTGGGGCTTTTCTCCCGCGGTCCTTCCGCCTCTTTTCTTTCGAGCCCAAATGTGCGATTGTTGAGTCCGGTTAATGGTGATTTAAGAAAACGGCAAGCTGGCCAGAAGGCAATAAATCCTATGTTTAATGCATGACTGTTTTTCCTTTGTGCATGTGCTTAGGATGGAGCGGGGCGAGGCGGGGCGGCCACTGGAGGTGATGTTTCTTCAGTGTAAATCTCTGCCCGCAGCTGGGGAATCACCTCCGGGGGGCTCCCTTGAAACAAAAGGGTTAATGACGCCCTCGGAGTGGCGCGCTCCGGGAAGGCGGGGCGGGGAAGAAGAAACAAGAGGGTTATCGGGGAATTATGACTTGGAGGAGCCCCTATCCCGCTGCAGGCACCTGGGTTGCAAATAATACTTTTTTTTTTAAGTGCAAAACGTCGATCAAGTAATACTTAACTTTGCACCAACGAAGCCTTCAGCATTACTGGATCCCGATACTGCAGAGCTCTGTAACTGGGGGGGGGGGGATAATGGCAGGGCGGAGGAGGATAAGGAGAAGCCCCGCGTGTCACTAGCGCGCGAGTGCGTTATCCGTAGTAAAAACACTCTTTAACTCGCGCGGAATTGTTTGAAGGTAACTTCTGGCGAGGGCGCGCGGGAGGTTGCGTGGGAGAGTTGCTCTCTAGCGCCACCCAGGGGGCTCTGCCGGAGATGCGCCGCCGGTATTGGAAAAAACGCATTTTCTCTTTATAGGTTCTTTCGGTTTTTAGTTGGGCGCTCGACCCGCTGAAATGAGATGCACACATGGCTAACTTTTCGGTCCTATCAGTGGGTAAAACTTAGCTGGTCACAATAACCCTATATTATTTCCCTTTTGCTGCTATTGATGGTTCTTAGAGGCTAAGTTAAATCTGCACGAGCGACCTGCCTCCTAAAGCGGTTTCGGGATGCCCTCCCTGGAACTGAGAATGTGTCCGTTGTGCCCTTGGGGCGAAGTGAGGCAGGCCTTGGTCTGCTTGGTGCCTGGATTGAGAGATTTGTCCTCTTTTTTTTCCCCGTCCCATAAAGCAAACTATCAAGAGCTGTGTGGAAGCCGCTCTGTGCTAAGTCACTTATTCATTTCTTTTGTTTCAGAAGAGTAGCTATTTCTTGGCCTTTTTTGCTGCAAGTGTGATAATAGAATTGGAAGGGGACACCCCAGGGTCATCTAGTCCAACCCCCTGCAATGCAGGAATCTCAGCTACTTTAAAAGAATGCGGACTTTGATAGCGAAGCTACTGAGTTCATTGGATGCTTTTGCATTGGTGAAACAGGCTGTGGTCCTTTAAAGTGCCAGGGAATGCTTTTTTTGTCTTCTGTTGTCCAAAAAAACCCAACAAGCGCCACTTTCCTGGAAAGAAACCACAAAGGTTTTGCAACAAATGTCCGGTATAGAAGAGCGCCTGCCTTGCATGCACATAGGGATGAAAGTCAAGAACCCTGCCTGAAACTTTGAACAGTTGCTTCCAGTCTGTGGACAACACTGAGCTAGTGATGTGACAAGTAGAAGGTAGCTTTTTGTATTCTCTAAATGCATTGTTAATTGCGGAGGGAGAGGGGTTGGGTGTTAGGAATGAGGGGAGAGGGAAATGAAACCCAAGAAGGAATATTGTTGCTTGGTACCAAGATTAGCCGGCCCTCCTGTATTTAGCTGCAGAACAGCCCTGTGAGGTAGGATAAGCATGGTTTGCCCAAGACCCTCCCACTAAGCTATGTACCTGAGTAGGGGTTTGGATCTGTGCGTCCTCACATTTAAACTTGCACTCTCTACAAAACAGCGTGGAGGATGTAGGAGCTTTCTCAAATGAAGGAGAAATGTGATGGAGATATTCACTTTCCTTTCATATTGTAAGGTAGAACTTTATTGTCCTGGAAGTTCATTTAATAATAGAAAAGAGAGAGTAGCAGAAAGTGTTGGTGGGTGTCTTAAAAACAGTTTCTCTCAGTTCCGTGCATGGATTGCGCATTTAAAATCACAGCAAGAACTTGAATATGCCCATATTGTGCACTTTTAAATATGGAAAGAGTAAAATTTGATCAGAAAATTCCTGCAAGGTTTCCTTCATATGCATAGCAAGGAGGCACAATTAAGCACAACACTTCTATCTTTGGGCTTCGGGGGAAATAAACACAAAAATTGTGAAGCAATCTGAGAACCATCTCAGTGAAGTGTGTGTGTATGTGTGTTTGCAGTTGTGTGGGGTGGGGTTGGGAATGTTGATGCTAACCTAGTGATCAATTAGCAGGTCAAAAAAATAGCAGGTGGGTCACTTGAGAACAATAATTGCATACTGAAAATTAGCATTTCCCCCTTGCATTTTAGCTGCCCATTGTGTTTGATAACAGCCACAAGGCCAAATTCTTTTCTTTTTAATGCTGTGTAGAATGTAGAACTTTTTCTAACACTTAGGAAAATTCCAGACCTGCAACTTGTGCACAGTTTCACTAAAAAAAGAAGAAGTAATTACTGCTCACTAGTGTGGTAAAACATGGCAGTTCTTTGCTATGGCAGCCATAACTCTTTAGACATGTGAATTGAATATCAAGAAATTCAACAAGAAAAAAGTTTTGCTTTTTAAAAAGGACCAACTTGCATAAATGGAAAGGATTAAGCAAAATAAATACCTTCTGATAAAATGAGCTCTCTTTAAACTTGCGTTGATGATAGATGTAGTGTTTATAGGAGCATCTTGAGTTTATTTTCAACGTGATAAACTGAGAGAGTCCCAACTAAGATTTCATTTCCCCTCTGTGTTCCTTGCCTTTGGAGAAATGAAATCATTTTTAAAGGAAGCAATAGGAGAATACCTGATTGGCAGGGTCGCTGGAGGCGCAAATCATGGGGTGCTGTGCATGATGCCTTGTTCTTCGTTTTCTTCCTCATATTCCCCCCCCCCCGGAAAAAAAATGCCAGTGGAACACTATATTGGTTGTAGTAATCAGGCCTTTTCTGTGAAACTCTGCAGCTTGTGACGTTTTGACAGAGCTGCTGCTCTAACCTTTGCCTCCTCCTGCCTGCTGTGGGTGGTAAGTTGATGTCAAGCTTACAATTAGGACTCTCATGCAATTGACCCTGGCAGCGGGGCTTTCGGCTGTTTAGCTTCGCCTTAAACACTGCGCTAGTGTTAAGTGTGGTTTGGAGCTGCCTTGTTTATAGTTGAGGGGTCTTGCTGGTGGAAGTAATTGAGTGCGGAAGAAGAAGTGGTCCTTGGCTAAGGTAGAAGTAAGATTTTGTTCTTGCCCCCTTCCCTTTCTCTTCTGGGCACTGAGCTGCGATATATGGGAGGTGGGGGTGTCTCTGTGCCCCTTCAATACTGTGAGGGGGCATCATTGGTAGTGGTGGAGGGGGCAGAAATTCAGTAGCTGTTCATTTCTCATTGATCTTTAAATGCAAACCTGGGTTAGATTGTAAAATAAAAATAACCTCTTTATGGCTTTTGCAATATTTTGCATAGGCAGATGTAGTGCTATTTAGCAAATGCTTCGGGCAAAAATGCAGGATTGGCCAATAATACTGGGATGGGCAAAGTATTTCTGGTTTGTGCATAGATAACACAGCAGTTGCGATTCTCTTTTTGTGAAATGCCACCGCTTTTGTTCTGTCTTTTGTTGTTTTAAAAACAGTTCACTCTGACTATGAAAGCATACAGGTGTATTTAATATGAGCCAACACAAAAATTAACCCATTTCTGCAGAACAAAGCTATCTTCACTATAATAAATGCCTTTCTCTGGCCTACTTTTTAATCTCCATGTTAATAGCATTGGAACAGATGTCCAGTTAAGGCTTTCATTTTAAGCCCAGCAGGTAACTAAGGACACTTCTTAAAAGAAGCTTGTCAGCAATCAGTAGCCTTTAAAAAAAAAAAAAATCCCCTTTAAAGTTACTTCACATGGTAATGTGAAATTAAAAATAGATAAAGGTAAATCACCCCTGGACAGTGGACAATATAGAATCCTATTTCAAGGCTGTGTAATAGAGAGTATGTACCATTGAAACATTTGTTTTTTCTTTATAAGTAAACATATTTGGAATCGCACCTGACAACTCTTTTGTGTTTTCAGAACAAAACTGCATTTAATTTGTTGCTGTTGTTACAGTTCGAACACAAAAAGGTTCTCCGTAGGACCACCTGCGTAACTGAGTAGTATTGACCTAACTCTAATAATATCTGTGTGGTTGTCTTCAGTCATGCTTGGAATATTGGGAATGTTTTACAGCAGTCCACCCCTCTCCCCCCAAAATCCTCAGATCCCTTTTGTATTAATGGAACACAAGCTGAAATGTCCAACTAAAGAAATTATTCAGAACGGTTGCCAGTGGTACTGGCAATGATCTGAATGAGCAGGATAAGTGTAAACTTTAATAGACTTCAACATTAGCCGAACCAAGATCAACAAAACCTTTTAGAAAAGAATTTTGGAACGGGAGGATTCTCAAAAGAGTCCAGTAAAGAATCTGCATGCATTGGCCATGGACCGCTGACTTTATGTGGAGGGGGGAATGAACAGTGAGGGGGAAATGAAATGGAGTATTTTTGAGGTTGCAGACCCTATTCACTGCCATTTCTAATAAGCACTGAGTAATTGACTATATGGAGAGGGAGAGAGAAAGGGAAGCAGTCTTAAGTGTGTGTGTACAATGATTTAGAAAGGACACAGTCAACCAAACTGAAGTATTTTGAAAAGGAAATATTTCCTACTGAAATAAATGACTCCCAATCAAGCATGACCCAGCCAAAAATAAGTGCTATATCTGTCTTACAATAAGGTGACATTTTTGGGAATTGCTGTTTATAACTCAGTGGGCAACTTTTAAAGGCAAGGTGTATTAGTGTGTGTTTTAAATCTAATCTGCTACTTTGAAGCATGATAAATCTTCACCACTAATTTGATAATTGCAGTAGATTTTAAATGAGATTATCAACTACACAGACTTGGGCGTGAGACGTGAGGCCTGAATTACTGCATCAGGTCTTATTTTAACATGTTCACATCAACACGTTAGAAGTTACTTTCCATCCATTGTACTCTGAATAATCTAAACGTGCAATCCTGTTCTGGAGGTTTGGCAGATGTAGGGCTTTCGGATTTTGTGAAAGCCCCACCATGCCAGCAGAATGCCACGTGTTACCACTATTGTGATGGATAACACCAGCAGAACAGCTAAAATGAGTTAGAGTAATTGGGTGGGACTTTGGTGACACAAGGCATGAACACACTTAGACCGGATCCTAGCCCTCCTGACCCCAGTTGAAGGTGCAACTTTACAGCTGTGGCATTGGAGCAGACACAATGTGGCATCTTTCGTGGGTTGTGTGAGGGTCATGCTTAAGGCATGTCTCCATCATCACTGAGTTTGCTGGCTTCCTCCATTTGTGGGTGGCATGTGGCCATTGGTTCTCGCTGGAATTGTTTCCAGGGTCAATGCTAGCATGCCTGCTGTTTTCTCCTTGGCTGGCCCCTGATCGATTGTCGTTAGCAGAGTTTTCCGGGTCACCGTTTTTGTATTTTGGACAGTGGACCCTCTGGATATGAACTTAATTCGTCCCAGGGGTCCGTACTTACCCCATATCTGGAGGTGCCACTTCTGTGCACGTGCGCGGTGTGATAGAGCGCTTCTGTGCGTATACACTTCTGGTTTTCTGCATTCGTAACTCAAAATTACATTACCTGAAGGTAACGTAAACCAAGGTACCACTGTACTTGTGTTTTTCTTCCTCCCTGGCTGAACATGCACTAGAGGCTGTTCCGCCAACATTGTTGTTGTTTAGTCGTGTCCGACTCTTTGTGACCCCATGGACCACAGCACGCCAGGCACTTCTGTCTTCCACTGCCTCCTGCAGTTTGGTCAAACTCATGTTCATAGCTTCGAGAACACTGTCCAGCCATCTTGTCCTCTGTAGTCCCCTTCTCCTTGTGCCCTCCATCTTTCCCAACATCAGGGTCTTTTCCAGGGAGTCTTCTCTTCTCATGAGGTGGCCAAAGTATTGGAGTCTCAGCTTGACGATCTGTCCTTCCAGTGAGCACTCAGGGCTGATTTCCTTCGGAATGGATAGGTTTGATCTTCTTGCAGTCCATGGGACTCTCAAGAGTCTCCTCCAGCACCATAATTCAAAAGCATCAATTCTTTGGCGACCAGCCTTCTTTATGGTCCAGCTCTCACTTCCATACATCACTATTGGGAAAACCATAGCTTTAACTATACGGACCTAACATAGCAGTGCCTTAATACAAGTACTGTGGTACCTCTGTTTAAGCACAGCCCTGTTTATGAATGGTTTGGTTTACGAACTCCGCAAAATTGGAAGTAGTGTTCCAGTTAGTGAACTTTACCTCTGTCTAAGAATGAAATCCGAAATGTGAAAGGGCACCGGTGGTGGGAGGCCTCATTTGGGAAAGCGCGCCTCAGTTTAAGAACGGTTTCGCTTTAAGAACCGTCTTCCAGAACGGATTAAGTTCATAAACCGAGGTACCACTGTACAGAGTTGTTTCATAAATTTCCCTGCTGGGAGTACTGCATTCCAGGTCTTCTTTTGGAGAGAGGAAAACAGAACCTGATATTCTGCCAGCACTGGATATGGGATTAAGAAGTCTTAGTTTGAGGCATAGATATATACAGTGGTACCTCGGGTTACATACGCTTCAGGTTACATACGCTTCAGGTTACAGACTCGGCTAACCCAGAAATAGTGCTTCAGGTTAAGAACTTTGCTTCAGGATGAGAACAGAAATCACGCTCCGGCGGCACGGTGGCAGCAGGAGGCCCCATTAGCTAAAGTGGTGCTTCAGGTTAAGAACAGTTTAAGGTTAAGAACAGACCTCCGGAACGAATTAAGTACTTAACCCGAGGTGCCACTGTATGTGTGTTTAGCTATAAACTCCCAAATTGGAGGTGGGGATGGGCCTAGCATGTGCTCCTTTTCTTTTTCGTTCACATACACAGGATACCTGAACTGTATACAGTGGTACCTCGGGTTAAGTACTTAATTCGTTCCAGAGGTCCGTACTTAACCTGAAACTGTTCTTAACCTGAAGCACCACTTTAGCTTATGGGGCCTCCTGCTGCCGCTGTGCCGCTGGAGCACGATTTCTGTTCTCATCCTGAAGCAAAGTTCTTAACCCGAGGTAATATTTCTGGGTTAGCGGAGTCTGTAGCCTGAAGTGTATGTAACCCGACGTACCACTGTATTCACATTTCTATAAAGAATGTTGCACTGTTAGAGTAGCCGTGTTTAAGCACCTGCTCTTCAATCTGGTGACAAATCAGCCAAACTGCACAACTTCCAAAGTACAGGTAGTGGTTAGTGGCTTGGGTTTTTTGGCCACCAAGAATGGGTGGTCGGCTATTGTGATCTGTGGACTTGTGGTCTCCAGCTGCTCTAAGATACCCTTTCTTTGCAGAGAAGTAAGACCTGTCTCAAGCCAACAGTTTTGCTGAACAGTTGCAAAGGTGAAGGGGAGAAGGGTCATAGGTCAGTGGGGGAGTGGCACTGGAGGTCCCAGGAACAGTGGGAGAGTGCTATGGCTATGAACTTCTTCTGGGCTTCCAAAATGTGTCTGTTTTGCCACCATAGAAAATAGGATGCTGGCTGGAAGATATGCCTTGACAGGCTTCCAGGTCTTATGATCGCTTATGTTTCAGGAGCAGGTCTGAGAATTGAAAAGTAACTCTGAAAGTGGCATCGAATTTGCATGGGGGAATGTGCAAGCCAGATCTTCTCATCAGCTTTTGTCCATTGAACTGGATTTCTAAAAATTAAAACCAGGGTGGATAAAAATCAATGGTTTTTAAAAATAAATAAATAAAAATCAGATTTTTTAAATTTAAATTGGATTTTTAAAATAAAATGCTTTTGGAGAAAAAATCTATCTAAAGACAGTATTCTATTTATGTTACATTGTAGTCCAAAGGCTATTCATCAGGAAATAAGGATTTGTTTTAAGTTTTTCAGGTGTGCTAAATCTCAGTCTCCTGGTTTGTTTGTGTTTTTTTAAAAAAATTAACCAGTTAACAAACATAGATACATATACTATAATGTTATTGTTTTAGTTAAACAAATTGTTTAAATTGTTATTAAGGAAATGATTATTTTTCTCCTTCCAATAAAGTACAGCGGAAAAGTTGTCCAAATATAAACAGTTAACTTATTAAACCTCACAATAATTTCATAATTATTTGTCTATGTATTTCTAATAGTATAACTAAGTCAGTAATTTTTGATATAACTGTAAAAACTACTCTGAAAATTGTATTACAGCGGGACCTCGGTTTAAGAACAGTCCTGTTTACGAGCGATTTGGTTTACAAACTCTGGAAAACCAGAAGTAGTGTCCCGGTTTGCAAACTTTACCTCAGTCTAAGAACGGAATCCAAACGGTGGAAGGGCACCGGCGGCGGGAGGCCTCAGTAGGGAAAGTGTGCTTCGGTTTAAGAACGGTTTCGGATTAAGAACGGACTTCCAGAACAGATTAAGTTCGGAAACCGAGGTACCACTGTACTCCAAAAATGAAACCTTCATCTGGTTGTAAATATTAAAATTATACCAGCAAGAATGAGTCTTTCTGTAAAAATAAAATAAAGATTTAAATCAAGTCTTACTGACTAGTGATTTAAATCAAATCCACCCTGATTAAAACCAGTCCAGCATAAGCTGTGATTCAAAAAGTCGGATGGACAGGGCAATAACATTGGATTTGGTGAAAGTGGACATACTTTGCCTATTATAACCTAGTGGGCCAAGCTCCAAAGCACGGTGGGTTCCAGTTGGTCCACACTGGCCAGAAGCTCTCCATCCCTGGATATCTACACTTGTGGTGAAAATTTCCTTTTAAAAAACCAACCAAATGTTTGCAAGGCATCATCTTCTGCTATTTTCTCAAGCATGAGCTCTGTAGTAAGACATTTATTACTGAAGGAAGATCTTCAGACCAGGCTCTGGTCCCAGATCATATTCCTCTGTGGGTGTTTAGTGGTGGTAGTTCAAAGAAATGTTTTTCAAAAACTGCTTTTTCCACCACTGTGTGGGAACCCATTTTTGTGTGTGTATTTGTTTGTTAATGCATGAACTTCCTGTTGAACATTTTCCATAAAATACCGTATTGATATAAATGATTCCATTCCTGCACATAATTTTGAAGACAGTGAATGTGCTTTTTGGGCAACATGTTTGTGACGGTGAACCCACCTTTAACTTGTTTTTGCCTTCAGTGCTTAAAATAGCACCTCCATTTTAAACAAACAAACAAAAACCCCACCTCTGGTTTTTGCTTGCTGTTCGTCATAAATCTGTTCTGTTGACTACTATTGTGGGATATTTCAAAACCTAATTAATATTTGCAAAGCAAGCTGATGTAGACTTTGCTTGGCTGGCTTCTGGCTACTATTTAGGAAAGATTCTGCTTTCTGAGAGTTCTGCTTTGTGTCACCCTTGCCTAGATGTTGACTGGGACCCCAGCAGAAAACCCAACGAATATATTTCATTATTGAGTGAAGAGTAAGCATTTGGGAAAGCTAGTGAAGAAATTTGTGACGTCATTAGAGGAACAGGGTATAAGAGAGGGCCTTCAGCTCATAGGAATTTGCTTTTAAGGGAGAGGTGGGTGAATGGGTGGTCACACAGCTAAGGTAAGAATGAAGTCAACTGTGATCTGGACAGGGAGGTTGAAGCCAGTGTGATGTACAGTGGTACCTCGGGTTAAGAACTTAATTCGTTCTGGAAGTCTGTTCTTAACCTGAAAGTGTTCTTAACCTGAAGACCACTTTAGCCAATGGGGCCTCCTGCTGCCACTGTGCCGCCGCGGCTGCATGATTTCTGTTCTCATCCTGAAGCAAAGTTCTTAACCCGAGGTAATATTTCTGGGTTAGCAGAGTCTGTAACCTGAAGCGTATGTAACCCGAGGTACCACTGTAGTGGTTAGAAACTTGGACTAGGACTGAGGAGACCCGAGTCCAAATCCCTACTCTGCCATGAGTGTCATGGAGTGACCTTAGACCATGAGTAGGCAAGCTAAGGCCCGGGGGGCCGAATCCGGCCCAATTGCCTTCTAAATCTGGCCCACGAACGGTCTGGGAATCAGCTGTTTTTACATGAGTAGAAAGTGTCCTTTGCATTTGTGGGGTCTGCCTGGTATTTTTACATGAGTAGAATGTGTGCTTTTATTTAAAATGCATCTTTGGGTTATTTGTGGGGCATAGGAATTCATTCATCCCCCCCCCCCAAAAAAATATATATAGTCCGGGCCCCCAGGAGGTCTGAGGGACAGTGAACCAGCCCCTTGCTGAAAAAGTTTGCTGACACCTGCCTTAGACAGTCATTCTCTCTTCCCAACCTTACTTTACAAAGTGGTTGTAGTGACACATTCTGGAGGGGAGGACACCATCCGGCACTGTCCAGGGGCAGGATAGAAATGGAGTGAGTGGGAATGGATAAATGTCTCTTGCCAGGGGAATAATGTGCAGGTGCTGTTAGGTCTGCATGCATATGCCATTATAACTGCACGGAAAGAACAGAGTTGCTATCTTTGCGGGTGTGGGGCTTTGGGGGGGGGGATGCATTTTTGTGCATATTACTAGGCCTGGGAGCTGCATTGCAAAATTCAGAGAAGAATGAACTTCAAAGGTGATAGCTCTGTTTTGGCTCTTGGATTGCTTTGGAAAGTGCAAAGTGGATAGTGCAAACTGCTTCCCTTCAAATGCAGATTGAATCTAATTTCTCTCTACCCCTAGCGAGAGTGAGTACATAATACATCTTAAACAGGATGAAAAGTGCTGATTCCTTTCAGCTCACTAGGGTGGGGCGAAGGGAAGGAATTGTTCTCCTCCCCTCATACTGGTGGGCATTAAAAAAAAAAA
This sequence comes from Podarcis pityusensis, assembly GCF_964106645.2. Taxonomy (NCBI): domain Eukaryota; kingdom Metazoa; phylum Chordata; class Lepidosauria; order Squamata; family Lacertidae; genus Podarcis; species Podarcis pityusensis. Next base: position 17,654,576 of record NC_138030.1, read on the forward strand.
AATCAGACTCTGTACTTCCAAAAAAACTCCAGTTGTCTTGTCATATTCCGATGCTGTACAAAGTTTCAGATTAGCTTGATGCACAATGACCTAATGATTTTAACTTTTAATGTAGTAAATCCATTGCAAAAGCCCTTTTCAGCCATTCTCTGCGTTTTAATTGAATGTTGTACAGTACTGAAGAAGAAATTCTGTGTCCACAGCAGCAGTTTCTGCTTTGACTCTGCATGTGTTTCTTGAGAAAGACCCGAACCTGAGCCCTTGAGGTGCAACCTTGCAATAAACATCTGAGATAAACATCTGCCCTCCTCCAGTCTTTCCCCTCCATAATGGAGTGACATTTTTTTTTGTAATTTCAGGGAGTTTACAAAATCTCCTTTCTGTTGATGGTGTAAACACCCGGGATCTCCACATGGGGGAGCATCTATAAGAAAAACTAACTTGAGGGAATTTGCAGTATAATTCCATAATGTTGGCTATTACTTAAAGGGGAAAAAAAGAGTTTGTATGGTCTTCCTTTCTGTATATAAGGTGGCACAGAGATGAGGCATCTCATCCTTGCACTTGCAGGTATATGTGAATGTCCAACTTGGCTGTGTTTGTGGGTGCATTTGACTCCTTCATGGATAAGTGTGCTCTCCTGATGTACGTCATTCCTGTTCAGAGAGCTTTTGCAGAAATCAAATCTTTACAGGATCAGGCTGTAACCCAAATAGGGTCCAACCCCATACAGAGATAGGAAGCCTGCGAGGCATGAGTTAAATAAAGCCACACTGCCACAGGTGGATTTGGGGAGGGGGGAGCTCAGTGATGGTGGCTGATGGGACCAATCAGGTGTAAGGCACCAAGGTGAGCAGTGGGTAGAGCCAATGACTGGTGGAGCCAACTAATTCTGGTTTCGCCCCCACCCACCTAGAATCATAGAGTTTGAAGGGACACTGAGAGTCATTATTATTATTATTATTATTAATAATAATAATAATTTATTTATACCCCACCCATCTGGCTGGGTTTCCCCAGTTACTCTGGGTGGCTTCCAACAAAATATTAAAATACAATAGTCTGTTAAACATTAAAAGCTTCCCTAAACAGGGCTGCCTTCAGATGTCTTCTAAATGCAGGAATCTTTTGCCCAATGTGGGGCTCAAACACACGACCCCGAGATCAAAAGTCTCATGCTCTGCTGACTGAGCTATCACAGCAGAGTGGGGAGGAGGCTGACAGGTTGTAAATAAGAAGGCAGGCAAGTGAGAGCAGACTGCGATTGATGGGGGCAGCGCCCCATTCACCTGAACGAACCAGCCTCCACTGATGGGGTATGTGTGTGTTGCTGTCAGCGCACTTTGAGTTGCCTCTTACTTTGAGCTGACCCTGTATTGCACACCTGGACTTCTTTAGCCTACCTGTAGACATTGGAATCTGGTATTGGAAGGCAATTTGCATGGATAATGTACTCTGTCATTGAATAGCTAATAAGAAATACTTTAAACTGGGGTGGTAGGGAGCTTAGCACCCATATTGCTTTGACACATGGCAGCAATGGGAACTGGATTTGGGTAAAAGGGATTGAAAATCCTCCTTGATTGCACCTTGCATTTCCAATGTGCAAATGTCTTGGTCTACTAGCCTCCTTTTCCCAGCAGAGACATCTGATTGTGCTTTTGTTCCTGTAAAAGAACCTTGCTCTGAGACCCCTTCTCTCTCTCTCTTTTTCTTTCTGATGTCTCTTTCTAGGGAGTCCACAAGACGTCCCAGGTGACAGAGGGGGCGAAATGAGTTCCAAAAGGTGCCGGACGGAGGAGACCAACATCTGCGAGAAATGCTGTGCAGAGTTCTTTGAGCTTTCCGAATTCCTCGAGCATAAGAAAAATTGCACTAAGACGCCACCTGTCCTAATCATGAACGACGGCGAGGTCACGGTGCCCCTGGAAGACTTCCCTGACAGCTCCTCGGGGAGTTTCCCCAGCAATCAGATGGACGGTCAGACGGCCAAAGGGAGCCCTGCCAAGAGTCACTCTGCTTCTGCGGAGAAGAGAGGAGAGAAGGTCGGTGCTGAACCGGAGGGAGGGATGTATCTCAAAACGGAGCCCCCTGTCGCTCCCGCGGCTCATGAGTTGAGCTATATGCCCAAACCTAAAGTACCAAACACTAACGTGACTTTGCAGTCCATACGTGGCACTAAAGTGGCTGTCAACCAATGTACCTCGGAGACTGTGTCTCCATCCATGGCTGGCCTCAACGCCATCCCCATGATCCTTGAGCAGCTCGTGTGCCTACAGCAGCAGCAGCTCCAACAGATCCAGCTGACGGAGCAGATCCGGATCCAGATTGCCATGATGGCCCCCCACATCCTGCATCCTTCAATAGCTGCTGCCGACCCGCTCAAAGCTTTGGGAGCCCACATGTCCCAACAACTGTCAGCTGCCGTGGCGTTAATCGGACAGAAAGCTGGGAACCAAAGCCTATCCCTGGAATCCTTGAAGCAAGGCAAACTACCTCATTCGAGTGCCGGCATGCCGGCCGCTGTCTCTATGGCCGGCGGGCTCACGCCAGCGGCCATCTCCTTGAAGCCCGACGCAATCAGAGGCCTGTCGGGCGCCATCTCCCGCTTCCCGAACCCTTTGCTACCTCAATCGTCCAGCTCAGTCATCTTCCAAAACCCGCTTTCGGCCATTTCCCCAGCAGCGGTCGACCCCTCGAAGAAGGCGAAAGGGAAGCTGGCCACCCTCAACATGCCCGAAAACAAACCAAGCCTGGAAGAGCCTTCCTCCTTCTTCAAACACAAGTGCAAGTTCTGTGGCAAAGTCTTTGGCAACGACAGCGCCCTGCAGATCCACCTCCGTTCGCATACGGGCGAAAGACCCTACAAGTGCAACATCTGTGGCAATCGCTTTACGACCAAAGGCAACCTTAAAGTGCATTTCCAGAGGCATAAGGACAAATATCCCCAAATCAAAATGAATCCTTACCCTGTACCGGAACACCTGGACAACATGCCCACCAGCAGCGGCATACCCTATGGGATGTCTGTCCCGCTGGATGAATCCAACCTTATTGTAGACACCAAGCCCATCTTGACTGCACTGCCTTCCTCTGTAGGTGCCAGCTTACCTCCACACGCTTCCAACTTGGCAAGCAGCAAGGATTCTTTTGCCGGTGTGCTTCTGAGTGACATGCAGCCCAGGCCTTCTCCGGAAAGCGAAGGTGGGTCTTCATCGGGTACGGCGAGTCACGAGTCGGGAGTCGAGCAGAACAGGAGTTCCCCGCAGGCCGGCTGCAGTGCAAGTGTGTTTCATGTGGGCAGAGCTGGTGAGCAAGGCTCCGAAACGACAAAGCTTCAGCAGCTGGTGGAGAACATTGACAAATCTGCGTCGGACCCCAACGAGTGCCTGATCTGCCACCGAGTCCTCAGCTGCCAGAGCTCCCTCAAGATGCATTACCGCACTCACACGGGTGAGCGGCCCTTCAAGTGCAAGATCTGTGGCCGCGCCTTCTCTACCAAAGGCAACCTCAAGACGCATTATGGAGTGCACCGCGCAAATACCCCCTTGAAGATGCAGCACTCCTGCCCCATCTGCCAGAAGAAGTTTACCAATGCCGTGGTGCTGCAGCAACACATCCGGATGCACATGGGCGGACAAATCCCCAATAGCCCAGTCCCAGAAAACACGCGGGACAACACTGAGGTGGAGGCTACTGTAGCTGAGAACAACGGAGACCCGTGTTGCCTGGAGGATAATGTGGAAGCCATGGATACAGAAGATCTGGAGTCACGGGATGGCCTAAGCCACTCTTCCAAGCCACTTGCCCCATGTGGTACTCCAGGCGAGCCTACGAGTTCTGTTTTCTCCAGCATTTCAGCCCTGGAAAGCCAAATGAAGATGGTGAACTCCACCTTGTCCTTGCAGCGCCAAAGCAGCCAGAAATGCAGCGATAATGGCTCAGGAGAGAGCGATGGTATGACCAATGACTCTTCCTCAGTAATGGGTGATGCAGACTATCAGAATGGCAGCCGCAGTCCTGTTGCCTCTGATTCAGCTTCTTTCCCAGCATTGTCTCCAGCCAACAGTCAAGCAGAGAGCCCCACATCCAAGTCTCCAGACTTTAACATCCAAGAGGACAGTGCAGCGGGAAGTAAGGCTGAGGGTCCCGAAACCCACACCACGGGTCCTGAAATCCGTCCCGTGGAAAGGGATAGTGCTTTGGATCTAACTTATGGCAGTATTGGTCGAAAGATTATCAAAGAGGAACCTGGGTTGCTCTTCCCAAATGGAGAATATGGTGAGTCATCCTTTCTTTCTTTCTTTCTTTCTTTCTTTCTTTCTTTCTTTCTTTCTTTCCTTTCTTTTGTCCCCATTACAGTTACTGTTACATCTATGGGTGTGTGTTTTGGCTTCACAGCTTGCTGACTGTGCCTGGCTAGCAAGTCTCTTGAACCAGGTATGGAGAAGCAGTGGCATTCCAGATGTTGATGGACTACATTTCCCATCAGCCCTGACCACTGGCTGTATTGGCTGGGGCTGATGGGAGTTGGATTTCGACCATGTCTGGTGTGCCAGAGGTTCTCCAACAATGTGCTACAGAAAGGGAGCACCCAGCCTGGGAGACTCCCAGGTTGGAGAAATGCTACAGCTGCTCTCTTTGTGGAATTGGTATTGGTCTTTCTCTGGATCTAAAGCTAAGCAACATGATGGGAGGCTTGAGAACAATCTGATGTCCTCTTGCCATCAGATGAGCAAAGTAGAAGTCAGGTAACCACTGCCTCTGTTTCTTTGCCAGGCTTCTGCTTCCTCACCATCTGTCTGCCCAGTTTGTCCCAAATTCCCAGTGTCTGTAAAGCATCAAACCTAAATGTAATCAAAAAGACATGCACATCTAATGACACAACCCAAGATACCTAAACTAGTTTTCTTGAGACAGGAGCAGTTGGGTGGTTTATTTTCTTTTTCTCCCTTTAAAGAGTGCTAGGGATACATGAAGGTGTCTGATTGAAGAGCCACAGTACTCTCATTGATGGGAGAAAGGAAAAGTTTGGTTTCTTTTTGCTTAAAATGGCTTGATTGTATGGCTAAAGCAATGGCTTAAGAAGTAATGTGAAACTTCTGTGTTGCCTGCCCTACCCCCTCAGGAGGTGCATATTTCATAGAATCGTAGCATTGTAGAGTTGGAAGGGACCCAAGGGTCATCTAGTCCAACCCCCTGCAATGCAGGAATCTCAACTAAAACATCTGTGACAGATGGTCATCCAACCTCTGCTCACATCCAACCATACACCTTCAGGTGTCTTTCTCTTCGCACGAGTAACCTTTTCAATTAAAATAGTCTCATAATTTTCTGTTGAATTTGCTGTTGTTGTTCATTTACAAAGCTTCAAATTAATTTCTCATTCATTTGGGAGGAAATGCAAGATAAAATTTCAGCACAGCACTAATTGAGATCATCCCTGTCATGCCACAAGGTCATATATACAGATGATCTTGGTGGCTGCTTTTATTGGCTGTTGAATCTTCTCTTACATGAGATGCTCCCAATCAAGGATGATCCCTGTGTTATATCTTAACAGTGCAACAGCTGTCACCAAGTCGCTGGCCTGTGGGTGGCATTTGTGCCATGCAGATAACCTAGGAATGATTTCCTTCGCTGTTGTTGCCCCTCCCTCCCTCCACCAGGGCCAGCAGTAGCACAGAAAGTTCCCCATAAAGCAGCCATGTGGAATTAATCTTCCTGTGTTACTGGTGCTGTGTGGGACGGGAAACAACTTGCTGCAAAGGCAATAATATCAAAGAGCCGAACCACATTAGACACCCAGACGATGCTAAAATCTGAAAGATTGAAGGCAGGCAAAAGCAATGACTTCTTTGCACAGTTGACTTCCCTTCCACAAGAGGTAGTGCTGGCCACCAATTTGGATGGCTTTAAAAGAGGATGGGACGTGGGTGGTGCTGTGGGTTAAACCACAGAGCCTAGGACTTGCTGATCAGAAGGTCGGCGGTTCGAATCCCCATGACGGGGTGAGCTCCCGTTGCTCGGTCCCTGCTCCTGCCAACCTAGCAGTTCGAAAGCACATCAAAGTACAAGTAGATAAATAGGTACCGCTCTGGCGGGAAGGTAAATGGCATTTCTGTGTGCTGCTCTGGTTCGCCAGAAGCGGCTTAGTCATGCTGGCCACATGACCCGGAAGCTGTATGCCGGCTCCCTCGGCCAGTAAAGCGAGATGAGCGCCGCAACCCCAGAGTCGGTCACGACTGGACCTAATGGTCAGGGGTCCCTTTACCTTTACTATATATATATATATAGAGAGAGAGAGAGAGAGAGAGAGATGATTAGATGAATTCATGGAGGAAGGCCATCTCCTATCTCCATTGCTGGGAATGTCAGTAGGGCAGGTTGCTGTAGTGCTTACTTCCTGTTTGCAGATTTCCCACGGGCACCTGGTTGGCCGCTGCGAGAATAGGCTACTGGACTATTGATTCTTCAATCTGTTCTAGCAGTTGCCTCTTCTATGTCTTGTCAGAAGCATTGTAAAACCATCTCCATTATGGGTGGGTCTAAAAGAGTTGGGAGTTAATGCCTAATACAACAAAGCTATTATAACATCAAACTTTCGACATACGTCTTCTTTTCATCAATTCTTTTTTTAAACATCATTGAAAAGTACTGCAAACTTAGAAAAAGACGTCAAAACCTGTGCTTAGCGAATACAAATTTAGCAAAATTTGTATGACACTTAATTGTCATTAAAGCCTCCTTTGTTACCCACCCAAAAGCAGAGGGTCTCTCCCCCCCCCCCCGTAGGTCTGGAGACAGGCATCCATTTTAAAGGATGACATTTGGCATTGGGCAAGCAGATTTGCCCTGCCTTTCCTGCACCCCTGAAGCCCACATGCTCCTCATGATCTGCTCTAGAAGGTCCCCATATCCTCCAGAGCAGATTTTGGGGTGCCTGTGGAGCTGCAGGGTAGGGGAGAAGTCCATCTAGTCCAACTGGATGGATGCACAGGGGAAGCTCGCAAGCGGGATTTGAACCCCAAATGCTCTATTTCCTCCTGAAGTTTCCAGCATCTGATACTGCGGGCTCCCTCTCATGAGTGGGGACAAAACATAACCACCAGGGTTAGTTGCCTCTGATAGCTTTATCCAGCATTAATTTTTCTAACCTGCTTTTAAAGTCATCCAAGTTGCTGGTTGTCACTGCCTCTTGCGGGAGAGAGTTACATAGTCCTAACTTCGTGCTGTGAGAATAAGTCCTTTCTCTTGTCTGTCCTGAATCTGAGTCCCATGGCATGAGTGGTAGTCTGTTTGGCTGGTGGACAGACCCTAGAATTCTATCCAAAGAGAGATTTCCAGGTACACATTATTATTTTTTGTCCTGCTCTTGTAAAACAAGCCACTCAGCAGAATGCATATACCGACGGCAACCAGCTATCCTATTTACAAATGACCTTGTGCTTTTGTGCATCTGTCTCCAACCTAAGCATATGATCATATGGTGATTTGTTCGCATTTGCTCAGCTGGATTTTGCGTGCGTGTGTGTTAAATAAAAGTCACTAGGTCCTTTAGAAACATTGAATCAGGCTCATCGCATTTAAGGTACCAATGCGTTCTCTGTCCCCCTTTTAAAATTATTCTGCAGGTCGAAACAGCATCCACCCTGCTTTTGTCAGAGCGCCGCCAGGTCTTATAAAAATGGAAGTTCCTAGCGATCGCTCCATTACCACGGCCCATTTTATTGGTCCCCATGTGTTGTCGTCCTCTGGGCCTCTGCTGGTGCCGCCCCCTCGCCGGACTGCGAAGCAACATATCTGCACTACGTGTGGCAAGAACTTCTCTTCGGCAAGCGCCCTCCAGATTCACGAGCGGACTCACACGGGCGAAAAGCCCTTCGCCTGCACCATCTGCGGAAGGGCTTTCACCACGAAAGGGAACCTCAAGGTGAGCCGAGGAGGGAAAGCACTGATTTGTATTCAGGCGCAGAAAAAATTAAGTATTGATCCCTCGCTTTTCTTTCTCCAACCAAAATGGGACTGCTAGTGGTTGCTGTGGGAAAGCCAGAACAGCAGCAAACTTCTGAAGCTGGAACTGGTACTGTGGTCAAATGTGTCACTTGTCTCCTCCTTCCTGGGACCTTCCAAATGTTCTTGAGCTAAAACTCTCATCATCCCTGACCCACTGGCCATGCTGGCTGGGCATGAGGGGAGTTGTAGCTCAGCAACATCTAGAGAACTACAAGTTCCTCTGCCCTACTTTAATTATAGTCCAACATGAGTCCCTCTGTTGGGGTGGGGAGTTGGGCCCACCATCAGCAAGCCCATATGCGGCAATTGTGGCAACCTAGTCAGTTGTGTGGCAATTTATAGTCAATTGTGGATGTTCCTGCTGCATTAGTTATCAGTTGTTATTTTAATGGTGCGCTTTAATTAATTTGTGATTAATTTAAGTAATCAGATTGATTTAATTTCATTGTGATTTATCTTGATGAGAAGGGCGGCTCAGGTGGACTTAGTGTGAATACCTTTGCAATCCTCCTTTTAAATGCATTGACTGAGTCGGAGCAGAGCCAGTGGCTGCAGCCCCTCTTCTCTCCATGTCTTGAACGTGGCTTTGACGTAGAGGACCACATTAAAAGGGCTTGTCTTTGTGTTGTAAAATGCCTCTTGCAGAGCTTCCTAAAGCCCACAAGAGTCTTAACTTCATTGACGTTCAGAAGGTTCCTGCTGCTTTAGCTCTTGCCGGGAAAACCCAGCACTGAGAATGTACCATGTTTGTGGGGGTAGGGAACTTCCTCTTGCCATCTGTCCCCTTCCCTTTTAATCGCTTGCCTCTTTAATCTCTTGCATCTGTGTAGCATCGTCATTCCTGGGAGCACAGGGCAAAGTGCTTGGGGTTATTGCACTTTTCACTATTAACACACCCGTGAAAGCAGCTTGAGCAAGTGATGGACTTTGCCCAAGTCACAGTTCTGTGGCTGTGGTTTGAAACTCTTTCACAGTGTAAATGCTTTACCCATAGCTCCCATTTGCTTCTTGCCAATGGATCGGTTAGAAGTGGAAACATCATTTTGATATTTTCCCCTCCTTCCTGTCTCTGTTAAGGTTCACGTTGGAACTCACATGTGGAACAACTCCCCCAGGCGTGGAAGAAGACTGTCCATCGACAACCCCATAGCTCTGCTTGGAAATGATCCCAAGAAGGTATCAGAGATGTTTCCCAAGGAGGTTGTTCCTGCCTCGGTCAGCCTCGATCCCTCAGCATGGAACCAGTATGCTGCAGTCCTCAGCAACGGCTTAGCCATGAAAGCCAACGAGATCTCTGTCATCCAGAGTGGCGGTATACCTTCTCTTCCAACCACAATTGGGGGAGGTCCGGCAATCAACATAGCAATGAATTCCGCCACAGTCTCCAAGATGGATGGTTCCCAGTCTACGACTGGTTCAGAGATCGAGAAGCCCAGCAGCACCGCCACAGACACTGTGCCAAAACGCCAATTCCCTCACTTTATGGAGGAAAACAAAATTGCTGTCAATTGAAAGCCAAGAAAACTTTGAGAGGAAGCAGAATGGATTTTTTTAAAGGAATCACTATAGAAACATATATATATTATATTTTTAAGAGATTACACCTCAAGTATCCTTATTTTCCTATCAATGTGCAAATGAGTCTATGGTTGTCTTTGTAAAGAGTTGCCCAGAGTACAATCATGCTGGTTTTGTTTTGTTTTGTTTTTTGGGGAGGAGAGTCTATTTAGGGCTCTCCTCTTTTTTTCTTTTCTTTTTTTGGAAAGATGCGGGTCTTGCAAAGTAGTTCTTACATGGATGACTTTAATGTGTAAAACGTTGCCCGTTTTACAATGTGAAAATCCAAAACTGATGAACATATATACCTCTTTTTGTTTCGTTGTTACGGCTTAGAAATCAATTGTGGCTTCAAGAAGAGCAGGGTCAAATCAGTTGGCCATTCAGAGAGGGACACAGGGAGTTTGGCACTCCTGGAATTCACGACTGATATGTGGAAAATAATTATGCGGGTAAATATCCAAGAATGCCACCCTTTTAGGATAGTACCTTTTGTGTGTGTGTGTGGTTTGTTTTTAAATGTGGTTTTGAATGTAATATTACTATAATGCCTACTGGACATGCAGATCCCACTTTACTCAGAAGAATGTGTTGTTGGATATGAAAATACATTTTTAAACTGGCACTGTCTGTTTAATCCACGATAAACCTTAAATACCGTGTACTGGTGATTGCTGCTTATTTAAAAACTACATGAACGCATGCACGCCATCAAGATAACTGTGCCAAAATCCTGATTTTGCAGTGCATTGCTGTTCCACACCCACTGCCACCCCCAAATATGCCACATTGCAGGGAGGAAGTTGGGAGAGACTCACTGAATGAGCAGGAGGGTAAAAGCTTTGTATATACTGTCGAAAGGGAATTTGGATCCTTTGGGGAGGCTGAGTTCGGAATGTTCTGCTGGGAATCTCAAGGGACTGCGTTTTGGAAGCAGTTCACGTAGCATGAGGAAACCTTTCGCCTGTTCATGTATATTTGATTTTCTTGGGAAATGCCTGTATCAAGATTCTGTATTTAAAATGAAGTAGGGGGGGTGAGGGGTATTCTAATTTGCTAAGACACTTCCAATTCAGAAATTCAGGGTGCAAACCACCCAGAAGTTTTATCTGTATGGACTTCCTGTGTTCTTGTGGTGCATTTGGAGTTTGTACAGGACAAATCTAGGGTTGCTTGCAGGGGCGGACAGCTTCCTTTTTGACTTTGTGTATTTGCATTTTTTGGGGGAGGGGAAAACAACCCCCCCCCCAAAAAAAAACCCTGATGGCATTTGTGTTTGTATGAAGGTTACTGGGATGGCCCTGTGGATTCTAAGTTATCTACCTCATTATTATTATATTATTATGTTGTTGTTCTTTTTGTAGTGCTGAGTGTCTATTTTTCTATCAAATAACCACTGTATTAAACTTGAGATCCAAGCAGAGGCTACTGTGCACTATTTGAACCAAAATATGATATGCTGGTAAGAATGTCTGATGATGTCATGGTGTGTGTGAGGTTTGTTTGTTTGTTTGGGGGCTTTCCCCCCCACAGCCCCTCCCCTCCTCGCTTCTACATAATCTCTCTTTGTGGATGTGAAGCTACATTGGAAAATAGAGCTTAGCATTCGGTATCAAAATGACTTGGAATAAACATATGGCTTCTCCCCCACCCCCCGAATTCAAGGGTCCAGCTGTGCTCATGTGGAAGGCTCATGAAACAATGTGGATTCAGTAATAATAATAATAATAATAATGAAAAAATACACTTTACTTGCACCATGTTGTTGCACCTGAACTATATTGTGTGTGTTTCTCCTCTCAGTTTTTGTTGTTGTTGCTTAGGATCAGTTTTTTGCCAAGTTGTGCCTTTCCTGCTGGACTTCGTAAAGAACACAACCCTGTTTACACTGTAAAATGGATCTTGTTACATTGAACATGCCAAAGGTTCATCCCAATCATCAAATGTCTCTTCTGAGTTGCGAATGTATTGACTTTTAAGGAAATACTGTGTAGCTTTTTTAAAAAAGAAAACTTATCTACTGAAACGTTTCTGTTGATGTTATGAAAATAAATTTGGGATGACTTTTTCACACTTAATGCATCTAACTTTCATTTTTGTGACGTTTATACAGCTCTTTCAGTGCAACAAGGTGCTCCATAACCAATGCTCAATGTATTTTATGCTTTAAACAAAAAGAAAATCTGCACACAGGCTATTCAGATTCTGGGAATTGTATAAATTCTGCCAAACGGAGTGCCCCCCCCCCTTTTCAAAAGTTTGCATTACAGTTGTACCTTGGATCCTGAACGCCTTGCGAGTTGAATGTTTTGGCTCCCAAACGCTGCAAACCCAGAAGTGAGTGTTCCTGTTTGCGAACGTTCTTTGGAACCCAAACGTCCTCCGCAGCCTCCATTGCTTCCGATTGGCTGCAGGAGCTTCCTGCAGCCAATCGGAAGCCACGCCTTGGTTTCCAAACATTTTGGAAGTCAAACAGACTTCCGGAACGGATTCCTTTCTACTTCCGAGGTACCACTGTACATCCCCTTGGTATGAGTACCAATGGTACTTTCCAGCTTTGCTAGTTGGGGAAGAAGCAAAGTTACTGGAGTGCTACACTGAACCAGGTGTAGAAAATCTGTGGCCCTCCAGTTATTGCTGGGCTCAAACTCACAGCAGCCACAGTCAGCATAGTCAATAGCAAGGGATGATAGGAGTTGCCACAGGTTAGCTGCTCCTTTTTTTATATATAAAATATTTATTGAAATTTTCAAAGTGTTACAACATAAAATAGAAGCAGAAGAAAATACAAAATAAAAATAGTTAACAAAGTAGAAAAGGGGGAAAAAACAAACCTCTTCCAACCATACAAATACAAATTCAAAAATAAGAAAAAAAGACAGGAAAAAAAACAAAAATACAATTTAAGAACATTTAAAAACAAATTCATTATTCTCGAATCCTCAACTGTCATTACCTTCTTTCTTTGACCTCCTCCTCCTCCCTTTCTTTGTATCCTAGTTATTAATTATCCCAGCAAATCCTTTCCATATTTCATAATATTCTGTCATTATATTACCCTAAACAGTTTTGATCTTATCTTTCATAAGAAAATAAACCTTAAAGCTTAAAACTTAAATCTTATCCTTACCAACTTCTCATAACCATAATATTCTTTCATAATTCTTTAAACATCTTTACTAAAGCCGAGTAATTTCATTCCAACATTTTTCTGACATTCATCAATTTTATAAAACAGTTCTAATGGTAGAAAAAAGAAATACAAACAGATATTTGTAACTGTATTTTCCCTTGTCTCCTGCTCGTGGTAACTCCAGCTTGGTAATATTTTTAACCCTTCTCGACAGATCAGCCCCTTTTCCATATTCAGCACTGAATTCCATATGGTATTTAAAAGCATGTTTCAAAGACCCTCCAAAATTTAAGAGCCCCCACAATCCCAAACATCTCACGGCCCATTGCCAGATTTGAAAAGTCCAAACATCCCAGCATAGGGGGGTCAATCCAGCCCCCCATTTCCAAGCCAAACCAAACTTTTTCTTTCCAAATCTGGCTTTTTCCAAGTTCATTTGTCAAATCTGAAAACTCATATTCCTGTTGAGCCTGTTCTGTCAGGACACACTCCTGATTTAATTCCTGGGTGGGCTCCACATATTTTCCCACTGCCTGTTCAAAATTTCCCACTGCCTGTTCAAAATTTCTAGTCGAAGTCGTCATCAAATTCACCTTCTCATGTAACTGTTCCAGTAGGGCATTTGTTTTGCAGAAAGCACACAACAAAGCTTCTGAATACATTGTCCTGCAAGGTCAAATGCCTATTCCCACGATTGTAATCTGTAAACAGCTGCCGGCTCCCTGGAGTTGGTTACAGTTTCACAGTCTCCCTCTAGGGGGAAAACTTCTATTTGATCTTGCAACAAAGTTTCCCTTTTTGAGATACTTTGTCAATATTTGTTCCTTTGAAATGCGAAGGGAAACAGTGGAATTACTATGTTTCTCTTCTTTTAGCTATCTGTCAAAAACGTTTGTCTCTGGTCAATGAACTTCAAACGTCAGTCCTGACACCCCGCTCCAGGATCAGGACGGAGGAAAGTTGCTTTACTTTAAACTCACTTTAAACAGTCCAAAAAAGATCCCCCTTCTTCTCCTGCTGTCGAAGGGGAGTTCCACAATTTTAAATGATGAAATCCAATCCTTTAAAAGCGATTTTCTGAGCTCTAGTTTACGTTGTCTTTGCTTTATTCTGTCTACAGAAGAACGGAAGGCTGACTTCCTGTTTAGACCTTCCCGTTCCGTACCAAATTGAAATAGATTTTTAAAATCCAATTCCTTTCTGCTCGCAAGTCGCCATCTAATGTCCAGTTGTTCAAAGTCTAAGTACTCACGGGTGATTATTTTAGAGTCCAAATTGTCCCAGGAAAAAGGCAGCGCTCTCCGGCAACGGCTATGCGGCTTCGCTCCACGGAAATAGCAGTTGACTCACAGCACCGCGCCACTTCCCCCTCTTCACTTCGGAGCCCGTTAGTGGGTTCCTTAGCAAGTTGGGGGGGCGCTAAAGGTGCCCGCCGAGTTCCATGGTCACAGGCTTCATCCGCCTGTGATTTTTGAAAGGGTCCCCGCTTCGCCGTAGCGGAGAAGACCCGTTTCCCGCGGAGCTAGTCCCTCCAGTTCAGAGGGAGTCCGCCATTGCCGATGGCGCCACCCCGGAAGTCCAGGTTAGCTGCTCCTGCCCTAAACCATTGAAAACCTTACTGACCTCCCAGCATAGGAGATTTCAGGAAGCAGGAAACTGAAAATGGGCAGAGAACTGAATTGTGAACCATTACCACTCTGTGCTTTTCTGATTTGAGGGATGCTCAGGCATGGCACCTCAATAAGGCTACTGCAACCTGAAACTGTCCAAGAGTAAAATTGCACTATTCCAAGTTGGAGTTAACTCATTATGAGGATTCAGGTAGGTAGCCGTGTTGGTCTGACGCAGTTGAAATATATATATAAATAATAAAATTGTCCAGTAGCACCTTAGGTAAAGGTAAAGGGACCCCTGAAGGGACTCCAGTCGTGACCGACTCTGGGGTTGCAGCGCTCATCTCGCTTTATTGGCCGATGGAGCATGCGTACAGCTTCTGGGTCATGTGGTCAGCATGACTAAGTCGCTTCTGGCGAACCAAGTCGCTTCTGGCACAGAAATGCCGTTTACCTTCCCGCCGGAGCAGTACCTATTTATCTACTTGCACTTTGACGTGCTTTTGAACTGCTAGGTTGGCAGGAGCAGGGACCGAGCAATGGGAGCTCACCCTGTCGCAGGGATTTGAACCGCCGACCTTCTGATCGGCAAGTCCTGGGCTCTGTGGTTTAACCCACAGTGCCACCCGTATCCCTTAGAGACCCAACTAAGTTGAAGTCACCAGACCTGTATACATAGTGGGAGGGTGGGGTGGGGTTTTTCTCAGGAGGGTAGTAGGAGATGGGCGATTGACTCAATGGGTATGGTAAATGCGGAAAAACACAATCTTCTAAGGCCTAATGAACTCAGCAGCTTATCCCCAGTAGGTCTTGCCCTATGAATCTTGCCATCTTAAGTCACTTTTCCCAAGCAATTTGGAGACTGCCCCTGTGTGTAGCCTGCCACTGCTACATCCATTTCAGCCCTCTTCTGGTTCAGGGAAACAAAGGGGGAGGGGAAGTGGTCACAGCAGGAGGGGGAGACACTTGTGGAGCTCCACCAGCCAAACTCATATCTGCCTCCTGGCCTCTCTCCTTCCACTTGCCTGCTTCAGCTTCTGCCTCTGATTCTGGACTTCTCTGCCACAGACTTTCTCACCCACCCCACCCATGCTCACTAAACCCTGTTACCTCTTCAGCTTCTGACACCTCCTTATCCTGGTCTTCCCACTCTGACCACTCACCATCGTCCCAGCACCACTCCCCAGGCTCTGAGACTTCTTCTCTTGGTGGTTCCCCATCTGGTTCCTCCCACCATTCCTCTGTGTCCGACCAGTCCATGAAACCATCCCAGGAAACTCTTAGGCTGCACCTAATTTTGGAATAAAAGAGTTGTAGATGACTCAAAACAGGTCATCTAGTCTAAACTCCTGCAATTCTTCTTGGGGGGGGGGGGATCTTAGCATTGATAGGGTGGCAGGCCCTTTGTTGGTTATGGGACCCTAGCAAACACCCAACTTGGTCACCACTGGAATCTAGCCCTGTTTTTACACCTTTGTTTTCGCAAAGGTACACCTGCATTTACTGAAGGCATGAGATGGGGAGGAATAGGGCCCTGGGAGGCTGAGCCAGCAGGCATGATTCTGATAGAAATGTTATTTCTTTACAGCACCAAAGTAGAAATAAAAATGTTACACTTTAGCCAAACTCTGGAGAAAACGGCTACTCTGTGTCTTAGCAAACCCCCCTCATTTTTACTATTTAGGAACTGATCGTCCCAAACCCTTCTAGGCTATATAAAAGGTAAAGGGACCCATGACCATTAGGTCCAGTCGTGGCTGACTCTGGGGTTGCGGCGCTCATCTTGCTTTATTGTCCGAGGGAGCCCAGCGTACAGCTTCCGGGTCATGTGGCCAGCATGACTAAGCCGCTTCTGGAGAACCAGAGCAACACAGTTTACTTTCCCTCCGGAGCGGTACCTATTTATCTACTTGCACTTTGAAGTGCTTTCGAACTGCTAGGTTGGCAGGAGCAGGGACCGAGCAACAGGAGCTCACCCCGTCACGGGGATTCGAACCGCCAACCTTCTGATCGGCAAGCCCTAGGCTCTGTGGTTTAACCCACAGTGCCACCCGCCTCCCTTCTAGGCTATAAATTCTGCCAAACAGCTCTAGGCTATACACATAACGTATATTTTGAAGCGCACAGAACACACAGATGCATCAGTAGAAAGATGCCAAATGGCCCTTCTGCAAAAGCTACACAGCAGCCTGAGCTGTATTGTAGTTTCCGTTTGCAAGTGCTGATGGATTTATGAAGGGCTTCATTAAATGTATGTTTAAAGGATATCCGCTATCGCCCACTTGTCTAAGCGGGCGAGAGAAGAGTGGGGGGAAATCAAAGCCATCCCAGCAGATCAGAGATACAGGTGTTAACAGCTTATTATAGTCTGGTAGTGATTAACTAGCCAATTAATTGCAGTGGCCTTGTCGGTGCTCAGACACAGAAGATTTAGGGCAAATATACCATTGCCGTACCGCTAATAATTTCAGTTTTGACATCCAAGATCACGATTGTTTCAGCTGCAGAAGCACTTCTGTTGTGAGATGTTTTTATTTTAGTGATTTTTTTTTTGTCCATTAAACCACAAGAAGAGCACTCCCTTGCCTCTGTTCACAGCTGTTCTTTTATTGTCTCTCCTTAGAAAGTGAATATAATGGGTTGAGGGCATTTATGAAGGAGATGGAACTTGGATGAAGCCAGCCCCTCGAGACCCTCGCCAATGACTGGGATCTGAATGCACTTCATGGAACAGTCTTCTAAAGGAGGCTAAAGGCCTCTTAAGCATTCAAGCTCCCATGTTGCTAGGAACAGAGGAAGCTGCATTGTACAGAGCTACAGAATCATAGAATTGTAGAGCTGGAAGGGTCATCTAGTCCAACCCCCTGCAATGCAGGAACCTCAACTAAAGCATCCATGGCAGGTGACCATTCAACCACTGCTTTAAAACTTCCAGTGAAGAAAAGTCCATCACCTTCCAAGGGAGTCTATCCCACTGTCAAACAGCTCTTACTGTCTGAAAGTTCTTCCTGATGTTTAGTTGGACTTCCCTTTATTGTAACTTGAAGACATCAGTTCGGGTCCTACCCTCTGGAACAGTCAGATCTTTGGTCCATCTATCCTAGTGTTGACATTGGCTGGTAGTGACTCTCCAAGGTTTCATGTACGGCTCTCTCCCAGGCCTACCTGAAGATGCCACGGGCTGAATCTGGGACCTTCTTCATGCAAAGCAGATGTTCTAACCACTGAGCTATGTTCCTTCTCCTGCTGCAGGTGATGGGTAATGTCTTCTACTGTTCTCCCATGTAGGTAGCTCTCTGCATGTAGTAATCTAACACAGCAGGGAAAGGTTTATGCTTAATATTTCTACTTTACTTTAGGTAGGGTGGTGGTTCCATTGTGCATAGGAGGGCATTAAAAGAATGATGCCTCATTCTGAACAATGCACAGATTGGTTCTAATGTGATTATTGCTGTCCTGGGCTCCTTTGGAAGGAAGTGTGCAAATCTGGCCACTTGGCCCAGTCTTCTGTGCATATAGGTCAGGGGTCAGCAAACTTTTCCAGCAGGGGGCTGGCCCACTGTCCCTCAGACCTTGTGAGGGGCTGGGCTATATTTGGGAGGGCAGGGGGGCGGGAATTAGTGAATTCCTATGCCCCACAAATAACTCAGAGATGCATTTTAAATAAAAGGACACATTCTACTCATGTAAAAACATGTTGATTCCCGGACCGTCTGCGGGCTGGATTTAGAAGGCGTTTGGGCCGGATCCAGTTCCTGGGCCTTAGTTTGCCTACCCATGATTTAGGTAATTTGGGCAGTGCTCAAATGTAAAGGTAAAGGGACCCCTGACCATTAGGTCCAGTCGTGACCGACTCTGGGGTTGTGGCGCTCATCTCACTTTATTGGCTGAGGGAGCCGGGTCATGTGGCCAGCATGACTAAGCCGCTTCTGGCGAACCAGAGCAGCGCATGGAAACGCCGTTTACCTTCCCGCCGGAGCGGTACCTATTTATCTATTTGCACTTTGATGTGCTTTTGAACTCCTAGGTTGGCAGGAGCTGGGACAGAGCAACGGGAGCTCACCCCGTCGCGGGGATTCAAACCGCTGACCTTCTGATCGGCGAGTCCTAGGCTCTGTGGTTTAACCCACAGTGCCACCCACATCCCTATGCTCAAATGTAGCCACATGTAAAAGCTACTTTCTCTTACAGTCTGCCCTTCTCACAACCGCTAGTTCTCTTCCAGAGAATGATTTTCCACAGAGAATCGGATACAAACTGGTTACTTTAAGAAAAGTGATATCTTCCTTTCCTTGGGACTAATCTCTTATCACCCCTGTGTGCAGACAGTGAAGCTAAATTACAGCTTTTATAGAATTCATTCGGCTTGGGCCCTGCTCTGCAGTGTACTTGCCGCAATGATTAATGCAGTCTGCCCTAAGTCCTGTTGCCTTGAGTTTTTCCAGATGTGTCGTCCTGATGAGATAAATATGCATTTAACAGATGACATGAAGAAGTGGGAAGAGCAGTGGGCAAGGATAATCAAATTCCTCAATGGGATCAAGCAGCTTTGGGATGCACCTGTTTCTATGGGAAAAGGAGGATGGGACAGCAGAGTTAAAGAAGAGAGGCCAAGAATTCCCCAAAGACAACCATCCAGTTCCTGGAGTCAATTAGGGTAATCCAGCTGCTGATAGGCAAACTGTGACACACGACCACATTTAGCACTGAGATCAAAGGACAATGGCATGGTGACAGCTTCTCAGCCCAGTTGGTGCAATCAAAGAGAAGAAACTCTATACTTGAGGGCTATGGACTTGCCTACTTAGTTGGTTTAAATCACACTGGAGTAGCTGTATTTAGCTATATTGTCTTGCATCATTCCTCCAAGAGCATACAAATCCCTCTTCCTCCACGACTGTATAACTTTGAAAACTTTGTGCAAACAAATCAGAAGGAATGCTCAATAAACAGGTCAGTGCTCACATATCAAGGTAAAGGTAAAGGGAACCCTGACAATTAAGTCCAGTTGCAAAGAACTCCGGGGTGGCAGCGCTCATCTCGCTTTACAGGCCGCAAACAACTCTGGGGTTGCAGCGCTCATCTCGCTTTACAGGCCGAGGGAGCCGGCATTTGTCCACTTCCGCAGACAGTTTTTCTGGGTCATGTGGCCAGCAGGACTAAGCTGCTTCTGGCGAAACCAGAGCAGCGCAAGGAAACACCGTTTACCTTCCCACCAAAGTGGTACCTATTTATCTACTTGCACTTCATGCTTTCAAACTGCTAGGTTGGCAGGAGCTGGGACCGAACAATGGAAGCTCACCCCATCGCAGGGATTTGAACTGCCGACCTTTCAATTGGCAAGCCCAAGCGGCACAGTGGTTTAACCCACAGCGCCACCCACATCCCTTTTTTCACATATCAAAGGAGCACCTAATACAACTGCCCATACATACCCATTGTCAGGAGTTAGCATGCCCCAGCAGGGACCCACTGCCAACCCCTGGCCATGGCTGCTACTTCTGTCACTGCCTGTTTACTTGTTCTCACCCAGGTAGTAAGCAGGGGTCAAATTAAGAAGCAGCAGCTGCAGCCTCCTATTGCTTTGCACTCTGCTTTCTCTGAGCATCTTGCAGAAGGAGCAGTGGTGATGCAACAGCAAGGCTAGCTAGCTTGCAGCGCTTTGGATGCTGTTGGACTACAACTCCCCTGATCAAATATTATGGGAGTTGTAGTCCAACAACATCCCCAAAACTATATAACCTGCACTCGGGAAGGTAGGAAGCAACTTCCTGAAGGGTCCCTCAAAACTTGGTGTTGGCACTCCCCAACTGTGTTTAATCTGGGTCAACCAATGGCCTTGTGACTCCTGTAATTTGGGAAAAGTAAAAGGTTCTCACAATCTAAGCAGCCTGGTTTCAGCCCAGGGGGGTCTGAAGTGTCTAGCTGTCACTGCACACAGGTGGGACAAAATAATGCTTAGGTTTGAGGGCTTGGCCACACTTCCCTTTCCTCCACTCTTTCCAGGCACAGTCTGTGCTTTGAAGCTCTTGTGTCAGAGCACCTTTTTCTCCTCCGCCCCAAACTTCCTGTTCAAAAACCCATTGGAACAAACAACAACCCATGGAAAACTTGAATTGATGTTTGCTCCGACTGAGCACTAAAGAGTGGTTTTGTTGGGGGAGGTGTTCCAGTGCAACAACAACAACATCTTGACAAGGAGCTTTTAAGTGCAGACCTGTGCCTGCAAAGAGTGGGGCAAAAAGTAAGTGAGATTGGTCAGGAGCAACAAGCACCTATGGGGCTGGCCCTATCACTAGACAGAGTGAGGCAATGGCCTCAAATACTGGGTGTCAGCACTCGGCCATTAACCTTGAGGTTCCTGGTCTTACCCTTCTCTTGGGGATCAGGGCTGTGGTTTGTGAAACAGAATCCCTCAGGCACCTACTGCCCTCCAGTCCACTGAAGGATGCCACCCCAGGGCCAGGGTTGAAGAAAGAGTCACCTGCCAATCCAAGCCAGCTCCCTATACCTGGCACAGACGCCTGGCCAGCGTGGCAGCCAGCCAAATATCCTGGCACCAGGAAGTGTGTGTGGAGGGGGGTGCGGGGAGAGTGACTTTGCTGCGGGGATGGTTTGACGTCCAACCTGGCCAGCAACTTTCTCCAAGGCCGCGGCTGCTCGGAAGCGCAGCTTGGCGGAGAAGCGCAGCACCTTTACCTGGAGAGATGGTGGAAGGCGCGAAGAAGAGACCCTGCGGCGCGGGGTGCGTTGAGCCGGGGGACGGGTGGGGGAGGCAGCGTTGCCTAGTGGCGGGGGCGACAGCCGCCCAATGGGTGGGCCGGGGAGGGGGAGATGCGGGGGAGGGGGCGGCGTGAGCGTCCACGTTACCTGCGCGTCGCCGCCCAGCCCCCAGCCCGCCCGGTCGTCCTCGGCAGCGCCGCCGCCGCCGCTGCCATCAGAGCGCGGAGAGGCTGGGCCGCGCCTGGCGAGGCTGCTGGTGGGAAGGCGAGATCCTCCCCGCCGCCGCGGCCATCATGACCGACAACATCCCCTTGCAGCCGGTCCGGCAGAAGAAGCGGATGGACAGCAAGCACCGCGGCGGGTAAGGCAGCACCCGGCCCGGATCCCCTCGCTCCCCTTCCCGCGCGCGCGCCTCCGACGGGCCTCGCCTGCGCCGCAGCCAGCGCGCCTTCCTGGGTTCTCCTGCCCGGCTTGGATGGACGCCGCGGCGGCCTCCTTTTTCTCGCTGTCTCTTCGCTCGGCGGCTCTCTCGGCGAGGCCGGCTGCTGCGCCCTGGCCCTGCCTTCGTCGCTCGGGCTCGCCCCTTCCCAACGATCCGGGGCGGCGGGCATTCCCACGGCCGGATGTAAACGTTTTTCTTTTCTCTGCCGGTCTGTCTCCAAGCCGCGCGGTGGATCTCCCGTTCCCCGATCCGGACTCCCCCCCCCACCCCCCACCGCCCTACCACCACCGTCTCCGGTTGTGTTCGCCATGTGAGTTTGCTTTCCCAGATCTGCGTTTATTTCAAAGGCGCTTCAGTCGCCAAAGCGAGAGATTGCCTTGGAGGCGGGCAGCGCTCTCCACGGGCATCTGCGCGCTCCCGGGACGCGCTGAGTGGGTTGCATTGCGCTCCCCCACCCTCTCCTTCTCCTCGGGAGATAAAGAAACCCGCCGATGCCCTTCGGGGGACTGGGTGGATCCTTTCCCTATAAGCTGGGACTCTGAGGGAGAGGTCGACCTCTGGAAGGGGCTGTTTTGCTGGCGGGGGTCTCGCCCAGGCAGCCGGAGCTGACAGGTTGCTCCTGACGCCATTGCAAGGTGGCACGCCCAGGCGGAGGCTGCCATTCCAGCCCACGGATCCTGGTCGAGGGAACGAAGGCGGAAAGAGAGCGAGGCGGGCGGGCGCTGCTCCTGCCAGCATTCTTTTGCTCTGTGCACAGGCCTGGATAGAAACCAGGACAAGAGGAGAGCCCTGGCAGCCAAAATCCCTTCTTTATCCTACCTTTGCTTGTCTCACCCAGGTGCCAGGAATTTTACTTTTTGAAATATGGCAACCCTACTAGTGGAGAGATGCAAAGGGACATCTCCTTAGCGGATGCGCTGTGTTACAACCGGCTGTTCATTCATTCCTTTATTTTAGTATTGTACTGTAAAAGCATCTATGTGCCCCCTCGTTTTGCTAAGTAAAGGAATGAGTTGCCTCAATGTGGTTGCACTACAACTCCCATCATCCCTGACCATTGGGCTATGCCATCTGGGACTGATGGGAATTGTAGTCCAACAGCATTAGGGGGGACACACACACACACCCCCAAGGTTGGGAAAAGTGGTTTTAGATCATAGCCTTACAACTACCGCTTCTTTTTTTTATTTGGATATCTCACTCCTTTACTTAGGGAAAGAGCGGGGATGTAAATCCCTTTACCAAAATAAATGAGAGACTGATCTAAAAGACATGGCATGCGAGGAAAAAGAGTTGGGGAGGGAGGAGGGGGAAAGCAGCTCAGGTACCACTTCTTAATTTTATAATTCATATAGCATGATTATACAGCTCTGTCTCCTGTGTAGATCCTGGCTGACTTGGAGAGCAACCTCTCATCAGAAAAAAAAAACCTCTCCTTTTCCGAGATTAGACTCAGCAAGGAGTGGCAGGCAGGCAGGGGTGGCGTCATATACCTGGCCTCCTGGCACCAGCACTGTTGCTGTCGCTTACCAGGGCAGTGCAGAAGCAGGGTGGCAGTGAGATGTAGGTGGGAGTACTGATTGGCTCTGCCCCTGCTACACCAATGTCCCGTCCCTATTTGCTGTAAATAAAGTGATGCTGCATCTGGGAAGCCAAATCCATTTCACCTCTTGCGTCCGGGAGCAGAGGAGGGAGCAATGTCCAGTCCAAGTGGGTGGGGCTGATCCTGCCACAAAGTTATTCCACCCGATAGCTGACTAATGGCCACCAGAATCATCGCAGGAGTTGCCCTCCTCCTTTGCCAATATTTCTGGCTTCTAGGAGCTGCTAGATGACACATCCAAACCCTCTTCTTATAACAATTTGAAACAAAGGGAAACTTTATGGCTGTTTGATCTATGGCATGAATCAAGAGTGCTTTCTAAATAATGAATAATTTCAGCAGAGACATGCTCATCATAGAAAAGCTGTTACGTCTGAATAAATCACCCAGAGTGGATTTTTCTGGAATACCATAATCCCTGCAATGGTTAATTTCTGAAAGGTGACCTGCAGGAGATTGTGCATGTGGAGAAGCCATGTCCTCTCATCTGTAAAGCTTGACTAGAGCAATGTTTCTGAAACTTGGGTCTCCAGCTGGTTGGACTGCAACTCCCACCTCCCCTAGCTAGCAGGGACCAGTGGTCAGGAATGATGGGAATTGTAGTCCAAAAACAACTGGAGACCCAAGTTTGGGAAACCCTGCCCATGAGATTTGCTTGGTACCTTTAAAGTCACCAATGAAGATAAAGAAGAAGAGTTTGGATTTGATATCCCGCTTTATCACTACCCTAAGGAGTCTCAAAGGGACGCGGGTGGCGCTGTGGTCTAAACCACAGAGCCTGGGACTTGCTGATCATAAGGTCGGCGGTTCAAATCCCCGCGACGGGGTGAGCTCCTGTTCTTCGGTCCCAGCTCCTGCCCACCTAGCAGTTTGAAAGCATGTCAAAGTGCAAGTAGATAAATAGGTACCGCTCCAGCGGGAAGGTAAACAATGTTTCCGTGCGCTGCTCTGGCTCACCAGAAGCGGCTTAGTCATGCTGACCACATGACCCGGAAGCTGTCTGTGGACAAACGCCAGCTCCCTTGGCCTATAGAGCAAGATGAGCGCTGCAACCCCAGAGTCGTCTGCGACTGGACCTAATGGTCAGGGGTCCCTTTACCTTTACCTAAGGAGTCTCAAAGCAGCTAACAAACTCCTTTCCCTTCCTCCCCCACAACAAACACTCTGTGAGGTGAGTTAGGCTGAGAGACTTCAGAGAAGTGTGACTAGCCCAAGGTCACCCCGCAGCTGCAGGTGGAGGAGCGGAGAATCGAACCCGGTTCACCAGATTACAAGTCCAGTGCTCTTAATGACTACACCACACTGGCTTAAAGATGAAGCTGAACAGTTCTTTCTTTGCCCTTTCCTCCACCTTCCTCCCTTCCCTGCTGGCTGTGTGCACCTGGAATCCTACTCGAAATAGTCATTGGCCATCGTGTAGTGGAGAGAATGCAGCAGAGGTGGCTTTTGGGGAGCGCAAGTAATTGGGTCGCACTGGGCACAGAGCCTCAGAGGCCCTGCAGGGGGTGCCTCAACTATGATGTTGAATGGAAGGCGAGAGACTGTGGTGCCAAATTTTGGCATCACACACTGAAATTTGAGACCCCAAGGTCTGCCCTGCATGCAGTGGGGTGCCACTCTGGGACTGTTTTTTTCCAGGACAGGAGTGATGATGTCATTTGCTTGGGTGTCAGGGCAATTGACAAACCTTCCTTGCTCTAGCAAGGGAATGAGGTGATAAGGAGGCTTTCAAGTGTGTTTGTGACAGATTGCCATTCAGGAAGTCAGAGGATGAGGAAAATGACAGAGAGAATGGGCATCCCCTCCTTTCTTTGATGGGCTTTCAACTTTACACTAGCAACAGGGGCACCCTGTGCAAGGCCAAAATCTGGTGCCCCAGCCCCATGCCTTCCGTTCTACTCAATCCACTGTGTCATATTTGGAATTTTCTGCAGCGCCCCCTTGCCTTGGTGTTCAGTGCGGCAGAACCCGTCACGCTGCCCCAGATCCTCATTTGCTGTCAATTTAAATCAGGCACCCCCAAACTCGGCCCTCCAGCTGTTTTGGGACTACAACTCCCATCATCCCTAGCTAACAGGACCAGTGGTCAGGTATGATGGGAATTGTAGTCCCATCTGGAAGACTGGGTTTGGGGATGCCTGATTTAAATAGTAATACTTTATTGCACGATATGCTTGTATTTCTAATTAAAAGCTAAAGGTTGCATTTCAGCTAGTGGAAGATGCTTTATGTTTTATAAGTTGTGTTTTGCACCATGCAGTTGAGTTCAGTGGAGTTTACTTCCAGGTTTGCAGGCACACCAATAAATTGGGCAATTAGAAACGGTTGTGCTGGCAGAACAACCCCCTCATTATGGCACTGAATGCAATCCATGTTCTTTTTCCTAAAGAAATATTAAAGGATACTAGTCGGTTGGTTTCAGAATTGGTTCCTTGTTTGTTGACCTTACTAGATATGTTCAGTAGAATACCTCATAATGTGCAACAGGCCTGTACAACTTGTGAGTGACTAAATGCATCTCGCCAGTCCTACAATAACAATGCAGTCTGCTAGGTCTTTGAGAGTCTCCCTATTCTAGCAGTCTGGGGCAGGATGGATTCTAGCTTGGTGTAGCTCGCAAGGCTGTAAATGAAGAAGAAAGCACTGGTAGTCAGTGTTTATCTCAAAGCCAACATTTGGTCACAGTCTCTCATTTAGAAATTGCACATCCGTTGCAGAATGTGTGCTGCCGTGCTTTCGACATTCGTTTTATGGCTTTTACAAGCTGTTTTCAGGTCAGGCTGCCAGCAGCCTAATGAGGTTCTACAAAGCTTCCAAGAACAAAGTTTGGGTGCTTCCCAGTGTCAGAGGCAGTTTCCCTCTGAATGCCAGAAGCTGCGAATCACAAGTGGGGAGAGTGCTGCTGTGCTTAGGTCCCATAAGCATCCAGTTGGCTATTGTGAGAAATAGGTGCTGGGCCAGATTTGGTCTAATCAAGCAGGACTCTTCTTACAGTCTTAGTCACCTACAGTATATGCACTGTGTTCTAAATCTGTGTTCTTTAGCCTTGGGGCTTCATGTTGCTGGACTACAATTCCCACCATCCATATCTGTCTTAGTCAGCCATCAGGGAGTATGGGTGTTGTAGTCTCAACAACATCTAGGGACTGAAAGCTGAAGAACACTGTTCTGAACAGTTAGTACATTAGTTTACATTAGTACACAGTGTACATTAGTTGTTGTTGTTGTTTAGTTGTTTAGTCTTGTCCGACTCTTCGTGACCCCATGGACCAGAGCACACCAGGCACTCCTGTCTTCCACTGCCTCCCGCAGTTTGGTCAAACTCCTGCTGGTAGCTTCGAGAACACTGTCCAACCATTTCATCCTCTGTCGTCCCCTTCTCCTTGTGCCCTCCATCTTTCCCAACATCAGGGTCTTTTCCAGGGAGCCTTCTCTTCTCATGAGGAGACCAAAGTATTGGAGGCTCAGCTTCAGGATCTGTCCTTCCAGTGAGCACTCAGGGCTGATTTCCTTCAGAATGGATAGGTTTGATCTTCTTGCAGTCCATGGGACTCTCGAGAGTTTCCTCCAGCACCATAATTCAAAAGCATCAATTCTTTGGCGATCAGCCTTCTTTATGGTCCAGCTCTCACTTCCATACATCACTACTGGGGGGAAAAAACTAAGATCATGGCCACTGGGCCCATCACCTCCTGGCAAATAGAATGGGAAGAAACAGAGGCAGTGAGAGATTTTACTTTCTTGGGCTCCATGATCACTGCAGATGGTGACAGCAGTCACGAAATTAAAAGACGCCTGCTTCTTGGGAGAAAAGCAATGACAAACCTAGACAGCATCTTAAAAAGCAGAGACATCACCTTGCCAACAAAGGTCCGTATAGTTAAAGCTATGGTTTTCCCAGTAGTGTACATTAGTACACTGTTCTAAACAATTAGACAGAACTGCCTCTCACACTCTAGGGAGGCACACCAAGGGAGGAATCAGAGCTCAGTGGTAGAGGTTATGTTTTACATGCACATTAATCTGTGGGATATCTCCCTGTAAAAAGATTTCCAACCACCAGGCTAGAAAAGACTACTGCCTGAGAGCCACGGCTAGGTGACGCCTTTGGAGGTGGGCTAGTTGACCCAATGGTCCGTCAAACATAAGGCAGCTGCATATATTGGGCCCGGCCTGTACAACCTGTGGCCTACCATGCCAAACATAGCACAATGCAATGTTTTGAGGCTATTGATGATTCAAAATGACCACCACCTTATTTGCAGGCAGAGGCCGTGAAAGCCAGCCAACTTCTCTGCTTGCCACTTGTTAATCCTCTGCTTTTGCAGCCTCAGACATAGAGTGAACGCAGAAGACCTAACATACATGACTGATGGGCTGTGTGTGACTTGGTGGGGTTCACAAGACACACAGGTCTCTTGTTAGGGCCAGGCGACATGTGACTGGATCTTCCAGAGCTTGCTTGTTTGTTTAAAGTAGCCAGAACATGTGGATTGGATCAAGGCTGCCATGACAGAGATACGAGTTTAACCTTTTCTCCCCCACTTAGTTGTTAATTTGTTTAAAATTTATTTGGAAAACCAAATTTTTTTAGTAAAGGTAAAGGGACCCCTGACCATTAGGTCCAGTTGTGACCAACTCTGGGGTCACGTTGGCATACAGCCGGCGTACAGCTTCTGGGTCATGTGGTCAGCATGACAGAGCCGCTTCTGGTGAACCAGAGCAGCGCACGGAAACGCCATTTACTTTCCCGCCGGAGCGGTACCTATTTATCTACTTGCACTTTGACGTGCTTTCGAACTGCTAGGTTGGCAGGAGCAGGGAGCAACGGGAGCTCACCCCATCGCGGGGATTCGAACCGCCGACCTTCTGATCGGCAAGCCCTAGGCTCTGTGGTTTAACCCACAGCGCCACCCGCGTCCCTAAGTTTTTAAAAATTGAGATAAAAAAACCCTTTCCTCCCCAGACTATTAGCCTGATTTGAATCAACCTTTTCCAAACCTTCTCACCACCACAATTATGATTTGTTGTGTGGGGTGAAGGGAGTCACTGGTGCATAATTTAAGTTGGGTTGATAGCTCCCCCACAACCACATATACACACATCACAGCTCATTTGGTCTGAAAATATACATTGAGAGAGCTGTCCATGGATCTCCCATATAACTGTGGTTTGCCCATTAGACTACTTATTATTGTTATTTTATTTATTAAACAAATTCATATGTATTTATAGATTTCCCCTAATGAACACATATGTGTGTGCAATTTTGCCTACTGCACACATTTTTGGCATGCAATTTCCTAGCATAATGCATCATTTTGAATTTTGTTTTCACCTCCCTGTGGAACACCCTCCCTTCAGATGGAGATAAAGAACTACACAACTTTTAGAAAACATCTGGATGCAGCCCTGTACTGGGATGTTTTAAATGCTTGATATTTTACTATGTTTTTATATATGCTGTAAGCTGCCCAGAGTGGCTGTGGAAACTCAACCAGATAGGTGGGGTGGTATTATTATTATTATTATTAATGCATTTTTGTAAATGTCCTTTGGTTGGAAAACTGCATCTCAAAACTTGGAAAAGGGCAGGTTTTGAGGGACAGACGTGCTTTCATGCACATACATTGTTTCCAGAAGTGTGAATTAGCCAGCTTTACAAACCAAATTAGCCTCTGTTCCTTTGGCCAGCCCTGGTGGCCAACACCCTGTGGTAATGAAGGGTATTTTGCTAGTTGCATGATAATGGTATAATGGTGAAATGCCAGATGATGAAAATGGTAAAGGGAAATGGCAATGTTTCAAGGCGGTTCTGCTGACACATAAAAGCAGCCTCATGGCTGTGGAGCAGAGAGGCCAATTAGTACTCCTTGGCTGATCTTGCTTTCTTTGTAGAGAATTACACAGTCTCCACTGGAGTTTCGTTGACATCCTTGTATGGCTTGCCTTGTTAGTAGTGCTTGCAGCAATTGCCCTGAGCTAACCCGTGCTCCAGAGCTACTAGTCACAACTAGGGAATCGGTTTGCTTCAATTGGGTCACAGAATTGTTATTTCCTATAACCATCAAGAGCTGTTGATAGCACAGAGCTGTGCTGCCAGTTTCGGGTGTTTTCATTTTGTTTTTTAACCATCCACATTTCTGCTCTTTAGGATTTGTCTGTGTGTGTGTGTGTTGGTTAGTTGAGCTTCAGATCAGCTTCTGAAGTCCGAGTATTTACACTGCTGAAAACAATAGGACTTCTGAGTAGACTTTCATAGGATCGTTCTGTGGGTCAATTGGCTAGATCCATTGCACTGTGGAGAGTGTACTAACTTATGGTCTGTGTGTGTGGTTTGGGAGCTGCACGGCCAGGGAAAAAACAATCCTGTCCAGGGTTGTAAAGACTGCAGAGAGAATAATTGGGTGCACTCTTCCCACCTTAGATCAAATCGATGCTGTCGGGTGCCATAAGAAAGCTGCAGAGATAGTACAGGATAGTGCGCACCCCGGAAATGATCTCTTTCAGCTTCTGCCTTCTGGAAGAAGGTATAGGGTTATAAAGGCCAGGACTAGCCGCCTGAGAAACAGTTTCTACGCAAATGCAATTCTGGTTCTAAATGCAGCATAAGGAGTCTCCATGGAATATTGTATTTTAAAATGGGGTTTCAGAGTTTTTAGGGGGTTTTGAATGTTTTATGTAGTTTTTCAATTTCATTGTTTTGTATGGGACAATGACAATAAAGATATCGTATTGTATCATTAACAAGCAAACATTTTGATCAACTAAAAAGATCAACAGTTGCTTAAAAAAAAACAAAAGAAAACAAACTTCACTGAGCAGGTTTGCTCTTTGTAGATTTTTGCAGGAGGTTCAGGATCCCAGCTTGCACCATCAGTCATCAGCATTGTTTGGCAAGCATCAAACATCCCAAATTCCCCCATAGCTTGCCCCTCCTGGAATGTGGCAGCAACATTGCTAGCAGGAGCCTATGGAGCAAGTGGCTCCAGCAAGGCAAGGTGGAATAACAAATAAGATAAAGTAAAGCTATCATATTTACTTACTCTTTTTTTGAGTTTTATTTATCAACGTTCTTATGTTACATCGGTAAACAGTATCATATTACACCACAAAGCTTATTATAATATAATTTTTGGCATGTATACAAAGTTTATATACCTAAAGAAAAGAAACAAGGACAAAAAACTATTCCAAACTCATATATGTACCAACACTTTGGACTTTCTGTCTATCCCGTTGTACTGTATATTCCTTTTTTACAAATGAATGTACTCTTATTATTGTATATTTCTTTACATTTTATCTAATACATTCCTATATCAATATGTACCCTTGGTCTTATTTCTCAACTCGGTCTCTCTCCAACTTTCTATTGGACAGAGGAACCCTGGAAAGGGACAGGGAGTTTCCTGCATTGCAGTCGTACAATCTTAAGCAGGAGACTCCCCCCCCCCCCCACCTTTGGGATGCTTTCATTCGTGGGCAACCTTCTAGTGCACACTTGTGGTGGGTGGGGTCAGGGGCAGGAGGGGGCAGAGCAGCAGACATGACTCTTTTCTTTGCTCAATCGGATACATTCCAGCCAGGCAAAAGCCAGGGGTTTCTGTATACCACACCACCTAATCTTGCTTGCTTCTATCCAGGCAAGCTAGGGGCATTGGCATCATTAAAGGGCACATTCCACCCTGGCAAAAGCATGTGGAGAGGGTGTGGAACAGAGCCAATTGTGGGAAGAGTCCAGAGGGCTGGATAGAGACACTCAGAAGGCTGCATCAGTCTCATGCGCCAGGAGTTCCCCACCCCTACTTAAGGGTCTCTAGTCGATGTGGCAGTTATCTGCCTTTGTGGTTTGTGCTGTAGTTAGGAGCACAAGAAATGCTAGCCAGCACAAATGCAGGCACCTTTATACAGTGGTACCTTGGGTTACAGATTCTTCAGCTTAAAGACACTTCAGGTTACAGACTCCGCTAACCCAGAAATAGTACCTACCTCAGGTTAAGAACAGTTTCAGGTTAAGAACAGACCTCCGGAACAAATTAAGTTCTTAACCTGAGGTACCACTGTATTTGGATCAGTGGGACTTCCCTTTGCTAAATGCAAGAAGCTAACCTGGCTGGATTAAACATGACATACTCAGGATAGTCAGAATGTGATCCGCAATATATTCAGTTTCCAAAATAATTCTGGTGAAGTCATGCCTCAGTTCTCCCGCCAAGAACAGAATGAGTGTTCTGCAGCTTTGCTGTAATGAAGGTTATCCATCTGAATATGAGTTAAGTGATCTTTGGGTGTTGGCACAGCCATTACACGCTACCAGAGTGGCTGGGGAAACCGATCCAGATGGGCAGGGTATAAATAATTAAAAAAAATTATTACGAGAGAGAGAGAGAAATAATATGATGACTATGCTGAAATCAAACGTTGCTTTATAGCAGGAAATGGATGAGTAATTTTGGCCTTTTGCTTTTAAAACAAATTAAAAGCGAAGGTAGGCTGGAACGATTAAAAATGGACGAAGGATCAGCCGGCCACCATTCTGGAGAGATAATGCTCTTTGATTGTAAAATATAAGCTGATGGAGAAGTTGGATGCATGTGTCAGGAACTCATTTAGCTGAATGAGCTCAGATGGTCTGTAGGAAATTTCTCAATATAGTGTTTAACTGAAAGGCTACATAGATGGGCGTCGGCAGGAGTTTCTTCATAAGTACCCCAAATAAATAACTAAACATAGTTAGCGTGCCTATTCATTCTGGTCCATCTCTTGACTGAGTGGTGGTCATACAGTGAGAAGCTTGTATTCCAGGTCTAACCCTGCATTGCTTCTCAGTGGGTATTCATCTTCTTATGTATAGATCTGACATCCAGACACTCTCTTTCCACCCACAGCTGAAATCCCGCTTTACTTTCCCTGGCTCCTGTCACCCCCTTCAGCACTTAATTAAGCACATTGCTGCTACAGTCAACTTTGCACACACCCTGCATTGCCCTAAAAACAAACAAGCCCACATCAACTCACCAGGATAACAATTGCATCTCAGGCTTGTCATATGTCATTCTGACTCATTCTTTCTCCCAGTAAAATGGGCATAATAATAATGAGCTACTTTGCATGGTTGATGAACCACAGCCCTGCCCCTACAATATTTGTATAATAATTGTGGACTTTATCTGTATTGGCATAGTATCATTTAAAATGTTTTCTGACTCAGGAGGGAGAGATGCTTTCTTTTGGTATGAAATAAGCCTCAGGTTAGAAAGATCATGAACTCCTGTCTTTGCGGCTACCTTTCATTTTTCAGTTGACACACAACTTCCCATTTGCAGCTAAACTAAAATCCTGGATATCTGTGCAGCAGCAGCAGCAATCACTTCCCCAGGGAAGACCAGCAGAAAAGGCTCAAAAACAAACTGGAGATGTTCCTGCTCCAGAGTTCAGAAAATGGGCATTTCACTATAGCCTTTAGTGGGCTTGATCTGCATTCCTACATTTCAACCATTGGTATGACTTCATTCATTGGCTAAAAGCATGGAAAAGTGGTTAGTTTCTCATAAAACAAATTAGGAGATGAATGCATGTACTTTTTGTCTCGCATCTCAGGTTCCCCACGTGCTAGGAACTTGATTTAAAAAAAAAAAAAAATGAATACTGGGAATCTTTAGGTTTATGGTTCACGTCATGGGCCACATGGTGCAAAGTGAGACAGTGTGGCAAGAGCAGGATCCTTCAGAGGAGGAGGAACCTGAAATTGGGGAAAGTTCAGATAGTGATGTTGAAGAGGCCATGCTCTGTAAGGGAGGGTGAGTTGGCCAGTTCCTCCTCTGCTTTCTGAGAACAAAGTTCAAAGGGTAGTCATCAAAGAGGCAGCTGGCCAATCAGTGGACATGGCTGAATTGGATGTGGTGGTGATGCACTTCCTGTTTTTTGGTGATATATAAGTGAGCACCCTATAGATCATGGGTAGGCAAACTAAGGTCCGGGGGCCGGATTAGGCCCAATTGCCTTCTAAATCCGGCCCGCAGATGGTCCAGGAATCAGCACGTTTTTACATGAGTAGAATGTGTCCTTTTACAGTCATACCTTGGGTTGAAGTCGCTTCAGGTTAAGCCTTTTCAGGTTGCACTGCGCGGTGACCCAGAAGTAGCAGAGTGTGTTACTTCTGGGTTTCACCGCTCACACATGCGCAGATGCTCAAAATGACGTCACACGCATGCATGAAAGTGGCGAATCGTGACCCGCGGATGCGCGGACGAGGGTTGCATTTGCTTCAGGATGCGAACGGGGCTCCGTAACGCATCCAGAGGTACCACTGTATTTAAAATGCATCTCTGGGTTATTTGTGGGGCATAGGAATTCGTTCATTTGTTTTTGTCAAGATATAGTCCAGCCCCCTCAAAGTCTGAGGGACAGTGGACCGACCCTCTGCTGAAAACGTTTGCTGACCCCTGCTATAGATTGTACCCAGAAAATATCAATCCCCCCCTTTAAGACAATATTTATATGACCAGGTAAAGAGAAAATTTGGTTCCCCACTAATTTTTCACTCAGCACACGAAAATAAACTGTAGAAAAGTAAGCAACGAAAATTATCGCCTCAAGGAAGAGAAAATCAGCCGAGCCTAAACATATTTATAGAAGTGTAATTTCCCCTCCCATGAAGCATTATTAAAGCTTGATTTCATAACTGTTGAGTGTGTCTAAATCTATGAACGCTTTTGGCTGTAATTCTCCAGGGCAGATCTTGTCAGCTACATTTGCTCATTTTGTTGGGAGTTGTTAAAGAAACCCTTCTGCTGCCTGGGTAGACGAAGGCCTTGTCAAAGGAGAGCATATTTCCATACCCTGCAACATGTCCCAGTGGAAAACCTGGACGTCCATCTTTCAGGACCTTGATCTCGTGCACTTTGCACAAAATGGAATGTCAGGACAGTTGAGGGGTATGTAATTCAGTTGGCAGATTGCCATAAACCCAAACTTTTAAACTAGAGATTACAATGGGCAGGGAATGTTTTTGAGACTGAGGGCCACATTGCCTCATGGACAGCTGGCTGAGGGCTGCATGCCAGTGGTGGATGGAGCCAGAGAGTTCCAGGGGCCAGAGAGAGAGAAGCTTGGAAAGCCGTATACACCCCTTGGGCTTGAGGTTGCCCACCCCTAAATAATAACTAGGGATTGGGAATTAATTGGTGTGACAGGTGGCAGTGTCAACCTAGGCCTCAGATCCAATGCATGATAAACTTCAGCCACTTTCTCCTATGAATCCTTGCACAAAGGGTGAGTTAGATGACCCTCTTCATGTGTACTGAAAGAATCTGGGGGAAACTGGTCAGGCTAGACCCATCCCTGTTCCATGCACACTGTAACCACAAACTTATCATCACCGTCACCGTCACCATCACCATCACCATCATACCTGCATGCTTCCCCATTTATCTGCCCTAAATTGTATTGTTTGTTCTGCCACCTGATTCTGCTGCATGTTTTCAGCAGCTCTCATTTATTTGTAAGGCTAAAGCAGGGGTAATAATACACACACACACACACACACACACACACACAGTTCCGTGGCTGTTCATACTGAGGAGGAGGGATAAAAGAGCCTTTTGTCCATTTCTTGCTTTGCATTGGCCAGCATGCAGGCAGAACCAGTATTGCTGGTTCTTCATCATGCTGTATTCAAATTGTTATCCCTGATAGAGGTTTCAGTTCCAAAGACCTACTCTTAACAATATTTGTGTTTAAAATGGGGGGGGGGGGAACTACTGCATTTCATTCTTCATAACTGAATGACCCGTATGAAAGCATAGATTCATTCTCAGTGGGCCTTTCAGTGACTATTTATGTCTACCTAAGCCAACATCCATCTAAAAATTATTAAAGATCCTTACAATAAATTCCAGCATTTATTTACTGAGGTGGGTGGACGTATTGTATCCACAGGAATAAACTGTGTCTTAATAGTTGCTATTATGCATTCCTGAAAGGTGCGGTTTGCCTTTCAACTTTAGTTTCTTCTTGGAAGGTAAAAGGCAACAGAATTCAGCCTCACAGCAGGGAAACAAGTTTTACACCCAGAGGCTGTAAAAGTGGGATTTACTTCTGAGTAAACAAGTTTAGGATTACATGCCACACCTGAGTTGAAGCCAGCCTATTGAAACTGTTGAAACCTAACTTAGGTATGTACCTAAATTTCTGAGGGTCTGCTCTGAATATACCTTAGTTGAATAACAGCCCCTATTTCCCTGAAAGCAAGTCCCATTGATTTCAGTGGGATTTATTTCTAAGTAAGCGTGAGTAGTTCAAAGTGCAAATAGATAGATAGGTACCACTCCGACAGGAAGGTAAACAGCGTTTCTGTGCGCTGCTCTGGTTCTCCAGAAGCGGCTTAGTCATGCTGGCCACATGACCCGGAAGCTGTACACTGGCTCCCTCGGCCAATAAAGCGAGATGAGCGCTACAACCCCAGAGTTGTCTGCGATGGGACCTAAAGGTCAGGGGTCCCTTTTTACCTTTAAGTGTGTGTAGGACTGTTGACCTAGGGTCAGCGCACACGGAGGTGGCCAGATGCAAAAGAGAATGGGGCTCTTGAACCTTTTAGTTGTGAAGAAGTGGGAATGTGAGCAGGTGTACCTTCGTCATGCAAGCTATACTTACTGAAATCCCTTCTTCTACACAATTCTTATAGATGTAAGAGCTCTGTCCTGCCTTGCATCAGACTACCTTATCCCACACATTCTATTTGGGAGACCTATCTCTATGTGCTGCTGCTTAATAATGTGCAAAAATCACCACTGACTTATCTTAGACATCTTTTGAACACCAGCAAGCCTTTGAAACAGGATCTTATTTTTACAAACTGATATTTACCGATGTTTTCATTTGTGCATTTATCAACATTATTGCAATGCTGTGTTTTTTAGGCCGTATGCAACCTTGCGGTCTTTCTCTGAAAGTGTGCTCTATGACTATTTAAACAAATAACACTGTAGCGTGGCTACAACAAATGCTTGTACGGCGCAGGTACACACATCAGGGGCTTCTCAGTGACCGCACCTGGAGGCAACTTGATTTTCCGGCCTGTGAAAAATGTGTCCAAAACAGCTCTGACAAACTCTTCCTTATTTCTAGGGAAGTCACCTGTTGCAGCAGCAAGAATGAAGGGTCTTGGTAATATTTATTGTGGCACAAGCCTTTTGTAGATAGACTCTGCTTTATGATACATGTACTTGCAAACCTGCATAACAGTTACAGAAAGAGAAATAGTTATCAGTAGTGTACACAGGGGTGGGAAAGACATTACATGTCTGTCACAGCATCAGGTCTAACATTTCTGTGGAGAGCCCAAATCATAACTGGGTAGCCATTTAGAACAGCAATACTGCTACCCCACCCCCCAAGCTATTGTGTGCTGATTTAACTCTCTTGGTGTGGCAAACGAATCCCCAGTTCTGATTGTGCAAATTGATTAGAATCATATTTGCTGATAAGGTCTAATACAGCAATTTCACTCTGGAATCTTGCATTTGAAGCCTTCTTGATGGTTACATGGTGGCTTTGGGGTCAGCAGCAGCGAGCAGAGCATCCTTGGAGAATGAAATGTTTTCTTGTTCCATCCTGAGTGTTGCCAGCTTCTAGGTCAACCTTCCCCCATGCCCTTCTCCTGTTTGCGCACAGTACAAACAGGGCACCCTCTTGGCAAGGGAATAACACAGTGCAAACCTGACAATTGAATGTTAAATGAATGGGAGGTTCACAAGAGCCATTTCCAATTTTTAACGCTAACTAAAATACATCTATTATAGAAAGCGTGCAGCAACATGGTTTGCCTTCAGGCATTATGATGATGGAAATGAAGATTATTGTAAATATTATATGTAATAAGCCAATTAACCCCAGAAAAAAATAAGCAATTCCAATATCAATGAAAATAATGAGGCCTGAATTCTGTTGGCAACTGAATGCCAATGCAGACATTAATTCTTCAGCTAGCATTGTTACATGTATCTCTTGTTTAAAAAAGAAAAAAGAAAAGAAAACCAGTTGGGCAGGAAGTACCTACTGGTGTGTAATTGTGCGTTCATAATTCTTTCTTCAGTCATTATACGATTATGACATTTGTGGTTAGCTGGAACTGCTAGATATTGCAGAATGGAGGCCTTTTGTAAGAAGACCTTCCGATTTTCCAATTTTGTGGTTTGGTGGAGCAATGCCAGTGGTCTGTTTCTCTCTCCCCCCCCCCCCCAACACACTCACTTTCTCACACAGGCACACTTTGGCCTCCCCCTCCCATCTTAGCTGCATTGGAATCTTGGGATCACCGGGAGCGTAGGCTTTAATCTGTGCTCACCCAATGATTCTGATCCAGTGGTCCTGAAATTGCATGGAAATGTATTTCTTTTCCCAATTGATGACTGATCAGCTGGGCAACAAGGAAAAGTGGGCAGGGCTCCCCAGAGCTTGGTGGCTACACTGAAAGCTGGCAGGGTGTGGGTAGTGTAGATGTGTCCTACAGCAATGTTCTTTCCCCATACAGTAACTTACATTAAGGACTCAGCTATACAGCTGCAAATGAAACATTTTCAGTGTGTTGTAAAGTGCAATATACAAATATGGCACTAGATGGCAACAATGAGCTATGCCAAATTCAATGTATTTTTCACAACTTTTTTTTAAAAAGCATTTTCACGGCATTTTTAATATGGGTGTAGATTCCACCTGTGTCTTTTAACGTGATTAGAGAGGCTATTTTGCACATCCTAATCATCACTGTTGATTGGGACAAACCCTTCCTTGTTCTCAACATCTTAACCTTAATCAGTCATAGAGGAAGGCCATTTTAAGCTCCATGGAAATGATTTGCAATGTACCAGTCAGCACTTGTGGAACTCCCTTCCTTATTGGTCCTCAGGTGCCAGTTGCTGTGCCAGACCTATGTTGCTTTCAGGAGAAGGAAAACTCTGATGGAGAAGGAAAACTCTGACCCGAAACCTCCTCTGCCTTGTGGGTATACCCATCCATGAGAAAGGCTTCGGGAGTAAACCCTCAGGAAAAATCTGTACCTGCTGCCTTGCGGGACCTTTTTGGGAGAAGAAAAGGCTATGGAGTAAACCCTACACATATCTGAAGTGGAGTCCCTAAGATGGTTGGATGGGGCTTTGTATGCCTCCTTCCAGCAACTCCTGCAACCAAACTGGTGCTAAACATACAGTGGTACCTCGGGTTACAAACGCTTCAGGTTACACACTCTGTTAATAGTGCTTCAGGTTAAGAACTTTGCTTCAGGATAAGAACAGAAATTGGGCTCCGGTGGCGCGGCAGCAGCAGGAGGCCCCATTAGCTAAAGTGGTGCTTCAGGTTAAGAACAGTTTCAGGTTAAGTACGGACCTCCGGAAAGAATTAAGTACCGTACTTAACCCGAGGTACCACTGTATTGCTCTGCTTTCCTTTGGGCCACATCAGCAAGACCGAAAGGGGCGTTGCTGGGCAGCACAGAATCTCCATACACACTGCCCACGCTTGTGCCCCATAGAAGTCAGTTCAGTGCTGCTAATGCAACAAAAACAACATAGGAGGCAGAAGTTACGAGTTACCAGTCTCCACAGACACAGCAGGCACTGTGATTCTCCAGCGGCTTGACTTCCCCCTTGGAGGCACACTCTCTCAAGGCAGACAGATGCCAACAACAACAATGTTGTGTTTGGTTCTTGAATGCAAAGAAGTAATCCCTAGATCAGAATCTGGCAACCCTTCTCATCCTTGTAAGCCGGGGGTAGGCAACATGGTGCCGTCCATATGTTTTCTCCTACAGTTCCCATCAGCCTCAGCCAGTATGGTCGATGGTCAGGGATGATAGGAGTTTCGCTCCAAAGTACCGTATCTGGAGGGCACCTTCGCATTGAGTAGGAGGTTGGACGAAATGACATGATTTTATGATCCAATGAAAACCACAGCTTCTCTTGACATCCCTTGGAGAGATCCTCTTTGAGAACCAAAAGCTGAGAGTCAGTACCAAATCTAAATATTAGGATTTTACCTATTGGCTTTCATTAAATATTCCCCACTGAAATATTTAGCCTTAAAAATATTGACCTGGCATGGAAATCATCTTGTGTTTGTTCTCAGTAGGGTGCCTGAAAAATACCCGCTCATGAAAGTTAATCTTTCCGCTGCCTGTTGAGTATTCTGATTTAAGCAAAGCTAACATTTCCTAACTCATTCCTTCTAACTGGATTTTTCCAGATGTTGCTTTCCTTTTTGGAGGGTGGAATTCTAAAAGCATTTCCTTAGCAGATAAGATTTCTTTTATTCTTATTTGCAGGCACTGAGGTGGAAAGCAAGAAATGTGATACTCTTTTCTTTTCTTTTTTGAAAAATAAGATGAAACTACCTTCCCTATTGTTTGCCATTCCCCAAAGTGTTTCCTGTTCTACCTGTTGAAAGCGCTGAGCTCTTTCTTAAACAGAGCTTAGTTTGCTTCTAATCAGCAAGTTATTTGCTTACCTAAATCAGTGCAACAGACAAGCCTCATTATTCTTGGTAGACTGGTAGATATTTAACCTGTGTGTGTGAGCCATTGCATGTGTTATTTTTTTCCCAGCTTTTCCCACCCGTGGCCAGTGTGTCTCTGACATGAACCAATATTTCAAAATGTCAATGGAGAACAATGCACGAACCTTATTAATCTGATATTGTGGTTAAATAGACCCAGCTAAGACATAGGCTTTGTTTCTAGAATAAGTTAATTTAAGAAAGTTCAAGGAAGGAAAGTTTGCCACATCTTCCTTTGCCCTACACGACACCTGCAACCCCAAAAGGCAAGGAGGCTGCTGGGGTTTGGGCTCCAAATCCAGTTTGGGGAGATTGACCCTCTAATGTTAATTCCAAAGAGTTATTGCAAACCCATGATTCTCATGTACTTTTTTTTCCAGCTTGGCTCCTCCTTGAGGCATGAATTTAAAAATGCAGTATCTAAATCTGTTGCAGCAACACAGTGTAATCAAATGCTTAAATGAAAGTTTTCATCATGGATATATTAAAATCTGTCGTCTCCTGAATAGGAAATTCAGGAGTGATCAGGTAGTAGGCACCAACGTTCCTGATACATTAAAGCAAAAAGAAAGAAAAAGGAAAAGAAACAAAAAAAATGGTTGCTGACTGCTAAAAAAAAAAATTCTGAGCATGCTTAGTTTTGTATTTTAAATAACACTATGATAACTACAAGGAATAAAATTGTTGGTGTATGCACACCACAAATATAAATCCACTTCTGCTGTTTTGGCTTGGTCACTGTTGTTGTTGTTGTTGTTGCATATGCCACCCATCAGCCCCAGCCACTCTGGACAGCTTCCAGAAATAAATAAATAACCATCAAACATCAAAAACTTCCCTATACAGTGGTACCTCGGTTTACAGACGCGTCAGGTTACAGACTCCTCTAACCCAGAAATAGTACCTTGGGTTAAGAACTTTGCTTCAGGATGAGAACAGAAATCGCGTGGCAGCCACGTGGCGGCAGCAGGAGGCCCTATTAGCTAAAGTGGCACCTCAGGTTAAGAACAGTTTCAGGTTAAGAACGGACCTCCGGAACGATTTAACTTCTTAA
This sequence comes from Podarcis pityusensis, assembly GCF_964106645.2. Lineage (NCBI taxonomy): Eukaryota > Metazoa > Chordata > Lepidosauria > Squamata > Lacertidae > Podarcis > Podarcis pityusensis. Next base: position 17,695,268 of record NC_138030.1, read on the forward strand.
CCTGAGGTACCACTGTACAGGACTGCTCTCAGACTTCACTGTAGTTTGGTTTGTTTCTGTTGTTAAGAGACTCCCTTCCCAGCACCTTCACAGGGCTGCAGTCCCCAAGGGGTAGTCTTGAGGTGTTTGCTTCTGCTGCCCTGATAAAATGAGTACCTGCATCCATGCACGTGTCTGGCTTGTTGATTATAAAATGTACTTAAATATAGGAACAAAGAAAAGGCAAGTGGCAGTTGCTGCAGAGTCTGGAATGCTCAAGGTGACTAGCTGCTGACTCCAGCACTGTTTGTGCCCATCAGCTGCCATCTGGCTTATAGTTTCAGGGGAACCCTGCGTTGTGGGGCCCTGCACCTCTGTATGTGAAAGCCCTCTGTATGTCAGGTACCTACATGTTAGGGGAGACTTTGACCACACAGTCCCTTCATACCACTCAAGGTGTACCCAAGTTTCACCAACTTAAAATAAGTTTTGTTTGTTTCAGTGGTATCCCCCCCGCCCCGGGAGTGTTTACAGTTGCAGCCCTACTACTACTACTACTAATAATAATAATAACAATTTTTTATTTATACCCTGCCCTCCCCGGCCAGAGCAAGGCTCAGGGTGGCTAAAACCAGTAAAATTACAATAAAAACATAATGGGGGGGGGACCCAATTTAAAATACGGGTTAGCAACTGGGCAGGGCTCCTTTGTATGTGCTGGTATGCTCAAGGGATTATGGCTGCCCTGTATCAAACCTTCCCCATTTTGTAGTCCTTCCTTCATGGAGTAAAATAAAAGTGGAACAGTGCTGATCCGATGTATGGTTGATTTTCTATGAATTTATAACAGAAGCGTAGCGTATGTAGTGTGTGTGTGTGTGTGAGAGAGAGAGAGAGAGAGAGAGAGAGAGAGAAGTTTGTACAAACTGAATGATTGGGGGGGGGGTGTTTCCTGCGACAGGGTTAAAATACAATTTAAAATGCAGCCTCATTTTAATAGTAGGCCATAGATCAATATAGGCATAACCAGGATTTTTGTTGGGGGGCGGGGAGCAGGACTTTGTTAGAGGGGGCAGAACCGTGATTGGTCACTTAGTTAAGTATTTCTATTGCTTTACTTGATCTATGGGACAGCTGCCCCTGCCCCCCCCCGGCTATGCCCATAGCCCTACATCTTTTTACTTGTCGTTTCCCTACATCCTGATTCTTCATGTTTGCCTAAACCCAGTGAAATAAATGTGTTTTGTTAGAACACACCTAGATTTGCATAGGATCAGGTCGCAAAGGACGTTGCTGGCAATTGAGCAGAAATATTCTCTGCAGGAGCTGAGCTGGGGGGACCAATTCTGCCCCAGATGCTCACCAAACTGCAGAGGCGCAAGACAGGAGCAGATGGGAAACAAATCAAGCTTTGGAGAAACAAGCCATTGCATGTTTGCTCAGCTGTAAGATGACTCATGGTTTGTTGAACAAACCATGCTTAAAATAAGCCATAACTTTTGTGTTATGTGTGAATGCAGTCAGAGATTGGCCCAAGATCACCCATGGCTGAATCTCTGTGCTTCTACTGCTACATTCTAACCATTGCATCACATTGATGTGTATTATGAACCTTTGCAGCCTGACTGTTTGTACCCATTTACTCAGAATTAGTCCTTACTGAGTTCTTTGGGGATTGCTCTAAGAGCCAGGGCAGAAGGGCTGAAGTTTGTTGTTGTTTAGTCGTTTAGTCGTGTCCGACTCTTCATGACCCCATGGACCAGAGCACGCCAGGCACTCCTGTCTCCCACTGCCTCCCGCAGTTTGGTCAAACTCATGCTGGTAGCTTCGCGAACACTATCCAACCATCTCGTCCTCTGTCGTCCCCTTCTCCTTGTGCCCTCCATCTTTCCCAACATCAGGGTCTTTTCCAGGGAGTCTTCTCTTCTCATGAGGTGGCCAAAGTATTGGAGCCTCAGCTTCAGGATCAGAAGCTTTCGTGTGCATGCACACTTCTTCAGATACCCAGATACACAGGGAAGCTTATACCCAGAACAAACTTAGTTGGTCTCTAAGGTGCTACTGGACAATTTTTTAATTCATTTTGACTGTGTCAGACCAACACGGCTACCTACCTGAATCTGGAGGACGACACAGTTAGTCTGTGTAGGACTGCAATCTTACAGTCTGATCCTATCTTTGTTATCTTGGAAGTTAGTTCTACTTATTTTAATTTCCTCCAAAGCGTGATAGGATTGAAGCCTTCTGTGTTCAGGATTGCACACTTGTATTTAAAAACAAAACCCTACAACTGGTTTCTACACACATGCACTCACAGTAAGTTTCTTGTAGTTAAATGAAACTTCCTTCTTGGGCTATCAGCATTGTAGCCTGACCCTATGCATGTTTACTCTCAAGTAAGCATATGTAGGATTACAGCCATGCAGCCAGCCCTACATATATGTACTCAGGCAAAAGTTATATGAGGGATTTACTTCCATTTTCCAGCTCTAGTTTTATTTGTTTTTACTTTCATCATGATTGATGTGACGAGAGTGACAGGGAACATTGACTTTACGATCAAGGGGAGGTGCCTCAGCCTACCACTTTCTGGATCGTACAGCTTTGGCAAGTTAAACAAAATGCAATTAAGCCTCAGACATGAACTGCTTGAGAGTTTCGCTTCATTGCTCTGTATCCCAAGCCTTTGCAAAACCAGCCCATTACGGAAGAGATTTGTTTCAATCATTAAACTGCATGTGCTGTAAGGGTGCTGCAGTGTACGCAATGGTTTATTTATTTATTTATTTATTTATTATTGTTGTTTGCGTATTATTAGTTATTGAATTTATATACCACCCTATACCCGGAGGCGTCAGGGCGGTTCACAGAACAAAATCAAAAATATAAAACCACAAAATATATAATCAAAATACAAACAACAACCCAATACCCCCCCCAAAAAACCCCCCACATTTTAAAAGGGCAGTGTTGACTAAAGGCAGTTGCTTGGTGACAAAGTGCAAGTGCATACTCTGAGATTGTATACAGACCTGTACTTAACTATCATATTCAGATCAAATAAGCAGTGACTGTGAACCCAAGTTACAACATAGAAAGTTGCTCTGGCAGTTCAGTTAAAACTTTATCATTTAATTTCCAGGTCACTTTTTGAAAGTGTTCAGAGCAGCTTACATAAGGCCCAGATGGATCAGCCAGACCAGTGGCTTGCTGTGTTCATCTGATAAAACAAAATGTACACTACAATCCTATGCATGTCTACTCAGAAGTAAGCCCCAAGGAATTCCACAGGGCTTATTCCCACTTTTGCAGTGTGCAAATGGCTGAATTCTTTCTCAGGATGGGAGAGTTAAGGACAAGAATGGAAATTAAAATGTGGGAGAGGATAAAGTTCTGGACAGAACGGGGTGCTAATCTTTGGGTTGAGGCAAAAAGTATTGGAACAGACTGTTGATGAGAGTTTCCCTTAGGTCTCTTATGAAGTAAGAGGTTCTTTGCTGGGCTCATCCAAGTGGTGACGCGAGGAGTTCAATATATCTGTTGATAAAGAAAAGTTTTTATTGCCTTCTCAAGCTTCACCTGTGTTGCAATAATACCCTGCAGGCTATGTGAGCAAAACATTGTAAAAAGAAGGGTGGAGCCCTGAGCGTTAAGCACATGTACTTTGCTTGTGTCCTTAAGACTGGTGAAGGTGGTTTGGATCTGCAGCCTTATACTTTTGGCCATAGCAAGATTAATAGAATCAGGGTTAACATCCAGAACCCATTACAGTGGTACCTCGGGTTAAGTACTTAATTTGTTCCGGAGCGCCGTACTTAACCTGAAACTGTTCTTAACCTGAAGCACCACTTTAGCTAATGGGGCCTTCTGTTGCTTCCTCGCTGTTCTCATCCTGAAGCAAAGTACTTAACCCGAGGTACTATTTCTGGGTTAGCGGAGTCTGTAACCTGAAGCATATGTAACCTGAAGTGTATGTAACCCAAGGTACCACTGTATCTGACAACCATTCAATAAGGGAAGGCTTGTAGCTGAGATGTAGAGCATCTTAAAGGGTAAAGGGACCCCTGACCATTAGGTCCAGTCGTGGACGACTCTGGGGTTGCGGCGCTCTTCTCACTTTATTAGCCGAAGGAGCCAGCATACAGCTTCTGGGTCATGTGGCCAGCATGACTAAGCCGCTTCTGGCGAACCAGAGCAGGGCACGGAAACGCCATTTACCTTCCCGCCAGAGCAGTACCTATTTATCTACTTCCACATTGATGTGCTTTCGAACTGCTAGGTTGGCAGCAGCTTACTTGCATGCAGAAAATCCCAGATTTGATCCTTGGCATCATGGGCTATAGCCAGCGGGGTGGGAAGCGGGGCAGCTCCCCCCTCCAATCAAGTAAATAAATAAAAACACTTAACTAAAAGTAGAAAACAATTGGAATATTTGAAATCAAAATGCTCACTGAGGTCACATGGATGCATTATAGTGACACAACTGGCATCCCGACTGTCGTTGAGACATTTTGTTCCGAATCTGCTAGACAGAGCCAGACAGAGGATGAGGGCAGGTGGGTGTCCTGTTCCTCCACAACATAAATCCTGGCTACGCCCATGCTTGGCATCTCCAGGTAGGGCTCAGGGAGACCCCGGTCTGAAATATCCGGAGCCTCTGCCAGGCAGAGCTTGTTGAACTAGTATTCTGACATGATGAAAGGTAGCTTTCTTTGTTCCTATGGTCTAAAATTTAGTGGACTAGGGTCCATTTCATCAAAGCATGAAGTACTGCAGCAGCAGCAGCAAGTGGCTGGGAATGTTAGCAGTGAGGTCAGAGGGAAATGAAACCCAAGAGAAAATATTGATTCTTGGTACAAGTATAACCTGCCTTCCTTTATTTAGCTAACTAACAACCCCGTGAGGCAGGCTTAGATAGGCATGGTTTGCCCAAGGTCATCCAGTGAGCTTTATAGCTGAGTAGGGATTCAACCCAAACCAGCAGTTCTCAACCTGTGGGTCCCCAGATGTTGTTGGACTACAACTCCCATCATCCCTGAGCTCTGGCCTTGCTAGCTAGGGGTGATGGGAGTTGTAGTTCAACAACATCTGGGGACCCACAGGTTGAGAAAGTCTGACCCAAACACTCTAATGTGGGAAATGTTTGGGGCTCCCATCATGGGAGTTGCTGAACTACAACTCCCATCGTCCAGTTCCTGAACAACAACTCCTATCACGCCTGGGCATTGGCCATGATTGCTAGGGCTGATGGGAGTTGTAGTTCAGCAGCAACTTGTGGGTCAAAGGTTCCCATTGCTGCTCCTCTTTCTACTCTGGAGGACGTAGCAGCTTTCTGAAAGGCTGGAGAAATAAGCCTGTGCTTATTTAACACTGGGTTAAATGGGTAGCATCCTTATTCAGAACTGAGGCAACAGCTACTGCAGGCAGACAGGAACTACAGTTGCCAAGCTGACCAGGTAAAAATAAGCACCTCACCTCACTTATGCCTTTTTCATCAATTTCAGCTCCAGAAATCAACCTGGGATTTTTCACAATGTGCAGATTAAGATCAGCTGCTGATGTCTGTGATTAAACAGACCCTGCTACAGAGGCCAGGGGAAAAACTGACAACCCTAATAGGGACAATGGAATCCAGTAGAATGCCAATAATGTTATTTTAGAAAAGTGTCTCCCCAGTTGCAGTGGGGGCTTACTCCCCAAATAATGTGTTTAGGACTGAAGTCTTAAGGCAATGGGGCTAAACAAATACCTCTCAACACAGACACACAGGAACAAACATTTAATCAGCCTTTGCTCAAAGAGTGGTTGGATGTGGCCATTGGCAGTTTCTGGCACCTGATTAACAACCAGGAAGGTAGTCTCTGATTGGATTCAGGGTATTTAAGAGGAGAAGCAAGCAGCTAATTACATTTTTAAAACCCCAAAACTAAGCAGCTGCTTTCCGTGCCTATCAGTAGTTTAGGCCTCTTCTGGGATTACTGGGCAGCGAAGGCTATGAAGGAATGGAGAGAATTTGCCTAAGAGCTAAGTTCAGGTGAATTCCTGGATGAATGTTGGAGTGTGCTTGTGCTTCCGGGATCACAAGGGGAGGCTAGGGTGTGGCTTACATGCTCTGCATCAAGTTCATTTTTCACAGTTGTGTGACTGTATTTCCAGACTCTCCAAGTGTCCCTATTTTCCAGGGATGTCCCTGATTTTTAGAAGCTGTCCCGGTTTCTGATTTTATCCCGGAATGTCCCACTTTTCCTTAGGATGTCCCTATTTTCACTGGAGAAATGTTGGAGGGTATGGAGTTATCCAATCCCTGAGCCATCTGAAGGCAATCCTGTATAGGGAAGTGGTTTCTTTAAAAAATGTTTAATGTTTTCTTATTTTTTATGTATGTTGGAAGCTGCCCAGTGTGTCTGGGGTAAACCAGTAAGATGTGTGAGGTATAAATAGTAAATTATCATTATGGAATGGGAAGTCCCTATTTTCACCAGAAAAATGTTGGAGGGTATGTATTTCAGTTATGGTAATAGCAGACCCCCAACATTTGATTGCTTATACCCTATCTGTAATTGTCTATATTCTATTAATTGGGGGCAAAGTATATTCTGTGATCATGCTGTGCAGGTGTAACAATCTTGGCTGTGTGTAGTTTTAGGGTTTGTTTGTTGTTTAAGCAAGTTTGTTGTCCTCAAGGAAGGTCATGGGATGGAGCCTCTCATAATTTTTATAGTACAGTGGTACCTCGGGTTAAGTACTTAATTCGTTCCGGTGGTCCGTTCTTAACCTGAAACTGTTCTTAACCTGAAGCACCACCTTAGCTAATGGGGCCTCCTCCTGCCACTGCGCAGCCGGAGAACAATTTCTGTTCTTAACCTGAAGCACTATTTCTGGGTTAGCGGAGTCTGTAACCTGAAGCGTATATAACCTGAAGCGTATGTAATCTGAGGTACCACTGTAATAATTTTATTATTTGTATCCCATCCATCTGACTGTGTTGCCCCAGCCACACTGGATGTCTCTCAGAGGGTGCAAAGTTTAATGGCTGGAGCCCTGAGGCCCTATCCATTTCATGTCTCCTTTTCCTCTTTACAGAGAACTGTTATGGGGCCACACTTCCTTTATGAGGCTGACCTCTCTGTGCCATCATCCTAAAATGGTGTGGAAAGAGTTCCTGCTTTGTCGCAATGCTGGATTTGCATGTAGATTTAGAATGTGGGGTCCGGTTCTATTGTTCTTTAATGCTAGTGTTTGATTAGTGCTCCTGTTCATGGACCTTTGTATGTATGGCACTACATACAAGGATATGTTCATGATACGTTTCAAAGCAGTACTTGAAATTCAGCAGGTGCATTTTGCACCTGCCTCTTGGCCACTTATGACCAAGTGAAGATGCCCAGGCGCCAGGATGGTGCCTGATGTCTCCACCATCTGGAGATGCATGCCTGGGAATTCTTGGATCTTGCCTCTTTTCACACACTAACAACACATCTTGTAGAATTCTATCTGTGATATTTTATTTGCACGATCAGGGAGAATTTCAGGAACCCCAAAATTGCATTGAAAAATACGACTTTTGAGCCACCTGACCCCAAAATGGCAACTAGACATTCCGTTTTGGCGACAGTAACCCTGGTGTAGGAGCCATTTGGTGCCTAGCGATTGTCTTAAGGCTATGAGACAACTTCCTGAGCTCCGGGGAAGAGGAATTGATTGTTGAAGCGCTCTGTAAACTGTAGCTCTGTGAGAGGAATAGGAATCGCTGAACAATTCTCAGCACACTTAACCAAACTACAGCTCCCAGAATTCTTTGGGGAAAGCCATGACTATTTAAAGTGATATCATAGTGCGAATGGTGTGAATGCAGCCTTGGTCTGTATGACTCAGACTGCCCTTTCCTAGTATGTACTGTGGTACCTTGGTTCTCAAACTTAATCCAAAACCAAAGCATTCAAAAAACCAAGGCACACTTTCCCATAGAAAGTAATGCAAAACAGATTAATTCATTCCAGACTTTTAAAAACAACCCCTAAAACAGAATTTTAACATGGATTTTACTATCTAATGACACCATTAATCCATAAAATGAAACAATAATCAATGTAATGTACTACAAAATAAGACAGTATTTTAGATGATAAAAAATAAGTTTTTTTTCCTTACCTTTGCTGATGATAGTCATTGTTTGGATGGGGGGCTTTTATCCATTTCCGCAGTCACACAATCAGTCAGTCAGTCAGTAGCTAAACTGGGTTCCACACAGTCACAAAAACAATTTAACTGAAAAAGCCTCAGAAACAAAAACGCAAAATAAATGTTCGAAATGTTCGAAATCCAAGGCGCAGCTTCTGATTGCCCCAGAAACAATAGCCGACAGCCGGATTGGATGTTCGGCTTCCGAAAACCGTTCAAAAACTGGTACACTTGCTTCTGGGTTTTCGGCATTTGGGACCCAAGGCATTTGAGTACCAAGGTGTTTGAGAACCAAGGTACCACTGTAAGTTGCAACAACATCCATTGTACTGACCACTCCTGGAAAAGGTCATTGTCTTCTTGGCATCCTGTGGGCTTCCTGTTTGGCCATTGTTGAAAATGGAATCCTAGACCGTATGGGCCCAAGGACTGATCAAACAGGGCTCTTATGGTAGCTGTCCTCAATGCAATACATTTTTAAAACTTCCCCCACCTCCTACAGATGTTGCGAGTGCCTAAGATGTTGTGGAAGAAGAGACCCAAGGCCTCGGACGGTTTGGCTTGGCCATCCAGAAAAGAGGGACCAGCGATACCCACGCAATGTGATCAACAACCAGAAGTACAACTTTTTCACTTTCCTACCAGGGGTATGTATTCCATGTTGAAAAACCGTGTGCTTTCCTCTTCTATTGGTATTTGAGGGTTGAGTGCCAGTGGTTTATTTGGAGTGGGCAATCAAGACAGCTGTAACCTGGATTGGCTCAATCTACTCTTCTGCATTTAAGTGAAGCTTAATTTTGCTTCTCCCTGTCTGTGCACCAATAAGCCATCCTGTTGCCTACAGTAGTGAAGAAGTCACTGAGGAATTTCCCAGTCCAACACAACTGAATGGAGGGAAGAGAAGGGGCTGAAATTGTGACTTTTCCCATTTCAGTCCTCTTTCCCTGTGATATATGTATCAATGGACACACTGTCCTTTCCGTATAGATGCAGCGTTTAAACTGTGCTATAATGGGGAAAATAGAGGGGGGAGCCACAGTTGACTCCATATCTTTAATGTCCTGGAATGTGTTGGAGTTTGCATTTTTTTTCTTAAAGCTTTCCTGGTTAGCTGAATTCCTAAAATGTTGCTAGATGCCTTGGAACAGCCTTCAACTTGGTATCCTCCAAATATTTTGAACTACAACTCCCATCAGCTCCATCCAGTTGATGGGAGTTGTAGTCCAGAACTTTGGGAGGGCACCGGGTTGCGAAAAGCTGTCTTAAACATTTCCATGGTGAGGCGTGTTAACCTTAGATGTGCTGCTACAAATGCCTTTCTTGTTCCTCACTCTGTTTCTTAGGTGCTGTTCAACCAATTCAAGTACTTCTTCAACCTCTACTTCTTGTTTCTGGCCTGTTCTCAATTTGTTCCTGAAATGAGGCTCGGTGCTCTTTACACGTATTGGGTTCCTTTGGTAGGTAGTATCGAGTTTATTTATTCAAGAAAAGTTTCAGTGTTTGAATACAAGATGTCCTTTGTTACCTTATCTCAGAGATCCAAGTGGTGCCGTAACTTAAAATGGTTTTTGTTAGCTTGTTTTATGAAGCCTGTCCTTTATGTGTTTGGGAATTGTAGCTGCCGAAAGTGATTTAATAAAGGTTTGCTATTCAAAATTGGGACCTTCAGCGGTCTAAGGAAATGCACGAGGGATATTTGATCCAAAAAGGTAATTTATCCCATAAATCAGCCATTCTAGGAGTACAGCTAAGGGAGATTCCCTTGGGTTAACCCTGGGAAGACTAAGACATCATGTGAACGTTCCACCAGTTAATCCCGCAACAATTAACTATACAGGTGAAACTCAGAAAATTAGAATATCGTGGAAAAGTTCATTTATTTCAGTAATTCAACTTAAAAGGTGACATGGCTCCCCAAATATCTTTTCTGATGAGAGCAGCTTTTGCATCTCGTTTGGAAACCAAGGACCCAGAATCTGGAGGAAGAATGGGGAGGGACACAATGCCAGATGCTTGAAGTTCAGTGTGAAGTTTCCACAGTCTGTGTTGATTTGGGGAGCCATGTCATCAGCTGGTGTTTGTCCACTGTGCTTCATTGAGTCCAGGGTCAACGCAGCCGTCTGCCAGGAGATTTTGGAGCACATCATGCTTTCCCCCCGCAGATGAGCTTTATGGGGATGCTGACTTCATTTTCCAGCAGGACCTTGGCACCTGCCCACACTGCCCAAAGTACCAAAACCTGGTTCAATGCCCATGGGATTACTGTGCTTGATTGGCCAGCAAACTCGCCTGACCTGAACCCCATAGAGAATCTATGGGGCATTGCCAAGAGACAGATGAGAGACATGAGACCGAGCAATGCAGAAGAGCTGAAGGCTGTTATTGAAGCATCCTGGTCTTCCATAACACCTCAGCAGTGCCACAGGCTGATAGCATCCATGCCACGCCGCATTGAGGCAGTAATTGATGCAAAAAGGGCCCAAACCAAGCACTGAGTACATATGCATGCTTCTACTTCTCAGAGGTCCAATATTGCTCTATTTGCAGTCCTTGTTTTGCTAATTTCATTTAACATTCTAATTTTCTGGGATTGTTAATTTGGGGCTTTCATCAGCTGTGCTCCATGACCAATCATAACAAATAAAGGCTTGACATATCTTGCTTTGCATGTCATGAGTCTATCTCATATATTAGTTTCACCTTTTAAGTTGAATTACTGAAATAAATGAACTTTTCCATGATATTCTAATTTTCTGAGTTTCACCTGTATATTATTTGGCTAGTGTTTCAGACATTTTGTATGTTGGGTTCAGAATTAAGCTTGTACACCGTATTAAACCAAATGATCTAGAGCTAGGGGTGAGCAGTATGGTAGCCAAGTTTGTGGATGATGCCAAATCATTCAAGGCGACGAAAATAAAGTGGGATTTCAAGGAGCTCCAAAAGGAGTCCAAACTGGATGAATGGGTAGTAAAATGGCAAATGCAATTCAATGTAAGCATGTGTAAAGCCAGTGGAAAAAAAATATTTAAAAATCCTAACTTCGTATATATGCCCATGGTGGTCTGAACTGGCGGTCACTAACCATGAACAAAACTGTGGGGTCAAAGTTGATAGCTCAGTGAAGATGTCAACCCAGGGCATCTTCCCAGGAAGATTCCAAGCCCAATTCAAAGTGTTGGTGCTGACTTTTAAAGCCCTAAACGGCCTCAGCCCAGTATACCTGAAGGAGCATCTCCACCTCCATTGTTCTGCCCGGACACTGAGGTCCAGCGCCAAGGGCCTTCTGGCGGTTCCCTCCCTACGAGAAGCCAAGTTACAGGGAACCAGGCAGAGGGCCTTCTCAGTAGTGGTGCCCACCCTGTGGAACACCCTCCCACCAGATGTCAAAGAGAAGAACAACTACCAGACTTTTGGAAGACATCTGAAGGCAGCCCTGTGTAGGGAAGCTTTTAATGTTTAACTAACCACTGTATTTTAATACTTCGTTGGAAGCCGCCCAGAGTGGCTGGGGAAGCCCAGCCAGATGGGCGGGGTATAAATAATAAATTATTTTATATTATATATGAAGCAACCCACCAAGTCTAGATTTAAATGACAAACTAGGCTCTGTCCATGGGAACTTGTTCACATTAAACCATTGTTTGCTTTTGTTTTTAATATTACTTAATATGATGTTCAGACAGGTTTGCTGTGCGGCAAATCTGTGTAGTTTTCCCAGAAGGTTTTATTTTAATTTTAAGCCAAGGAGGGTAGCTTTAAATTTGATTGGAACAGTGTGGTGTCTTTGTCTGAATTGCACCTCCCTGAAACCTGTTAGAGCAATTAATTAATTGGTTTTCCAAATTGTCTTGTTTTGCACCATCCTTTTATTTTAACTCCTTTGCACTTTGTTGGCTTTGCTAGTCATTGGGAAGGGCAGGAAACAAATTCAAGGTAGCTACTGGAAGCCCCAGCCACGAGCTTTCTGAGATTTCAGAAGACTTTGCCTGCACCCTTTCAAGCATACCTCTACAGCTGCGAGGACAAGAAACTTGAACCCGTTTAAACAAAAGCCAAGATTCTTGTGATCCCGAATTCTGCGGCCTCATTTTATATATGCCATTGTGTCAACAATCGGGTGCTTGCCTGTAGCTGCACTGTTTCATTTGTTATGGCTTGGGAAAGAGAAGTTAGAGGCTAGTTTTTGCAAGGCTGGCTTGCAAACCTATAAGGCCATTGTGATTTGCCCCACATCACACGAACCATTGAAATTCAGCATGTGAGCGGCCAGGGCTATATATAAAAGGCCTTTTGTTCATTGCAGGCTGCTAATGCAACCATTTTGGTATAGAATAGCAACTTGGGATGGCTTAGTGAAGCAGAACATGAAGGGGTTTTTTTTGGGGGGGGAAGGAGTGATTATTTGAAATCCTTGATTGGCAAATGCATATAGATTATTTATAAAAAAATATATACCGCTGTATCATAAAAATACATCACAGCGGCTTATCACTTTGTGTGTGTGTTGCCTGTAGCAATAACAAGCTATGTTTTTGGACTCTTTATCAGAATGCTAATTAAAAACAATAGTTTGAAATGCTGCAAAACATTCAGAAGCCATGGTATATAAAGTCTATAAGTGCCAGAGGAGATTTCCATCTTTTTGGGGGGTGAGGGGGGCACATGCATGCCATGACAACTTGGTGCCCTCAAAGGAGAAATAATGAAATCCCTTAGGGCTGGCTTCATGCAGTGACTTCCAAATTTGTGCAGCTGTCCTGTATCCCCTCAGAAGGATTTGCATCTCTTTGCAAAGCGTCCCCAAGCCTTGAGGGCATGTAGCAATGCACTTCTGAATTAATGTTCATGAGAAGTTTTGTAAGGGATGCCCTGAAATTAGCCAGACAGATTAGTTTCCTTTGAGGAGGTATTGTGGCAGGTGGGTAGGGCTTAATTTCATTTAAGTAACAAATTATAATTTCATGATACAAGTAAGGAAAAGAAATATTAGGAGACATGTGTGCCAACATTGAGAATGTTCTTTTGGATATTTTTGTGCATTGGTTTTTTTAAAAAACAAAACAAAACAAGGAATTCCTCCAGACCAGGGGTCAGCAACGTTTTTCAGCCGTAGGCCAGTCCACCGTCCCTCAGACCTTGTGGGGGGGCCGGATTATATTTTGGAAAAAAAAATTGAACAAATTCCTATTCCCCACAAAGAACCCAGAGATGCATTTTAAATAAAAGGACACATTCTACTCATGTAAAAACATGCTGCTTCCCAGACCGTCCGCAGGCTAGATTGAGCAGGCAATTGGGCCGTATCCGGCCCCCCAGCCTTAGGTTGCCTGCCCCTGCTCCAGACTGTCAATATTTTGCAGGAGGGATTCGAATGCTTATGCCAGACCCTCCAAGTGTCCCTATTTTCCAGGGATGTCCCTGATTTAGAGAAGGTTTCTGATTTGATCCTGGAATGTCCCGCTTTTCCTTAGGATGTCTATATTTTCACTGGAGAAATGTTGGAGGGGATGGAATTATCTGACTCTGGAGCCCTCTGAAGGCAATCCTGAATAGCGAAGGGTGGTTTTTTTTAACATGTTTAATGTTTTATTATGTTTTGATATATGTTGGAAGCTGCCCAGAGTGGCTGCAGCAACCCAGTAAGGGGTGTAGGGTATAAATAGTAAAATTATCATTATGGAATGGGATGTCCCTATTTTCATCAGAGAAATGTTAGAGGGTATGTTACTCTGGAAATTTAGGTTTTTTGCAATGTCAGTGGATTAAAGCACTCTGTCACCCTCATATAACAAATGCGATTCTTAAAAAGAAACAGACTAAAAGAAAAAAAATATTGAATAAACATAGTACAAAAAGATAATATGTTAAATAATTATATGTTTGTGTTGTTATTATAATATTTATTTATCCTGCCTTTTCCCTAGACTGGGACTCAAGGCAACTTACAGAAATTAAAACAATAAGGTTAAAATGCAGAAAGCTTTAAAACATATAGAGTAACTAAAAAGCAATTAAACTGTAATAGAATTAAAACAATATAAAATTACATAAAAAATAGAATACAAAAACAAATCTATTAAAATGCAGATAGTAAAAACAGCACAGCACTATAGAAAGTCCTTTCCTTAAAACTAGTCTATTGCCAAAAACATGCTGGAATAAAATAGTCTTCACCGGCCAATGAAGGACATCAAGGCGTTTAACATACATTGAGTGCTAAGAATCTCAGGGCGGATTATATAAATATATAACCAAGTAGTCCTTAGTCCTGGTAGCTATCATTCGACCCTTTCATGACAAATGATTACCAAAACATTCAGTTTATAAATGTGCAGTCAGCTTGCAGATACATAAAATCTACACCCTTTTTGCACATAGGAACATAGCAGAGAACTGACCTGAAAAGTGTGTAATGAACAAATGGCTAATGGAAAGATGTATAAATACTCCACAACCAAATCAGGAATAAGGCAAGATGAGTGCTCATTGTCGTATAATTTAATATCCTCATAAACGTTGTGCAAGCAAATCAGGATAGATGTTCAATAAATAAACAAACAGGTCCTCTGGAGCTGCCCAAGTACTTAAAACATGAAGAAAGTTTAGCTTTAAGGTTTTGTGGAGCTCCTTTTTAAATTAAGACACAGCTCAATGCTTAGTTTTCTCCATAGAGTCTGACAATTTTAATGAAAAGTGTCACCGTATATCATCTGGTAGGCCGCACACTCCAGAATGTATTCCCGACATTCAGTGGCTTTCCATGCACTGAGTGGGAGTTCCTTGGGCTTTTATCCACACATTTTCAATGACCCCTCTCCCTCCCGCTCTCTCCTAGGGCTTTGTCCTCGCCGTTACCATCATCCGCGAGGCTGTGGAAGAGATCCGGTGCTACATGCGTGACAAGGAAGTGAACTCGCAGATCTACAGCAAGCTCACAGCGAGAGGTCAGCTATTTGGCTCCAGCTTTCTACATCTGCTTGCAGAGTCCCTTAGCTGACTGCCCGAACAGCAGGGAGTTGCAACTCAATCAAATGTTGCTGACAATTGGAGGAGCAAAGTTTCTGAAAGGGGGGTGGGGTTTGACTGGGGGGGGGGGGAAGGCTGCCAAGCACACAGGCACATGGCTTAGCAAGTCCCCTCTGCTTCATCTGGCCCTGGCAGAGCATCAGAGACTCCTGATGACAGTACAGATAAATTTCCAGCTACAATTGGGCAATAAGTTCTCAGGGAATGGGAACCTTCCACATATTCAATGCATATTAGGATGTGGCCAGTTACTCAGAATAATTATGGCGTATGTTGTATCGAAGGGAAGAATATGAAGGAGTTCCTATTTTTGAGATGATGGCTGCTACAGCCACATCCATTTTATAGATTATAAGCGATAGGTGGTCTGAATTTGTTGACTATCCTAATCCTGACTTGGATCTTTTCAGAATGGGAATGCGTGTTGCAAATTAGGCATGCAACCTAATCCCATTCATGTTTGTTCAGAAGTAAGGCTCCTTGGGTGAAATCCCATTGTGAGCATCCGCTAGCAGAATGGGCTTAAACTCCTGCACCAGGACTCTCCCTCCCTCTCCTCCCTCTTGCAAGCTGCATGCTGACCAGATTTGCTTTGGAGAGTTGGAGGACCCTGTAGATATATAGGGTTATTGGGGGTGGGGGAAGCTGGAGGACGAGGAGGAGGATGAGGAGGAGAGAACGTGCCATTTAAAAACGATTTAATATGCCCAAATCTAGACCACTTTTTAATTCCTAGGGTGTAGAAAGCACACTCCTATGAAATTATGCAAATATTGCTATGAGGGCTGTCACCTAAATGGAGATGCTTGAGACTCGCTCCTGGACAATTACAATAATAGGGATCCTGAAGTACATGAAATTCACAGAAGGGGGTCTACCTCCAAAAGGCTTTTCTAAGTACCAGGAGCCCTTGCAAACAGCATGAAGTATTTTGGGATGACTCATCATATGTCCTATTACACTTCTCACAAGAAAATTTCCCCTTCCTCCTCCTCCTCCTCCAGCTCCCCCACCCCCAAATAACCCTATATATCTGGCTTATTTGAAACAAGTCACAGTTAACCGCAGTTCAGGTTTCAGGTGAAAGACTAAACTATATGACATCTAATCATGGCCAGTGGCCAACCCAAGGGAGGAAGTTCCAAAACTTTGCTTGCTCTCTCCTCCCGCCCACCAACTGCTTATATATAGAGTATACCTCTCCCTTCTAGCAATGACCTTTTTTTCTGGAGCAGGTGTTTCAGGGCTTTTTTTGACACAACCTTGATGGCAGAAAGTGAGGAGGAATTAAAGAAACTTTTAATGAGGGTGAAAGAGGAGAGTGCAAAATATGGTCTGAAGCTCAACATCAAAAAAACGAAGATCATGGCCACTGGTCCCATCACCTCCTGGCAAATAGAAGGGGAAGAAATGGAGGCAGTGAGAGATTTTACTTTCTTGGGCTCCATGATCACTGCAGATGGTGACAGCAGTCACGAAATTAAAAGATGCCTGCTCCTTGGGAGAAAGGCGATGGCAAACCTAGACAGCATCCTAAAAAGCAGAGACATCACCTTGCCAACAAAGGTCCATATAGTTAAAGCTATGGTTTTCCCAGTAGTGATGTATGGAAGTGAGAGCTGGACTATAAAGAAGGCTGATCGCCGAAGAATTGATGCTTTTGAATTATGGTGCTGGAGGAGACTCTTGAGAGTCCCATGGACTGCAAGAAGATCAAACGCATCCATTCTTAAGGAAATTAGCCCTGAGTGCTCACTGGAAGGACAGATTGTGAAGCTGAGGCTCCAATACTTTGGCCACCTCATGAGAAGAGAAGACTCCCTGGAAACGACCCTGATGTTGGGAAAGATTGAGGGCACAAGGAGAAGGGGACGACAGAGGATGAGATGGTTGGACAGTGTTCTCGAAGCTACAAACATGAGTCTGACCAAACTGTGGGAGACAGTGGAAGACAGAAGTGCCTGGCGTGCTCTGGTCCATGGGGTCACGAAGAGTCGGACACGACTAAACAACAACAACAACAACAACATTTGCATCTGATTGTTCTGCTGCTATTTTGAGTGGGGGGTGGGGAAGGATATGATGTGAACTAGCTGTGCTAGAAGAGAGAAGTGTTCTCTATGTATAAGCAGTTGGTGGGCAGGACTTGTTTCAAACGAGCCAGATTCATAACTCATGGTTTGAAGTTGGCTTTTTTGGTGTCGTTGTTGTTTAGTCGTGTCCGACTCTTCGTGACCCCATGGACCAGAGCACACCAGGCACTCCTGTCTTCCACTGCCTCCTGCAGTTTGGTCAAACTCATGCTGGTAGCTTCATGAACACTGTCCAACCATCTCATCCTCTGTCGTTCCCTTCTCCTTGTGCCCTCAATCTTTCCCAACATCAGGGTCTTTTCCAGGGAGTCTTCTCTTCTCATGAGGTGGCCAAAGTATTGGAGTCTCAGCTTCAGGATCTGTCCTTCCAGTGAGCACTCAGGGCTGATTGGTGATAAACTGTAATTAAGCTGAACCGAAGTTTGTCAGATTCAGATGATATACTAAGCCAGCGATGGGGAACCTGTGGCTCTTGATGTTGTTGGGCTCCCAGCTCCCATCAGCCCCAGCCAATGTGGCCCATGGTCAGGGATGATGGGAGTTGGAGTCCAGCAGCTTCTGGAGATTCCCCATCCCTGTGCTAAACTGTGCTCGAGGGTAGTCAGAGGTGTGGCCTTGGACCTGGGATAGCTCAGTTAGTAGAGCATGAGTCTCTTAATCTCAAGGTTGTGGGTTTGAGCCTCATGTTGGGCAAAGGATTCCTGCATAGCAGGGAGAGTTGGACTACATGACCCTCGTGGTCCTTCCCAACTCCACAAAACTATGATTTTAAGCTTGTGATGGGCAGCGGAATACCATAACTGGAGAAACGGTAGGATGCAAGTATAATTGAAAATATGATGTGGCAGCCCCAAATCTTTTCAAATTTCCCTTCAGTTTACTGGGCTGGTTATGGGAGAGGGTGAAATAGAAGTAATTGTATTGTGAAAATGTGACAACTTTCTTTTACATTTAATTTTATATTGGGCAATCACAGCTTGTTATCTTTATGACTTGTTTTACTGCTACCTTTTGAGGCAGCAAAGAGGAGCTTTGCAAATAGTTTCAAACCATCTGTATAAATCAGATTCGGGTTTCCTATTCATCCATCCATCAACCCAACTTTGCTATTAAATTTGCAGGCCAGATTTCTGTTTTGATACTCACTAGGCTGTTGATTTAAAATTCCAGAGTTGTTTTTCTTTTCTTGCTTCCCCTCCTCAACCCCCTTTCAAGATTACAGAGCGTAGTAAGGGAGAACTACATAAAAAAACCAAAACCCACCCTATGAAATGGAAAGAGACCTCCTGCCAGCAGAGTGCTCCTTTGATACAGATCACTGGCATTTACCAGCTGTATCGAAAAACAATATTTTCCCAAACCTTTTGTGCTCTTATTTTTGCAAGTTACAGAGCGCAAGGCCACCTAAAAGCCAAAAGCGTACCAAAACAGATGAAAACTGTCTTGGGTATGTTTTGATTTGTTCCTGGGGACGTTTTGTTTTGATTTTGTGTTTGCAAATGATATGCATCCCGGTCACTGAGGAGCTCAGGGCTGCAGTGAGCCATCACAGATATGTCTCCGCTGAGAGTTTTATATAAAGAGGGCATTCCCCGTTGCTAGTGCTGGTTACCTTTGCAGTGTCAAGGATCACGTCAGAGAGGTCTATATAAAGAACCCGAAAGCAAACAGCTAATTGGCAATACCAGTTGCATTATCAGTTTTATCTTGGTGCCACTTTTTCATACTGTAAAGGCGCAGTGCTGCCATTAATGGGATGTATTAAATTTTCACTTCCGTAGTATTATTATTTTGCAGTTGTGGCACTTGGATCATCATGAACCTCAGTTGACTCTCTTAAAAAAAGTTGGTATGCATAGCTGGAAATTAAGACTGGAATGACATAGTTGCTTGCCTAATTTGGATAATAATAATAATAATAATAATAATAATAATGATGGTTTGGACTATCACAGTTTAATAAGCTGTGATATACACGTGCTTCATCCTTGTGCAGCCACTTTTCTCTTCCCTTCTCAACACAATTAACTCTGGAAGTCTTCACCATAGCATCCATTGCATTGGAACTGGGAAGCTATGATAAAAAAATCCTTCCAGTAGCACCTTTAAGACCAACTAAGTTAGTTCTTGGTATGAGCTTTCGTGTGCAAATTTTTTTTTGCACACGAAAGCTTTTTGCACACGAAAGCTCATACCAAGAACTAACTTAGTTGGTCTTAAAGGTGCTACTGGAAGGATTTTTTTATTTTGACTATGGCAGACCAACACGGCTACCTATCTGTAACTGGGAAGCTATGGTTAAGGAAAAGCCAGGATCTTAACCCTCTGCTTAATATGCCTTGTAACCATAGCCTTGTATACAACCAAGTTTTACTCGGGAGTAGGACCACTGAAATTAGTAGATCTAATTTAGTGATTCTTACTAATTTCACTAGGTTTACTCTGAGTAGGACTAATGTTGGGTGCAACCCATAGTTTCCTTGTTCAGCTATCATGGGGAACTAGGGTTTATTGAAGACTTCTGGGATTAATGGTGGTATGGCCAGAGGGGAAGAAGGAAGGGGCTGCATGCTCTGGCAGGTCCCCCTTTTTCAAGTCCTGAGGATCAAGGTTTGCAAAGTGCCTGCATGCCCATTTGGGGCCCAGCTATGTCTTTACCTAACAACACCAAAAGGATAACGTAAGACACAGTAGCATATCGGCAAAGCAAGAGCAAACAATAAACAATTAATGCAGCTTAATATATGAGCCCCTGATATAATAATAATAATAATAATAATAATAATAATAATAATAATAACTTTTATTTTTATTTATATCCCACCCTCCCCGGCCAAAGTCAGGCTCAGGGCGGCTAACATCACATATATAACATTGGTATAAAATCAAACAATAATTAAATTACCTCCTAAAAACAGGTCAGAATCAAATTAAATTCTAATTACATGGCTTTCTGCAGGGTTAGGGTTGGGAACAGTAAGTGCTCAACTGCCCAACTGTTTACGCTGATCTTATATGGGCCTATGAGAATGCAACAAGGAGGTGCAGTGTGTGTGTATGTATGTATGTATGTATGTGTGTAAGACCGCCCAATGTGTGCACATTCAACTCTCCCTGAAAAGAACATTTGAGTCACACAGCCAATATTTTGCTGCTGTGCAGCGTTGGCCAGCAGTTGTGAGCGAGAGGAATTTGTTAGAGCCTTTTTCTCCCCCTTTTCCTCTTTACCAGTGAATCGATATTGTTGCAACTGTTTCCCCATGACTTAGTTTTGCAATTTGTAGCAATCATTACAGCATCAAAGGAAGTCTGTGGCTTTTATTAGCAGAAGCCAGGAGGCACTTTTGTTAAATGTGCTGTTTGTCACCAGCACAGCAGGGGTTTAGAAGTAGTTTCAGTTGTTTCGCTCAGGAGTCGGGACACTGGGCATATGTCCAGCCGAGGCATAAAAGTGTTTTAAATCCGGGGCAACTCCTGTTTTGGCCTAATGTGTCCCTTAAGTTGGGTGCAAAGAGCTAGCTCTGCCTTTGTGGAATGAAGTGGAAACCACTGGTGATGATGGTGGCGTCCTGTTATAAAGATGCTCCATGATGTTTGGTTGTTCTAAAAGGGACTTTTGGAGAGCCTAGGGCTTGCCGATCAGAAGGTCGGCGGTTCGAATCCCCGTGACAGGGTGAGCTCCCATTGCTCGGTCCCTGCTCCTGCCAACCTAGCAGTTCAAAAGCATGTCAAAGTGCAAGTAGATAAATAGGTACTGCTCTGGCAGGAAGGTAAACGGCGTTTCCGTGTGCTGCTCTGGTTCGCCAGAAGCGGCTTAGTCATGCTGGCCACATGACCCGGAAGCTGTACGCTGGCTCCCTCGGCCAGTACAGTGAGATGAGCGCCGCAACCCCAGAGTCGTTTGCCACTGGACTTAACGGTCAGGGGTCCCTTTACCTTTTAAGTGAGGGAATAAAGTTGACAAGCAGTACATGATTTCCTTCCTAGTGCAATGCCCTAAGATGCATGGCGCCTTCCTCTTTGCACCAGCACGGCATTGCACCGGTTGGGAAGATATACCAGGGAAGATTGGAGCCACAGAATCATACAATTTTAGAATTGGAAGGACCCCTGAGGGGCATCTAGTCCAACCCCCCTGCAAAGCAGGATTCTTTTTCCCCAACACGGGGCTCAAACTCAAGACCCTGAGATGAAGAGCTTCAGGCTCTTCTGACTGAGCTATGTCATTATTCTTTTTTAAGGCATGGGACCATAGCTAAGTGTCAGAGCATGTAGGTTGTATGCAGACGGTTACAGGTTCTAATCCTGGCATCTCCAGTTACCAGGATCAGGAAACGGGGAATGTGAACAGCCTGTGTGGTCTCAGAGAACTGGCAGGCAGAGTAGGCAAATAGGGTCACTCCTATATAGTATTAGACAGCTTCCTATTCTCCTATGGTGCATGAAGCCATGCTAACTTGTCATCCATGTGTTTTATACTTGACGACCCCGGTGTAGACCTGTAGGACCACTAGAATAATCTGGGGATGATTTTGCTCATGGGACTAGACCAGGGGTCAGCAAACTTACCGCACCTCGGGCTGGTGTCTCCAGCGCCAATTGTGCGGTGGGCCAGAGGGCGGGGGAGCGCGTGCCCATACGCGTGCGCACACACTATTTCCAGGTCGGAGGAGCACCGGAAATAGCTTGTGTGCATGTGCACGGGCCTCCTCCAACCCAGATGTGCACCGAAAATAATGCTTACGCATGCGCACAAGCTATTTCTGGTGCTCCTCCAATCCGCAAGTGGGCAGCCGCGCAGCGCAGTGCCGGTAAGAGCGGGTGGCGGGGGTCACTGCCGGCTGGATAAATGAGTCCCTCTGGCCTTATCCAACCTGCGGGCCTTAGTTTGGGGACCCTTGGACTAGACCCTGCAAAATATTGCAGGGTGGTGACCTGGAAATAGGATTTTTTTTTCATCGCCCCTACACTGCAGAGGGTCTTCATTCTGCTTTATGTTAAATAGTACCCACTTGCTGCTTCAGATGTCTTGTAAAGATATATCTCTTTACCTAGGCTTTCCCTGATGCATAAAATTGACTTTGGGTTTGGGGGTGGATTTTTTCCTTTTAATTCTGGTTTACTAGTTTTTGTGTTGCATCTCTGTTTTTAGGATGCTGTTTTAATTGTTTTTATATTATGTATGGTATACTGATTAAAATATTTTTAAATATTACGCTTTTTATAAATGCTTTTAAGTAAATAAAATGTAAGTTTAGATGTTAGAAATGCAGGGCAGGATATCAACATAAAAGAAGAAGAAATTTTAGTTGATTGATTTTTATTTTTTTGGAGGACAGTTTCAGTCAATCAACCACTTACTTTGAAGTTCTTTTAATGGCGCTGCAGTTTAAGGCAAAAATATTGATTCCACATATTTCCGAAATGTGCTACCAAGGTAAACAACATGGGAGAGATATGAATGTTATTAAAGTGTATCTTTCCCCCCACAACAGGTACAGTAAAAGTGAAAAGTTCCAGTATTCAAGTTGGGGACCTTATTATTGTGGAAAAGGTACATATGGATTTGTAAAGATTTTATACTTTTCTTATGACTTCTAGCAGCCTGGGAGGGAGAGCCAGCTTAGTCTGACATTGTACACTATCCTTTTTGTCTCTCTTTTCCTAACACTATTGACACTGAAAATGTACCTCTTCAGCTGAGCATTTTTTTTTTACCATTAATACTGGTTCCTGGCCTTCCAGGTTCCTGTGATTGATAACTTTAACTTTGCTTCACTGGGCTGCTTTTATTGCAATATTCTGTTGTTTTAGATTGTGAACCGCCTTGACATTTCATTTTGAAATGGAAGGAGGCATATAAATTCTCTTAATACATAAACACCCTAGCTTAAATGTTTCAAAGTCTTTAAAGTAGTAATGCACAGCATTATCATAGAAACAAGGATAATATTTTAATAAAATATGCGGAACTGCTCTTTATATTTTATAACACCCACCCATGTTGTTAACTTAATTAATAATATGGGGTTAGACCAGCAGGTGCAGCTTCCTTTATGTGATCATAATCGTGTGGAGGATAATAGCCAAAAAAGTGCTTTTCTTAACCACTCTGTTGCACCAGTTAATATAACCAGAGCCCCGCCAGGTGAGACCAAAGGCCCAGCAAGCCCACCATTTCAGTGGCCAACAAAAGGCCTATGGGATGCCTAGTTTACTAAGCAGTGACTAGTAGCCATTGATTGTATGCTGAACACTCAAAACCCACCTTCCATCTCTCAAAACAGAACCAGAGGGTCCCTGCTGACATGATCTTCCTCAGGACGTCAGAAAAGAACGGTAAACATCTGGAACCAATAGTGAAAATGATCTTTAATGGTGGTTTGTTGTTGTTTTTATGGGACAAAAGAATCGTTTTGAAAACGTAACCCAAGTGGATACGATTTTTAGGCTTAGCATGTCTGCCCGATTCAGAGGCTCCTTTTTCGATAGCGTGGCTACTGTCCTTGTTTTATCGTTTGTGATCGTTCAAACCATAGCAATTAGTTTATCCTGTAGGGTGTCCTGTTGCGCGAGGTCAGGCAATGCGAGGATAAAGGAGATTGATGCTGCGCACCGTCGCTCACTGGGAGCCTCATACTGGCTTGTCTTTTAACATGTGCCACCATTTATTCAGAGTGTGAAAAATGCATCCTTTAAAACCGATAGATAGATAGATTATATATATTATATAAGCGGTCATCCTGGGGTTCCTTCTCATGTTTATTTTCTTGGCCCCCAAGAAGAACTGCAAGAAAAGAAAAGACTTGATTTAAAAAAAAAAAAAAGCTTGCATGGTTTTGCAGACACTGGGACCCTGTCTGTGTGCAATAATATTTATCAAGCGGACAGCTGCCGGTAGCAGTGTTTATTCAAGTGCAGTCATATTACAGTCTTGGTGGCCGCGGTCAAATTGTTTGTGGGTCATACGGAGACAATGACCCAGATCAAAAGTGCAGTGGGGAGGCACACATGGAGCCACCCCAAGCACTGGAGCAATTGGGTTGATAGGCTTGCAGTCATGCCAAAGAAAGAGAGAGATGATGAATAGGAAAGCCTCTGCTCACATCACACCCCTAGTGGGATACTGGCTTGGACGAATTATGCCTAGTAGTTTTGCTTCCATTTAGTGTGGATGGGGCCAGTGTGGATGGTCAGAGCTAATAGACTTCAGCGTTGGAGAATGCCAAGTAAATAGGGTCCTTCCCGCCATGCTTAACACCAGCCTTCTCCAAACTGGTTCCCTCCAAAAAATTTGAACTACAGACTCAGCTACATTAGTCAATTTATAACTTTATAAATGCATTATAACAATGTGACACCAGGTGGCGCCGTGGAGCTGAAATCCGAAGTCAATGATAATTTCCATTGTGAGCTTTTATAACTTTTTAAAAATAACTTTTTAAAATAGCTGTGTAGATCCAGCCTACAACACCTATCAGCCCCAGACAACATAGCACAAGTCACCCTGTTCTAGGCTGCTGTTCTAAGCTCTTGAATCTGTGCAGCACATGCAAATCAAGCAAATTACGTGGTTTTTGCTTAATTTGCACTAGGAATGTGCCCGGCATTGCTTGGGAATTCTAAGAAACATTTTTTGAAGCCTGCTTCTTGATCTCGGGAGTCGTCATTCAAAATCTGATTGCTATACATTTTGACACCTGATAAGATGTTGTAATAAGACAAACAACTTTTCATAATGTGTAGATTTAATCAAATTAAATCTTGTCTGCAAATCATGGAGGAGGAGGAAGGGGCAATGAAGGATTCTGGCTCATGGTTCTGTTTTGTTATAAGAACCAATGGCATGCCACATGAAACAAGATGGTGTATCCTTCTGGTGTGGTGCTATTCAGTAAGAGTGTTTAAACTGCACAGAAAGCTCTCATACCAGTTCAGTCTATTTGTCCATCTAGCAGTAGCTCTTATGAATCTTAGGGAGAGGTCTTTTGTCCTCTCAAGCTCTCTGATCCATCTTACTGGGTATGCCAGGAATTGAACACAACCAGATGAAGGTTTCATTTCTGGAATAGAATGGTACCTCGGTTTACGAATTTAATCCATTCTGGAAGTCCGCTCTTAAACTGAAACCATTCTTAAACCAAGGTGCGCTTTCCCTAATGAGGCCTCCTGCCACCAGTGCCCTTCCACCATTTGGATTCTGTTCTTAGACCGAGGTAAAGTTCGCAAACCAGGACACTACTTCTGGTTTTGCGGAGTTCGTAAACCGAATCGTTCGTAAACAGGACTGTTCTTAAACTGAGGTACCGCTGTATCTTTATAATGCAGAGTTGGTCTGTCAACAGGCCTGGTGCCTGAGGCCAGCTCCAAGGTCTACTGGAACACTCTCTCCCTAAATATGTAGCTGCCTTGGAGATGCAGTTTGAAGAGCAACCACCAAAGCTCCATTAACACAGATTTAAAACCCACAGGGTCCTGCTTTCTACGTACGGATCAGCTGGATGGTGAAACAGACTGGAAGTTGCGCCTGCCTGTTAGCTGCACTCAGAGGCTGCCCACTGCTTCTGTACGTAAAGTTTTCTAATTTGTCGTTTTTAACCATTGCCCTCTAAAATGCAGCCATTAATTTTTAAAAAACCAGGGACACAGTTCACAGTGGCATGTATTTTCCTGCAGCTCCAATGAGATTGATGGCATCTGTAAAAAACAAAGTATGTTGAAGCATTCTCTAACCATGATAGTCAATTAGATGGAAAGTTGGTGTACATATTTCACTAATTTAAAAGAAGTTTCCTCTTCATCTGCCCTCTCCTGCTTCCCCCTCCTCAGAAGCACCTATCATTTATTTGAAAAAGAGGACTTACTTCAAACAGCAATGTTTTTAACTCGTCGTTGTAACAACTCATTTTTATCCTTCTCCATAGGACCTTCTCCAGATCCGATCATACGTGTATGCAGAGGAGCCTAACATTGACATCCACAACTTTGTTGGCACTTTCACTAGAGTAAGTGGTTGCTGTTGGGCAAGAAATCTAAAAACCTCTTAAGAACCCTGGGGTAGTGGAGACAACCTCCAGATTCTTTCAAAAGAGGTTGGAGATGTTCAGTGTGTTGCGAGGATCATACAACATGACTCGCAGAAGTGCCTTGCGCTTTCTAGGACAAATAAGTTGCTGTTCTTCTGTAGCAAAACATTACAGTGCAGAGTGCTGCTGTTCAGGGTTCCAGCCAGCCAGCCAGCCATTCATTCCCTTTTCTAAGGTATTCCATTCCATTGCTCTTCACCTTAGTTTTCCACCTCCCACGATCATGTTCAGGTCTCATTAAGCTATTCCCTCTCACCCCAATCACACACCACACTTGGGGTTCCACCCAAACTTTTTTTCTGACTTGCATTTCCCCAAGCTTGTCGATACCTCCCCCATGTGTTGATAGTGCTATTTTGACCTATTTTTGGTGACTCTTTCAGGAGGACAGTGACCCTCCAGTGAACGAGAGCTTAAGCATCGAAAACACCCTGTGGGCCAGCACAGTGATTGCTTCAGGTAAGGCCAGAGTAAATGTTGAATGTCTCTGGGAGTATGTTAGCAATTTTTTAAAACTCCCTTTGCAATTTAAATAATCATCTCTTGTCAGTGGGAATTAGTGGCTGGGATGAAGTTCCCCACTTGTCCTAACACCTCTAGGGACTTTGAGCTGACGTCTAATTACCCCTCGAACATTTATAGATGAGAAAGCCTTTGGAATTCCAATAACCTTTGGGCAAAGCATCCCCTGCTTGAATAACACTTAATTGCTCTCAATATTGACATTTGAAATCTGTAACAGAAAGGGTGTCAAAGAGATTTTAAATGGAAGCTAGGGTAAAAGATCTCCAAATAAAGGCTACCCCCTGGTTTGTAGCTCTGTAAGAGAGCATCTTGTAAAAGCAAGACCAGATGTGTTATGCATTAAGGGCAGGGAGTGGAAGAGCTCATTAATATATGGAAGAGCCTAATATCTAATATCCTCCATGGAACCACAACTCCCATTAGACCCAGCCAACGTGACCAATGGTTGGAGCTGATTGGAACTGTAGGAGAAGGGCATATGTACCCTTACTTTGGTCTAGTAAATGCATTTCAAGAAAGAGCTATTTTTTTTTATTCCTGCTAGGGCAGCTTGTGCATCTCTCCCTTAGAAAGCTTTGTGTTTAGTTGAGGCATTAAAAGGTGCATCTGATTTGATGTCAGTTTGGTACTTGCTGTCAAGGTCTGACAGCACTCAAGTGCTGGTATAATTTTGGACACTCAGCAGTGTTCAAGGGGAGAAATCCCATGGTGTGAAGTTGAACCTGAGCCCAATGCTCAGTGCCATGCAATGCAGGAATCTCAGCTAAAGCATCCATGACAGATGGCCATCTAACTTCTGCTTAAAAACCTCCAATGAAGGAGAGACCACAACCTCCTGAAGGAGTACATTTCCACGTGTCCACTTTCCGTTTTTTAAACAACTATTTCCTTTCCAATTGGTATCAATCTGGAATCTGAATCTTTTTGTTTCCTCAGGAACGGTTGTGGGAGTTGTTCTGTACACAGGGCGGGAGCTGCGTAGTGTCATGAACACTTCAAATCCACGGAGTAAGGTAAGGAGAGATTTCTTGGTCCGCTCTACTCATTCTCATCTAGCAGACCCAGGTTTCCCAGCTTTGACCAGTCCTGACTTGCAGGATTTGTACTTGTATAATGGGTGTGTTTGTCACCTAAGTGAGCTGTACCCCTAAAAATGCAGTGTGCGAGCTGACATTCCTTGATGGGGTGGCTTTGCACATTATGGCTCCCACATGGCAACCAACCCAAACAGCTTCTTGGGTCTTCGATATTAAGGGCATTGTAGCCTTCAGGTGCTTGGCCTGAACATGGAAGGGCCAAGATATGTAAAGGAAAATAAGGACCAAGCCCTGCTCTACTCCCCATGTTTGTGTGGAGAACCGACGCAAGCTTGTAAGTGGTTTTGCCTGAATTACAACCCTCCTCATGAACAGGCCCCAAATACTTGGAAGACCACCTTCTTCCTGATAGACCCTCTTGGGTGCTAAGAGTAGCAGAGGGGGCTCTCTTGGTCATTCACCGCTCTCAGAAGCCCTGGGGGTGGAGGCCTGGAAAGGGCATTCTGGTAGCAGCCCCTAAGTTGTGGAGCTCCCTCCCCACAGAGGTGTGTCTGGCACCTTCATTGTACAGCTTTTGACAAATGCTGAAGATTCACCTCCTTACCATGTCTTTTGACGTTTGAGATGTTTGTTTTTTAGGATCTACCTTAATTCTGTGATTGTAAGTTGTTTTCAGTGTTGGGTTTAAATTGCCTTTACCTACCCTGGGAACTTAGGGCGGAGAACCCGGTTGTTGTAGTACTAGTAGTTGTTGTTCAGAGTTCCCAGTCGCAAGGAGGTTTGTGAGTGCGTTCAAGCCAACATACTTAGAAACCCTCTTCAGAGAGGGATGAGTCCAAGTTCCTTATGAGACGGGGAGGGGAATCTACGCAATATCTACTTTCTCCACACCTCAGGGTGTGACTTTGCTCAGCATGGACTACTGAGAGTGAATAATAGCCCATCACTGTTGTGTGTTGCAAGAAATATCTTTGTTGCTGTTCTCCTCCTCAGATTGGCCTCTTCGATCTGGAAGTGAACTGCCTCACCAAGATTCTCTTTGGGGCCTTGGTGGTGGTCTCTCTTGTCATGGTCGCCCTTCAGCACTTCGCTGGCCGCTGGTACCTTCAGATCATCAGATTTCTTCTTCTCTTCTCAAATATAATTCCTATTAGGTATGATATTCTCCCCTCCCATTACTTTCGTTGTGTTATTCATAGCTTCTTATTTGCTTGGCCCTTACTTGAACTATACCATAAATAGCAAGCTGAGCCCGCTCCCTTATTCTGAGCACCATTAAAGCTGCGTTTCAGGAAAAAGCTGCTTTTAGAACTAACACTAAAGAGTAGGATTCCACATGTAATGCACCTGTGGCCCAGTTCAGACATCATAACAAACCATGGTTTGTTACACAGATGAGGCAGCATGAGCTCAGGCATGTGTGCATTGTCCTGCCCTTGTGCACAAAATGATATTTTAAAGCTTCCATATTTGGTAATAAACCAAACAAGGCCTGGATGGAATAACACATGGCTGTTTGCTGCTAACGAGTTATTGGGTGCTTTACATTTCCACTTGCACACAAAGTGGCAAACCACGGTTTACAGTGTCCGTACCGGGCCTAGGAGTGGAATTCTGAGAGTTTGAGCCTTCAGATAAAACAATTTCATGAATCATGAAACTCACGTGAAACACTGCATGCTAATTTCATATGTACAAGGGATGTTTTATGTGGGGGAAGTTGACCGACATACTCAATTCATGGGGCCACAGAGGAACTTGGGGGGAGGGGTTGATTTCAATCAGAAAAACTGTACAGGAATTGTTCCTCAGTTGTTTTCCCTGCTGACTTTCTCACCTCTCTACAGTTTACGTGTCAACCTTGACATGGGGAAAATAGTTTACAGCTGGATGATCCGGAAGGATTCTAAAATTCCTGGCACTGTAGTCCGATCTAGCACAATCCCAGAGCAACTTGGAAGAATATCCTATTTACTTACAGATAAAACAGGTATGTTAGAGAGAGACCTGGTTTTTATTTATTAATATTATTCTTATTTTATTTTCACTACTCTGGGAAACTTTTTTCCCCCAAGGGCAGGATACAAACCTTTTTAAAAAAATGAATACAGTCTTTGCAGGGAAAGAAGTCATAATGTACATCTTGCATAGCTAAAGGTTATTGTTAGAGGCAAATGAAATGATAAGTAACAATAGGAAAGGAGACTCTTGTAATGGTGTGCTGGTTTATTTTATTATTACAGTTGTACCCCACCTTTCCTCCAAAGGGCTCAAGTGGTATACAGGGTCCTCCCTACTTTCCACATTATCCTCACACCAACCCTATGAGGTAGGCTAGGCTAAGAGGCAGTGACTGGCCCATGGTCACCCAGTGAGCTTTGCAGTTGAGAGGGGATTTGAACTCTCGTCTTAGCCTGAAAATCTAAGCACTATGCCATGCTGCCTCTTAAAGTGGTTGTGTGGGTATATGTGTAGCTGATGAAAATGCAAGATTGTAAGAGCAATTGTGTGGGAGCTTGATTTATGTTTTAAGGTAGGGGTGTGTGTGTGTGTGAATAAAGACTTCTTTTAATTTTTAGAATTGCAGACTGATAGAAGATTATTGATACATACAGTCATACCTTGGGTTGTGAATGTGATCTGTGCGGGAGGCATGTTCGCAACCCGCAGCGTTCGCAACCCGCTGCGCCATGTCTGCGCACACACGTGATGCGATCCGGCGCTTCTGCGCATGTGCAAAGCACGAGTTAGTGCTTCTGTGCATGCGCGAGCGCTGAAACCCAGAAGTAACCCGTTCCGATACTTCCGGGTTCGGCACGGTCTGTAACCCGAAAACACAAAACCCGCAGCGTTCGCAACCCAAACGCTGCACATGGCTATTGTGCTGTATTATCTGTGTTTAGATTTTCTTTTATTCATAAATGGTTTAGAATATGTTTATGATATATTTACATACCTGGGTTGTTGTAGTTGTTCGATCTGTTGGTTGTAAGTGGTCTGTAAATGTCTCAAATTAGTAAAATAAGTAAATAAAAATGAAAGGAGTGTGGCCTTTCTCTTCTTCATAAATGCGATAGCATGGGTATGTGTGTGTGTGTGAGAGAGAAACAGCCATTTCCACCTTTTTGCACTTACTTGGGTCTTGACTTTATAATTCTGCACTTGTTCCAGGGACCCTGACTCAGAATGAGATGGTTTTCAAACGCCTTCATCTCGGAACAGTTGCTTATGGACTAGACTCCATGGATGAAGTTCAGAGCCATATATTTAGTATATATACACAGGTGAGCGCCACACAATGTCAGAATAAAAATGGCAATCCATATTCTTCATGTAGTTAACCCAGATTTTCCCTTTTCATTGAGAATTCAGTAAGTTGTTGTTGTTGTTGTTGTTGTTGTTGTTGTTGTTGTTGAATAGTTGAATAGTTGTGGTCTCGCCTTCGCACAATAATTGAAAGCATGAAAAGTAGATGTGCAGGTCCCTTTCCCCTTCTGTCCATGCTTTCATGGTACTGAGCAAGGCAGTATTCAGGCAGCTCAATGTATCAAACTGTATTCAAAACCCAACTTTAACTAATACAGCTTTATTTAAGAATGAGGAAAGCAGCCCCTAACCACATTAAAGAGAGCTTCCAAGCAAGTATAAGTTTAAATATAATTAAAAGGTTAGATTCTTTGGTAATTGGAAGCATTTGCTGGCCATGATTCATTTAAACTGTAGTTCTGATTCATTGCTCTAATTATTGTTACCATGCTATGCCCTTTGACCTGGAAGTGAAACTTCTGTCCTCTTGACACAAGAGGTTAACAGAGCAGGAAACTGGATGGCTATATGTTCCCCCTGTGGCCAGCATAATTTAGTAATTGTAAAATTACCTGGAAGGTCCGATGCAGACTCTAAAAATAGTATTAAAAATCAAAACGATCAGCTTTCTACCTACCTCTATGCTGACCCATCTGTTTTTTCTTTCTCAGTTGGCTGTGTGTTTACGAACATAAAACCCTGTTCATTTCAAATTATCCATCTCTCGCTGAGCAAAGGAATTTCACTGAAAAGACCTTTATGGGGCTGAGTTTTAGAGGCCAAACTGGTGGAGGGATCTTTAAGAAACCTACTTTTCCTGACCAACTAGGAAAACTTAGGTACAGTTGTCTCACGTCAGGAATCTCCTTTATTGCTACAAACTGGAGTGGGCAGAAGGCAAACTGGGATCTAATGGTCAATCTTTAGGTGATTTGCAGATTGGTAGGAATTTATGACTCCCATTTTTTAATTATTTAATAATAGCAATAAGAAAAAGAGGGTCTTCCGCCCCGCAAAAACTAGACTCAGAGTTTGTGACGTAGTTTGCCTTTGAATTGTTGCCTTTCTATTACCTCTCTCTCCAAGTTGGAAACTAAGAGTCTTTAATTTCAATAGGTCTTCTCTGAGTAGAATGTAACTGAATACCACCTTTCAATGACACAAGGGCAAATTGTATTTATTCCATAGAATTTTATACACTGCTTGATTTAAAAAAACAACAGAAAACCCTCAAAGCAGTTTACAAAAGAAAAACAACAACATGTATGGCAAAGGTGATGCCTGGATTTGCCCTAAATTAGGCTGCTGAAGGAAAGTTTATGAGAAGATCTGAAGTGCATTTTTATGCAATGAGGACTGTGGGCTCGGTTCTGATACTGGGAAGACGCTCCTGGGCTAAGCACATACTCAGAGGCACCCTCTTCCCTAATTCTAGCCTCTCCTGCCCCACGTACCTCCAAGCAGCTATTTGTACCTGGCTCCAGTAGGTGGGCTTCAGGAGTCTAGTAAGTCACTTGGGGACTCTTGTGTATCAAGCAGCTAATACAATAAATAAACAATAATAATCCATAACAGTAGCAAGAAAACAGAGTTCCCACAAGTCTGCTTCCTTTCCAGATTCAGGTAAAAGTTTCACAATAGGTTTCATTGGCATGGAAGCATTTAAAAATATTCACTTGATACTGATTTTGAGAGTCCATTGTGTTTTGGAGGAGAGGGCATTGGTTTTGGATATAGATCTGAATTCAAATCCTGGTTTGGAATCCCCACTGAGCTGTAGAGGGTTTGCTCAACTTGGTCACTTTCAGCCTTAGTTCCCTGTCTTTCAGTGACTCATGAGCAGGCCTGATGAGGCAAGGTGAAGCACACAAGCTCTTGTGAGGGCTTCTAGACTGCAGAGAATGCGGAATATGTGGCCTCCACATGTTGTTGAACTTCGGCTTCCATCATTCTGGAGCAATGGCCTTAACCACATGCCATTGATGTCAGTTGTCAGCGTCTTGCCAGTCCCTGACACCAGGTCCTGGCTTGCAGTGGCCGTGGTGACCTATTTTTGCATTCTTCAGCATATTTTTTGCAACCAAATTTGTATTTGCTCATCAAGGATCTCAGCCTGTATTCCTAGGCTTCCTACCCTTCCCCTGTGCAAATGGCGAGTATTAATGAAAGCCAGGTCTTTTTTTCCCTAGCTAATATAATTGTGCTTTATCCTCTTTTCTTAGCAGTCTCAGGAGCCACCTGCTTTAAAAGGCCCCACCCTGGCTACCAAGGTACGGAAAACCCTGAGCAGCAGAGTCCACGAGGCAGTGAAAGCGATCGCCCTCTGCCACAATGTGACTCCTGTCTATGAATCGAATGGTGTGACGGATCAGGCTGAAGCTGAGCGGCACTATGAAGATTCTTGCAGGGTGTACCAAGCTGCTAGTCCTGATGAGGTAAATTGTGCCTTGGAAATGATGGTTTGACTTCCTGTAAACTGTTTGTTGAAATGCAGCTATTGATATATTGCTAGTCGGTATCTGTGCACAGCTGTTAAATTTCAGACAGCATCAGGGATGGAAGATTTGATGGTATTTAGAAGAATAATAAGGTAAAGGTAAAGGGACCCCTGACCTTTAGCCCAGTCATGGCTGACTCTGGAGTTGCGGTGCTCATCTCGCTTTATTGGCTGAAGGAGCCGGCATTTGTCCACAGAAAGCTTCCGGGTCATGTGGCCAGCATGACTAAGCCACTTCTGGCAAACCAGAGCAGTGCACGGAAACGCCATTTACCTTCCCGCCAGAGCGGTACCTATTTATCTACTTGCACTTTGATGTGCTTTCAAACTGCTAAGTTGGCAGGAGCAGGGACCGAGCAACGGGAGCTCACCCCGCCACGGGGATTCGAACCACCAGCCTTCTGATTGGCAAGTCCTAGGCTCTGTGGTTTAACCCACAGCTCCACCTGCGTCTTCTTTAGAAGAATACAATTTATCTAACCCTATAGAAAAAGGAGCTTCTAGTCTATACCATCAATCCTGCCCAGACTGCCTTGCCATTGTTTAGAAAATGCACAAATGACAATTACAAAATAAACAAAATGTACAAGAAGCTCATTTCCTTTTAAAAGCAAATTCTTAATGGGTGATTTTTATGTCTCATACTTTGCCCTTCCTCTTATGAAGGCTCAAGGACCCCAAAATGGAACATTAAAAGCAAAAGTAGAGCTGTGGAATGAAGCAAACAATACAGTAATAATCCACATTAGATTATGGTATACAAAATTCGTCACTCCTGCCGTGCTCCAAAGCCCTGCCACAATAAATAGGTCGTAAGCAGGTCAGGAGGGGCAGCGGGTGGTGCTGTGGGTAAAACCTCAGTGCCTAGGACTTGCCGATCGTATGGTCGGCGGTCCAAATCCCCGCAACGGGGTGAGCTCCCATCGTTCGGTCCCAGCTCCTGCCCACCTAGCAGTTCGAAAGCACTCCAAAGTGCAAGTAGATAAATAGGGACCGCTTTCTAGCGGGAAGGTAAACGGCGTTTCCGTGTGCTGCGCTGGTGCTGGCTCGCCAGCTGCAGCTTCGTCACGCTGGCCATGTGACCAGGAAGTGTCTTCGGACGGCGCCGGCTCACGGCCTCTAAAGTGAGATGAGCACGCAACCCTAGAGTCGGACACGACTGGCCCGTACGGGCAGGGGTACCTTTACCTTTAAGCAGGTCAGGACAAATAAATAAGACATTATTGAGCATTGTGTGGGGGACAAATCTGATATCTTTAAAGGGAAGGATGATAAGAATCTGGCTCAGTTTTGAGGGGGGATGCAATTGGCACAGCAAGCGTTAAGCAATATGAAATACACATATCATTTACACTGTCTCAGCTCTGCAACAGATGGTTGCTGAGTAAGAGCTGGACGCTTCCAGGAACCTTCAAATACAAGATGCTATGAACCAGCAATTCCCTAAGGGTGACTCCACAAAAAGCCTCTTTAATATGCGTCCAAACTCCGCCTTTGAAATCCTATAGCAATAAAAGATTGTTAAGGCAGGAAGGTCAGTTTACCCTCCGAATCGGAACAAAACCTTGGAGGTGTGTTCCTCCCCCCCACCTCCACCAAACTTTTGAACAGCAAGGGTAATTTCTACCAGTTGGCACAGAATTCATTTCCTGAAACACAAAGCAGGATTTCCTAGATTTGTTTCCTGTATGCATTCCTGGGCAGAGACTCCTGAAAGCATCTTTATTGAGAGATCAGTTACAGCCTCTGGGGCTCTGTGCTCCTGTCAGGTTGAGGCCATACAGTAACAGAGAGGGGAAATGTAATAGGTAGAATCAGATCAGAGATAACTCGCCCGGGAGGAATCCTGGCAATCTGGCCTTTAACCCTGACGACACTTCGCTGCGCTCAAGGATGTGAAAGAATGTGCAGATC
Source organism: Podarcis pityusensis (assembly GCF_964106645.2). Classification (NCBI taxonomy): domain Eukaryota; kingdom Metazoa; phylum Chordata; class Lepidosauria; order Squamata; family Lacertidae; genus Podarcis; species Podarcis pityusensis. The sequence continues at coordinate 17,730,915 of NC_138030.1, forward strand.
AGATGTGCTGCCAGCAGCGGCAGTCCCTGGGACCAGGCAGCCCAGTAGAAGCGTGGGGCAGCGACTAATGACAAACAGGGGTCCATTTTTCTCTCTCTCTGATTCTGAAGTGATTTTAATAGCCTTTTATCTTTTGGTTTGACGCAATTCAGTGAACGGAAAGCGTTAACGCTCAGTCGGATGAGCTGGGGAGTTGCGGAAGGTTGAAAATTCGTAGAGAGCAGTAATTCATAAAGCGTAGTAACGATCCACTTTTGCCCACCGAAGTCCTACTCAGAGTTGACCCATTGATCTCAATGAATGAATGAATGTATGTTTATTATGAACGGCCAAGCAGCCAGCATACTAAGAAATCAATGTTATGGAGTTTGCAGGGCCCATTAATTTGAATGGGTCTACTCTGAGTAGGACTAGGATTGAATGAAACCCAATATTGTTTCATGCTCATTGTTTCCCTGGGTGGAAACTCTGGGACGGTTTTATAGGATCATGGTCTCTGTCCTTGTCTGCCCCCCCCCACCTTGTCCCCCCATAGATTGTTTACAAATATGCAGGTTGAGTGGGCAGGCAAGCAAGTCCCTTTAAACTGGAAGAGTTAGCTCTTCAGCAGCAGCATTTTTCAGAAACAGGACCACAATGGTACCTCGGGTTACAGACGCTTCAGGTTACAGATGCTTCAGGTTACAGACTCCACTAACCCAGAAATAGTACCTCGGGTAAAGAACTTTGCTTCAGGATGAACACAGAAATCGAGTGGCGGCAGCAGGAGGCCCCATTAGCTAAAGTGGTACCTCAGAACATTTTCAGGTTAAGAACGGACCTCCGGAACGAATTAAGTTCTTAACCCAAGGTACCACTGCACTTCCAAAACTGCTTCAGCTCCAAATTCCCAGAAGTTTCTCTTTTCTAGGGTAAGTGCCATTCTTTTTCCCAGCTCAAAGTCCAAAATCTTCCTTTTAGCTCCCACGTAGGCCGGTGGGTGTAACATTCCTAGCTAAGAGTAGTAAATATTGCATAATACGGTAGAATGTTTGGAGCGTTTAGTATTTGTAAAGCAACCTGGTGAGGTTTTTATTCCTATATTTCTGTTTGAGGGCAAAGGCTCCGATGTTGGCTTTCAAGCGCTGCTCGTACCTCATTCTCATAACCGCTATGTGTCTTCTATTTGCCTCTTGTGAAAGTAAATGAATTTGAATTGCTTTGTTTTTGTGAAGTCTGCAGCAGATATTCCTCTTGGGTGTGAAAGCAAATTTGTGGTGGAGTGTGTTTGTTGCACAAAAGTTGCACATTGGTATGAATTGCACAACCTGGATTTGCTGCTGTGCGATTGAATCGCAACCCAAAATAGCGACAATATGGAAGCGCCTAGATTGTGGGTCCTTATGTTGCAAAAATGGCACCAGTCACCCACTGGAGAAAGGGGGGTGGGAACCGGCCTCTCCAGCTATTGACGGACTACAAATCACATCATCCTTGATCATTGCCCATGTTGGCTGGGGCTGATGGGAGTTGTAGCCAGCAACAATTGGAGGGCCACAGGTTTCCCACATCTGCAGAAGGAGGAAGTATCGGCAGGCTTAGGAAAACCCCAAGGTTTGCAGAAGTGCACATAAAATATAATAAAATAAAATAAGGCTGTTTTGCAATTGTGCCACCTTATGAGGACCAAGTATGCTCAGTGGGAATGGAAAATAGGAAACATATTGTGGGAGGGCAGATGGAATGGAGTTTCCAGGAAGACTCCATGGGTGACTGGCTGAACCCTGACCAGGAACACTGCCTGCTGCAACATTTTGGTTGCAGTTCCCGCTTGGAGTTTAAAACTGGAACGTGAAATTTGAAGAGAGAGGAACAGAGGTCAGAGAAAAGCATCTGATTAGTGTTACTTATTAAGCTTTAATGATCAGATGTCTGGGATAACTGTCTTATCTGGAGGGTTATGAAGACAATGAGCAATAGAACAACCTGTAAGAAAGCTCTTTAATGCTACATGCTTGCATTGTAGAAGGTTTGGGGAAAGATAGGCAGAACAAAGACAAGGACTTGTTATCGCCAAACAATTTCTAGAGATTGTTTGGGCACACAATAAATTATCCATATTAGAAACATGGAATTGTAGAGTTGGAAGGGACCATGAGGGTCATCTAGTCCAACTCCCTGCAATGCAGGATTTATTTATTTTTATCCAATGTGGGGCTCGTACCAATGACCAAGATATTAACAGTCTCATGCTCTACCAACAGAGCTATCTCAAATAGCATAACGCTGTATTTTAAAAATGGGGTTTGGGATCATTAATCTATTTATTCCTGAATACCCCAGTAATCAAAACTGGTGAGATTTTATTATTCTGGGCAAATAGTTACGTACTGTCTATTTAAAGCAGTACCATACTACTTTAAACAGCTGTAGCTTCCCCCCAAAGACCCCTGGGAACTGTAGTTTGTTAATGGTGCTGAAGTTTCTTAGCAGACCCCTATTCACCAAAAGGTCCCAGAAAGAATATTCCATTTATGCAGTCCTGTCCAAGAATGCATGTCAGCTGTTGAGTAAGGGTAGGAGAGGCTTGTGCCCTCTGCAGAGGTCTCTTAGTTGTGTCTCAAGATTGTGGCACATTCTTTCTCATAGGATATATACCTGGTCTGATCACTGTCTTCCTTTTGGCAAGCTTATTGGGTGGTTGTTTTTATTTTGATTATTTTGACGCTCTGTCACAAGAGACTAGGGCCCTGCGGGACTTGACATCTTTCCGCAGGGCCTGCAAGACAGAGCTGTTCCGCCTGGCCTTTGGTTTGGACTCGGTCTGACCCTTATGTTTTCCCTCCCCTTATGGTCTTGATTTATCAGCTATTTTAAAATGAGGCTGCATTTTAAATTGCATTTTAACCTGTATTTTAAATTGTCCCCCCCCCTCTCTTTTTCCCTTATTATGTTTTTACTGTGATTTTATTGGTGTTAGCCATCCTGAGCCTCGCTCTGGCTGGGGAGGGTGGGGTATAAATAAAATTTATTATTATTATTATTATTAATTATTTATTAGAGAGAGAGAGTTGTTTTTATGTTTATCTTTTCTGTGATAAACCTGGTATAGGGCACTATATAAATTCTATAATAATAAGTAAAGTAATAATAATAATACTTTTAAGCTGGGAAGGGCTGAAGTTTAGTGATGAAGCATCAGTTTTTCAGATTCCTGAAACCCTGTAGAGCCTCTGCCAGTCAGTGTAGGCAAAACTGGGCTGGGTGACCTAGTGATCCAACTCAGTACAGTGGTACCTTGGGTTACGAACTTAATTCATTCTGGAGGTTCATTCTTAACCCGAAACCATTCTTAACCTGAGGCGCACTTTCGCTAATGGGGCCTTCTGCTGCCACTGCACCACCGGTGCACGATTTCAGTTCTCATCCTGGGGCAAAGTTTGCAACCCGAGGTACTACTTCTGGGTTAGCAGAGTCTGTAACCTGAAGCGTTTGTAACCTGAGGTGTTTGTAACCCGAGGTACCACTGTATATGATCCTAACAGCAGCTCATTGCTAATAAGCTCCTAATGTTCTTCAGTGGCTTCTTAATGCCAGCTGCATAATTATGAGCTTCCTTGAGTGCCCTCAGCATAAAAAGGTAGGATCCAGATTGTTTTAATATATGAATGAATTTAAAGGTAGGATCCATTTTTTTTTCAATTTGAAAATGACATTCCACCCCGTCCATTTAAGGGACGGAGGAATATTTCTGACCTCGGAACCACGTGCACTGGTGGTTTTGATTTCCCAGCTATGCTTAGAAATCCCAGCACTAGCAAAATTGAGATTTTTAACCTCATTTGTGCCAGTGAAGACATGCAAGCACTGATGTGGTCCATGCATTTTTTCCTGAATTTTTAGCAGCAGCGTCAGCAACAACAACAGATGACTCCAGTGGGGGAAATGTACAGTTATCAATTGAGTAACTTCCTCTCCCATTGCTCTCCTGTTCCATATGCATCACTCTCTAAGCTTAGCAGTCTACCTGACCTTTGACCTTTCTTGTGTTTAGGTGGCCCTGGTGCAGTGGACAGAAAGCATAGGCTTAACACTGGTGGGCAGAGATCAGTCTTCTGTGCAGCTGAGGACTCCTGGTGGCCACATCTTAAACTACACCATCCTCCAGATTTTCCCCTTCACGTACGAAAGCAAACGGATGGGGATCATTGTTCGGGTAAGTTGTACAAAATGGTAGCAAAAACCGCCATAAGCAAAATAAAAGCCGTAGGTTATCACGGAAGACTCAAGATTTTATCAGCTCTCCCTCGGCTGAGATTTGATATTTTTTTTAAAGCTGCTTGATTCACAACCACAGATCTGCAAGACCACATTAGTACTGGGTTTTGCTTTCAAGCACTGGGTTTTGAAATAAGGTCAAGTGCTCTACATTACAACCACAGCAGAAGTTCAAGTGCTTGTCAGCCAAGAGGGTGGAGTTAAATGCCGTGCTTTCTGTGGATTCCACTCTTTGCTTGTCACCAACAAATAACGAGAAAGGCTATGAGTTGTGGTGCATTCATGTTTCCTATAGACATCAAGTTGACGACTTGCTGTTGCATTTGGGGAAAAGGGGCATATACATTTGCAAAGGCAGGTAACTTTGACCTTGAGGGATGACACTCTCAGATAGTTCAATCCCTGTAATGTGATACCTTTTTTTATCTTACAAATTTCGAATAAGTTGCTCCAAGTAGTAACTACTGTTACTGTGTGGCGTAGTGGTTAAAAATGTTGGTTTGGGAGCAGATTTCCCCCCTTTCCCAGCCATGAAAGCCACTGGGTGACGCTGGGCCAGCCACTCTTTCTTAGACCAGCCAACTTCACAGGGCGATCGGGAGAATAACATGATGGGTGGGGAGAGTTGTGAGTTTTTCTAGGCCTGACAACAGCCCTGCAAGGTGTGTGCAATTGCATTTGAGGGGTTGGGGATGAAACTGAGAAATAATGATTTGCTTAAGGCAACTTAGTGAGGTCAAGGCAGGGGTAAGGTTTAAACCAGGAATTTACCATTGGCCATGGCATTAGCTCTGCAAAGAACTATTTCCTGGGCCCAGGAAATGGGCAGAGATCACATGGTGGGCCATCAGTGTTAAAGCTAAGCAGGTGTGGACCTGTTTGGATGGGAGACCAGCATGAGCCACTTTAAGAGTAGTTTTAAAATAATATATATTATAAATATATGTGTCTTTAACTTCGTGCCTGCCAGTTTGCAGAGAGGGATAGCTATGTTAGTCTTTTGCAGGAAAAAACAACAGGAGGCCAACACATTTGCTATGGCTTGACAGTTCATGGATTACAGTCCACTTACCGGCTGCAGCAAGTCCACAAAACTTATGCGTAATAAATCTACTGTTCTTTAAGTCACCATGAGATTTTGTTGCTGCTGTTGCTCATCTTCATTGGAAGCCTTTTGTTGGAGTTTGTTAGAATATCAGGACCTATATCAGCAAGCCACTTGGGCACACATTGCTTTTAAATTCAACCAACTATCAGCTTTTACAGCCTTGATTTCATTTTGCACTGTTCTGAAAAACCCAACTGCTAGGTGTGAATAGATGTCCAGGAACTGGAAGCTTCCATCGGATGGGGGAGGAAATAGCTGCCAGACACTAGGACGGGGTTGTCAGCAGTTGGCCTCGACTTCCTCCATTCTCCTTTATATAGTTGAAATCATAGCAGCATGGGCATAGTCAAGGCAGGGCTGGGAGGGGCCGCTTCCCCCCATCAAGTAAAACAATAGGAATACTTAACTAACTGACCAATCACGTCGGTTCTGCCCCCCCCCCCCCCGGAACAAAAATCCTGGCTAAGCCCATGCATAGCAGGTTTGTGAAACAGTTGTGGAATACAGTGGTACCTCCGGTTAAGTACTTAATTCGTTCCGGAGGTCCGTTCTTAACCTGAAACTGTTCTTAACCTGAAGCACCACTTTAGCTAATAGGGCTTCCTGCTGCCGCCGCGCCGCCAGAGCACGATTTTTGTTCTCATCCTGAAGCAAAGTTCTTAACCTGAAGCAATATTTCTGGGTTAGCGGAGTCTGTAACCTGAAGCGTATGCAACCTGAAGCGTATGTAACCTGAGGTACCACTGTATTTGACTGCATGTGTATCAGTTTGTGCACTGAAGGTTCAGCAAAGGAGATGTACTATTAGCAGTAGACTTGATTTACCTGTTGACCATTGACTGCGTGGATAGGATTGCTGACTCCACTGTGATTCACTGCTTTTCATTTAGCGGAATCTCAGCTAGCTCAGCTTCTGCCATAGCAGTGGGGGGGAGAGTTATCTACCCGCTGAAACATTCCCTGCTTAATGAAGGCACAGGATACATAGAAGAACTGAGAGGTCCACAAGGTGCTGCTGTCTTGCCAAGGGATGCTGATGCATCTTGCTTCTTGTTTCCTGAGCTTATAAGGGCTGTTTCCAGCATTCTCCATCTGCTGGCACAAGGGCTCTTGCACTAGCAGACAGGTGGATTTCAATGTTGTGCAACAGAGGAGTCCAACACAACAGGTGTGTCAGCAGAAACCTTTTACACAACAGATTGCATAATCTATCACGCAGCAGTGTTACCAGCAGGCTGCTTATGCATTCTCATGTGCAGCAATGTTCCCCTTGCGCAAAACATCAGTGGAGCAAGCATACCGCTCAGTGACTTTGATGTAGCGCTACCTCAGATGAAACTCTCACTTGCTTCTACCGCGTCTATGCATGTGGTAGAACTTTGACACACCTCTTTGGCAGGAGATATGCAGACTTACGCTTTTGTGAAACTTCATGTTTAGTGGTTACGGGTGAAGAAAAGGATACAGTAATTCTATTTTGTGCAACATGGAGATTTATCGAGGAATGCTTCTCCAGTCATATGCACAATAATTCTTTAGTGGCTGTTCAAAGATGCTTGCTGTTTACTTCTAGCCTTTGGAGCAGAGTGAAAAAATTCAAATACCCTTTTCAAATTCTCGAGCTGGCTCTGGAGGTTTGCTTGCTAATAATTGGCAGAGGAGGGAATAGCAATTTATGGGTGGGATGAGATGCCTTCAGACTGGTGTTTTATCATGGGCATATTTTGCAGCAAGTTCTTGACTCAATAATAGTGTGTCAGCGGTGGATTTATTCTGCTTTAGTTTGTTCTGCAGTGCTTCCCCAAAGTTACCAGATTATTGCTGTCTGGAAGGCTATAGCACATCCATCAGTCATGAATGCATTTGCTGAGATTCCTGCATTTCACATAACACCAGTCTTGAAAGACCTACATTGACTCCCAGTACGTTTCCAAGCACAATTCAAAGTGTTGGTGCTGACCTTTAAAGCCCTAAACGGCCTCGGTCCAGTATACCTGAAGGAGCATCTCCACCCCCATCGTTCTGCCCGGACACTGAGGTCCAGCGTCGAGGGCCTTCTGGCTGTTCCCTGACTGTGAGAAGCCAAGTTACAGGGACCCAGGCAGAGGGCCTTCTCGGTAGGGGCACCTGCCCTGTGGAACGCCCTCCCACCAGATGTCAAAGAGAACAACAACTACCAGACTTTTAGAAGACATCTGAAGGCAGCCCTGTTTAGGGAAGCTTTTAATCTTTGATGCATTACTGTATTTTAATATTTTGTTGGAAACTGCCCAGAGTGGCTGGGGAAGCCCAGCCAGATGGGCGGGGTATAAATATAATAATAATAATAATAATAATAATAATAATAATAATAATTATTATTATTATTTCAGGGGGATTAGACTAGATGACCCTTAGGTTTCTTTTGACTCTACAATTCTATGATTCTATGAAATTGGAAGAAATGAAACCAGAACTGCTCTGAGGGTTTTGCTTCTGCTTTTGTATTTTTGTATTTATTTATTTTTTAACAATCAAGCAGTATACAGTGGTACCTCCGGTTGCGGATGGGATCCGTTCTGGAGGTCTGGTAGGATCCTGAGGTTTCTGCAAGCTGAGGACCGCTTCTGCGCATGCAGCAAAACCCAGTAAAATAGTTCCCGGTTTGCTGCTTTTGTATACTGAAGTTTACGTAACCAGAGGGTTACATAACTGGAGGTACTACTGTATAAATTTTATGAAGTAAATAAATAACGTTTTTTGTTACAAAACGTGGAGAGACCTCAGCAGGAAGTTACAGGATATGCTCCGATTGAAAAGGAAGCAGAGTGAACACTCCAGAACTTTTGCAGACACAAACAGTATTGGAATTGCCTGTGACCACCCCAATAGCACCATGAACATAAATACCATAATTGTGAATGCGCAATGGAAAGAACGTTTGGAGGAGCCCTAGCACTCACTGGAGTTTTGCTTGTGTTGGTGGAAGAGGACAGGAAGTTGCTTCTGCCGATTTCCCCCTGATCCGCCCCCCTCAGGGTTAGAAGAGTCTGCAGGACAGGCTGAAAAGTGGTGTTGGGGGCTGTAGGAGTAATGAGGGATTGGCTCCAAAATCAGTTTCTCGGCCCTTTCCTTCAGCAACAAGCTTCAGTCATGTCCAGTTTCCATGCATAAATGAAAGGAGCCTCTCCGTTCACTGTGGAGCAAGTCTGAATCAAACCCTGTTCACTCTCTTTGGTTTTTTAATGTCTGCTGCTTAAAATATGGTGGCAAGAGCATTCGCTGCTCTAAAGATGTCTGTTCCAAAAGGTCCCCTTAAAGCAGTGTGGGGTTAGCCATCTCTCGTGGCTGCCATCTCTCGTTGGTGACAGAAGCAGTTGTTATCTGACCACAAAAGTTTCCTCTCTCTCTCTTTCTGCTTCTGTCTCTCTCTCTCTCTGAGCAACTGGAATGGAGCATGTTTTCTTAGCAGCTCAGAGAGCGCTATTGTCATATGTCAAATGGGAGTTTGGGGGAAGGTGGTGCGGGGAGAGAAGGCCTTTGAACCTTAGCCAAAATCAGACCATGGTGGAAAAAGATGTGGTAGAGAAACAATACAACTGGCAAATCTTTCTGCAGATTTATAGTTGTAATCGTGCCATAACATGGGAACGTGCTCACCTCCTCCTGAACTTGGTGAGAGGAAATGACTAATGCAAGGAGATAGTTGATACAGTATTTATATTGGACAAAAGATCTAAACTATCTTAAAGCTAGTTCTACACCACAGGAAGTGGAGTCTCTGCTCAGTTTCCTACCAAAAAGTTGTTAAAACGCTTCTTAACAGTTTAAATCATTTTATACGCAAACATCTATCTCAACTAATGCCAGGGATCTTTTTATTTTAGAGTGGGTTTTTTTTTTCCTGGCCTCTCTCAGAGTTGGAAGTTTACATCGTCCTGTGTTTACATTGACAGTTGACCCTTTTGCAGAAATAGGTTGAAAGCCACAGCTGAACAACAATATGGCATCCAGCAGTTCTTCAAAAGCTTTGGCCATGATCCCAACACAGTTTTGAGCAGCTGCAAGGCCATTGGCTTCAGTGGGCAACTTAAGCATGCTTATGTTGGTTTTGGGTTGCAACCATGGGACATCGTGGCCCTGCAGAAACTTGCAGGCTGGGCTCAGATTACAAAAGATTTGGCCAGAGAGCTACACTTCAAGCTGCTAAAAGAGACATCGTTGTTCAAAACTGATCTCTGCCATGCAGCGCAAGATAGGAAGTTGCCTTGGCTCTGTTAAGGATTGGGCATAGAGAGTTCCACCCATCAGTATTTATTGAAAAGGGAGGCCTAACAAATTCCGCCTACTTTGTAGTCTTCCCAAAGTGCTCATGATTCTTAACTGCATGATGGGTCTTTCACGGTATCTGGTTCCTTGCTCCAAATTCAGCCTCCACTCTTGATGGTGATGTTGAGCTATAAGCTTTATTTGTGCTCCTGAACTATTTGGCTGCCCTCTTTCTTAGACTTTTTGAATGAATTGGGGTAGAGGCAGGCATGCTACCGATATGAACTAGCTGGGCTGTAAAGTGCAATACGTACCTACGTTCTCATCTAGCAGATTGGCAAGAATATACTACCTAAGAATTTGTTTTTAAGCAGAAGCTTTAAGGTTGTAGCCAGTTCTAGTCCTACTAAGAGTAAACCCGCTAAAGTTAATGGGCATGACTCACTTAAGGTTCATTAATTTAAATGGGTTACCTCTTAGTAGGATTCGCATTGGCTATAACTCTTGGTCTCAGGCTGGCTCCCTCTTAGCCAGGAAATCTACACAGGAGAAAGCAGACGGGTTGCTTACTCATGAGCATTTTTCTGCTGTTGCAGACCAGTCAGTTAAATTTGACTAAACATGTTGTTGTTGTTTGCTCGTTTAGTCGTGTCCGACTCTTCATGACCCCATGGACCAGAGCACGCCAGACACTCCTGTCTTCCACTGCCTCCCGCAGTTTGGTCAAACTCATGCTGGTAGCTTCGAGAACACTGTCCAACCATCTCGTCCTCTGTCGTCCCCTTCTCCTTGTGCCCTCCATCTTTCCCAATATCAGGGTCTTTTCCAGGGAGTCTTCTCTTCTCATGAGGTGGCCAAAGTATTGGAGTCTCAGCTTCAGGATCTGTCCTTCCAGTGAGGACTCAGGGCTGATTTCCTTAAAAATGGAGATTTGATCTTCTTGCAGTCCATGGGACTCTCAAGTCTAAACATCACCCAGTCCAAATTTGACTAAACATAACCCAGTCCAAATTTGAAACTCAGAAGTTTTCAAAATGTTCCGAAACCTTATATTTTGGCTCTAACATTCAGCGAATACAGATTTGTGGGGTGAGATTGGATTTCCAGAATCTGTTGGAGTTGAGGTGGGTTTTTTTTAAGTGAGTAAAACCTTACATGAAGTGGAGAGTGGGGTATTATTCCGTATGACAGTCTATCAACCAGCAGAATTAATTATTATGACTTTTTTCTTTACATCCCCAAAGTACGAGGGCATGGGGAAAGATTCTTCACACATCTGGGGGGGGGGGGAATTGTGAGGGGAGGAAGGGGTTTCTCTTTCAAGGAATGAGACAAGGTGGCACCAGTTTGCACTATCTCACCTCAAGATTCAGGTCCATTCAGATTTAATCAGAACAGATGTGCATCTTTCTCATTTATTTTGGTGATTTAACATTTGCCAGTTTTGAATGTGAACATATGAAAAGGAAATTAATGTTGTAGTTAATCTGTATTAAGCTAAAAATGAGTTGGTTGTAATGTTTTTTTCTGCTCAGCATGAGAATGATTGGAATGAGTATCACCTGTTGCTAACAAAGGCCTGGTTCCCACAAACAGAAGATGAGAGTTGCTAAACCTGTTTCTTCATTGCACTGCTTGGGGCTTCTGGGAGTTGTGGGCTCACGTCAGTGAGTTCTCTGTCATTCGAAACAAATGCCTCATCCATAGAAAGATAGCATGTCAGGGAGAAGTCTAGGCCTTCCCTTTGATGTGCTAGTTTTGCATAGGTAGGGGATTAATTGTATTGTATGGAGGAGCACTGAGTCATCTGAGCATCCTCCTGCAATCTCAATTGGTACAGCAGAAAAAAACTACGCCATTTAATGATGCTTGTTAGTACTAACCCCTAGAAACTGTGGGTGGACTGGGCTGCATGCCATCCTAAGCCAAACCATGCCTTAGCTCAAATGTATAGGCTCTGGGAGAAGAGATTGTGTTTGCTTTGCTCCTTTTCAGTTGTTCTGATGCTGTGCTGTTGCAAACCATGGTTTGACTTAGCATGTCATCTGAACTTAGGTCCCTGGTTTACCTTTTCCCCCCAAACCCCATGACCTGCAAACCTTGGTTATAGCTTGTGGTTGGTGTAGAGAGAGCTAAACCACCACAATCCCAGGTTCAGACAACCATGGATTAGCAGTAGCACTGGAACAGATAATCTATGAACCATTTCTCTCTCTTTCTTTCTTTCTCTCTCTCTCTCTCTTCTAGGATGAATCTACAGGGGAAATAACCTTCTACATGAAAGGGGCTGATGTGGTGATGGCAGGAATTGTTCAATACAATGACTGGCTAGAGGAAGAGGTATGGAAATGCACCAGTGGGAAGCCACACTTGGTGCAATGACTGTCAAGTGGTACAGGGATCACGGGGCACACCATTGCCTTGGGAGGTAATAACTGAGGCTGTGACTTAGCTATTATAGCTGCTTCTCAAAACAATGAGTTGTGTTAAGAAGCGATAGTAGCAACAATGAGAAGCTATAGTAGCAATATTGCAGCCTTCTGGAACTTGATGCCCTCCAGACATTTTGGACCACACCCCCCATGGGGAAGGCTGCAAAACATGACACAGTTCAGTGAAAGAACAGAATTATGAAATCTAAACTGCCATCTCCTCCTATCTTGGCCATGGGGAACTCTCACTTAGGACTCTAATTTTACTCTTCTCCACCAGCCATGCCCACCTGGCCCACATCTCAAGCCAAAAGGGGAATAGGTAAAACTGTGGCTGCGAAGGAGCAGCCAAGAGCCTTAGAGGGCATTCCCAATTCTTCCTTGGAAGATGAATGACCTCGTGTCAAAGTAATGGACAGGTGGAAGTGACCCACAGACCCACAAAGTGGATCTGTCCCACAAACATTTTAACTAAATAAGGATCTCTGATATGCAATCCCTAGCTTCAGATGTGACCTGACCAAGTTTGCAATTTCTCCTCAACAGTGTGGCAATATGGCAAGGGAAGGGCTGAGGGTCCTTGTAGTAGCAAAGAAATCCCTGACTGAGGAACAATATCAAGACTTTGAGGTAAGCCAGTTTTGTTTACCTCTGGTATCGTGTCGTCTTACTTGCTTGCCTATAGGTTTTAGGTCCCAATTCAAGGTGCCAGTTCTTACTTTTAAAATTATGGATGTTCTGGGACCCTGTTGACTTAAGGACCATCTTATCCTGCATATTCCCCCCTGTTTACTCCCTAACTTGTTGGATGGCCATGAGAGACAAGACCTTCCTGGTTGTGGCACCATTGTTGTGGAAAAGTTCAGGCAGGCCCTGCTGGCAAAACCATTGCTGTTAAGATTTTGCTGTTCAGAAATGAAGCCGTTCCAGTAAGCTTTAGGTTGTGGGTATCTGATGACTATGTTTTGATTATTTGCCATTTCTATTTAATAGTATTTCAAATCCTTTATTTGGTATTCCAGGCAAATACACGTTCTACGTTTTAAGAACTGCCCCAGAAGTATCCTCACTTACTTTATTTTCCCCAAACATAATTGTTTCTCTGCAGGAGGCAGGCTCTGAAGGGGCAAACAGATTTGCTAGTTTGAACCAGGAGCCTGCAGTAGGCAGCTCTGATCAATTTCCCCTACCCACCCACTGCATTATAATAAAGAAACTCCTGCAAAATCCCACAGTGAATGAGCTGGTGACCACATGAACATTTCATCCACATGGCACATTTAAAAAATCATATGCAGGCTGCCTTCTTCAAGCTTTGTCTGCTTCTGTGCCTTCCTTTCTTATCAGTTGTGAAACTGGAAGGAAGCTAGTTTCACACCCGCAACTTGATAATTTGCTGTGAGCTGTTTTTACATTTTGTCAGCTATAATCATTGGCCTTTTAAGAGAGGAACATTGTCACTTGCACAGCAGTTTTCAAAAGCCTTTCTCCCCCCCCCCCCCATGTGTTTTCATGCTTGATGCATCCCAATGAAGCTAGTCTCTGGCAGTGTTTGGATGTTCAGCAGTGGTTGTTCTCAAAAATTTTGGGGCTGCTTCCCCCTTGGTACCATAAACTCAACCCCAGAGCCTCCTACCTTACAAAAAGCATTGTTCTTATAAAATAACCATTTGCATTCCCCACTATGGAAGATAGTGGACGACAATAGGGGAACAGTACAGGACAGATACAGGACGACAATACAAAACAGTAATGATCAATTGCACATTCATTCAAAATCCAGTGAAAACTATCTAGTTTAATGCAACAAAATTGATGAAATTTACCCAGCCATACCAGCTTTTTAATGCCTGATAGTCATTTACACCTCCCCTTCTGCTGCCCCCTAGGTAATCCCACCACCTTCCAGGGTATGGTACCATCCACCTTGGGAATGACTGAGCTGCAGCTTTGTCAAGCATGATGTGTGGAGTTGTGGATGCGGCTGGGTGTTCTTCCTCTCCTTACTATCCTGACTTACTAGCTTGTTTTGTTCATGGACATTTAAGCCAGAGTTCCTTGATTCAGACACAAGAAGTTGCAACAGCAACTGGAGGGCCACAGGTTCCTCATCCCTGATGCAGAAGCTGGAAGGAAGGATGAGAAAAGGGGGTGAGAGAGAGAGAGAAAGAGTGAGATCTACCTTCAACATACAGACATACAACGCTGCCTTATATCGAGTCAGACTATTGATACATCGAGCTCAGCATTGAGCTCTACTTTTGACAATAGGCATGCAGTTGGGAATGCAGGGTTTCAGGCAAGTATCAAGCCTAACTTGGAGAGGCAAATTTCTAGCCGCTCCAAACAATGGCTTATTTAGCTATAAATATCCTTGAAGGCACTCCTCCGACAACAAGGGTGTGTACAAGGCCAGCAGCGTTTTGCAAATTCGGCTGCCAATGTTCACATGAGAAAAGGATGCACCAGCCCACACCACATCCTGTTACCTTTCACTTTTTTCATCCCACTTTCTCATTATTATTATTTTTCTCAGGTACAATTTTAGTAGTACTTGGTGAAAGAGGTACAAGATCTTGTCTGCAGAGAAGTTTTTAGCTGCCCCGTTCCTTTATTACCAGGGTAGTCCAGGGGTGTTTGGGGTGTTAGGAAAGGGGTAGGCCCTCTGGTGGGGGGCATGTCTTGCTCCTTCTGGCATAGCTTGCCCCCTTCTTGGACCCCACCTTGCACTTAGCTCTCAACTGTGGCTCTTGGAAGATGTCAGCATGTGATAGTAGCGGCAGCACCCTGGGAACATCTTTGACTGGCCCGCTAAACCAGTTGAGGGTAGCCGATGGGTCTTAACCCTTGGTGAGTTAGAGACTTACCCTGCTTGTGAAGACACCGATAGTGGGCGCAGTGGTCAAGAAAGCAGTTTCATCACGTGCTGTGGCAGGAAGTGAGAGGCAGGTGAGACTCATCAACCTGGGAAGGTAGCCTTGCGGGATATCTTCGGGAGAAGAAATGGTCAAGGAGTAAGGTAAAGGTAAAGGGACCCCTGACCATTAGGTCCAGTTGTGACCGACTCTGGGGTTGCGGCACTCATCTCGCTTTATTGGCCAAGGGAGCCGACGTACAGCTTCCGGGTCATGTGGCCAGCATGACTAAGCCGCTTCTGGCGAACCAGAGCAGCACACGGAAATGCTGTTTACCTTCTACTTGCCATTTGACGTGCTTTCGAACTGCTAGGTTGGCAGGAGCAGGGACCGAACAACGGGAGCTCACCCCGTCGCGGGGATTCGAACCACCGACCTTCTGATCAGCAAGTCCTAGGCTCTGTGGTTTAGACCACAGCGCCACCCGCGTCCCTAGGTCAAGGAGTAGGCCTTACCCAAATCTGGAGTCGAGCCCCTAAGGCGGATGGATGGCATCTTGTACGCCTCCTTCTGGGAACTCCTGCAGCCAAACCAATGCCAAACATATTGCTCTGCTTTCCTTAGGACCACATCAGGGAGGCAGAGAGGGAGGACTGGAATACTGCTAAGTCATAAGAAATGCATCAACACGGTTTACAGCAATAAAACCGTAAAACCATGCAATTAAAAGCCATAAAAGAGTTAGAGGCAGACATCAATTAACTGTTGTGCAAGGAGGTGCCCTCTATTGCCTGCATCAGCCTGGCAGAAAAGAAAAAGTTTTCATCAGGCATTTAGAAGTTGGCATAGAAGATGCCCTCTCTTCTTTCTCTTGGCTCTCCCTTTTTCCCATCCCCTTGATGTCTCTGTCTTCCTGCATTGCCTTCCATGCTCCCATCGCTGATGGTATTATACAATTTAATCCAGGGCACTGGAGGACAAAGATGAAATAAAAATGAAATATGACCAAGAGGTGCTGGTCTGGCAGTGCTCTTAGTCTGTAGCAAAAGCAGCCATCTGGCAGCCTGGGGGCCACATCAACTCGTGGATGGCAGCCAGTTGGCTCACCACCCACCCATCTTCTTTGAGATAAAGAATCTCACGACACGGGCCTAGCCAGTCTCTACGCATCTGGCTTTGGGAGGGAGGGGAAATTGCTAAAAGCACATCGGCTACCCCACCCAATGTATTTCCTGCAGTGTTCCTCCTGCATGTTGACATAGGCCAAGTGAGTAACGGGATGGAGGGAAACAATTTCCCACCCTGTTCTTTCAGGGGTTGTCCATTCCGTCCAATGCAGGGGTCGGGAGCCTCAGGCCTGGGAGCTGAATGTGTCCCTCAGGGCCTCTCTGTCTGGCTCTTGAGACTCTTCCCAGGCCAGCCCCTCAGTGGCCCTATCTTGCACTTTGAGTGCTTTTTGCCTGGCTGGAATGTGTCCTTGAGCTCTGATAATACACCTTCTTTGTCTTAATGGGTGGCACTGTGGGTTAAACCACAGAGCCTAGGACTTGCTGATCAGAAGGTCGGCGGTTCGAAT
This sequence comes from Podarcis pityusensis, assembly GCF_964106645.2. NCBI lineage: Eukaryota > Metazoa > Chordata > Lepidosauria > Squamata > Lacertidae > Podarcis > Podarcis pityusensis. The sequence continues at coordinate 17,747,391 of NC_138030.1, forward strand.
CCCCGCGACGGGGTGAGTTGTTGCTCATTCCCTGCTCCTGCCAACCTAGCAGTTCAAAAGCATGTCAAAGTGCAAGTAGATAAATAGGTACCACTCTGGCAGGAAGGTAAATGGCATTTCCATGCGCTGCTCTGGTTCGTCAGAAGCGGCTTAGTCATGCTGGCCACATGACCCGGAAGCTGTACGCCAGCTCCCTTGGCCAATAAAGCGAGATGAGTGCCGCAACCCCAGAGTCGGTCACGACTGGACCTAATGGTCAGGGGCCCCTTTACCTTTAAGGAGCATATGAGTATACAGTGGTACCTCTGGTTATGAACTTAATTCATTCCATAGGTTCATTCTTAACCTGAAACCGTTCTTAACCTGAGGTACCACTTTAGCTAATAGGGTCTCCCGCTGCTGCCTGCCACCGTGCGATTTCTGTTCTCATCCTGAGGTAAAGTTCTTAACTTCCCGTTTAGCGGAGTCTGTAACCTGAAGTGTTTGTAACCCGAGGTGTTTGTAACGCGAGGTACCACTGTATATAGAGACAAGCTTACTGTACAAAAGTATCATTTGCATTTGTCACTCCGCCCACTTTTGCCTCTGCCCCCCCCATGTGGCCCCTGAAAGGTTCCCCAGAATGGACCAGCCTAAGACATTTTGGCACCTGAGGCAAACCACAGAATGGCACACGTCCCTCCCTGCCAGGGAATAAGGGGTGAGTGAAGATCTATGTCAGGAACAAGGGGGCAAGAAAGATCTACATTGGGATCTGCTGCCCCTGCAGATCCTGCTGCCTGAGGCAGTTGCCTCAACTTGCCTCATGAGTGGGCCAGCCCTGCCTTGGACTGAAAAAGTTCCCTGCCTGAATCAAATGAATGGCCTCAGGTCTTCTGGGAAGTTTTGAGCTATATCTGGGGCTGAGTGGTATCTGGTTTTCAACCTTGTGATATATCTCCATCTAAACGTAGATCAGTTTATCACCAGATACAAGAAGGCAAAATACACTAAAAAATAATAAATGGAAGTGCAAAGTGATTGATCTCGTACTGACTGGCTATGTCTCTCTTGGGTCCTTGCCAGGCACGCTATGTCCAAGCAAAGCTCAGTGTCCATGACCGTTCCCTGAAGGTAGCAACTGTGATCGAGAGCCTGGAGATGGAGATGGAGTTGCTCTGTCTGACTGGAGTGGAGGATCAGCTGCAGGCAGATGTCAGGCCTACTCTGGAAACACTGAGAAATGCCGGCATGAAGGTATTGCTAAACCACAAATGGAAAGCATCATTGGTTCACCTCCCCTCCCCAATCTGACAGTGCAGTGGCAAGAGAAAGTGAGAGATACTATAGCATCATTTTGTGGAAAAAAAGGGGGCATTTCCCCAGCAATTAGAACACTCCATTTTGTGGCTGAAAAAGCTGGCAGCATATTATGATATGCAGGGATTTATGATATGTAAAATGAACCATGGGAAGTCCTTGATATCTTAAGGATGTAAAAAAATGAGTATTGTAAATTGTAAAACAGAAAATTTAATTAAAAAATTACACACACACACACACACACACTGAACTTTGGGAGCTGTGAAAAATGAGGCATCCTGACAACCAAATGTTTGGATCAAATAACAACTGTTTTTATCAGACACATACAAAAATAGCTTCCTGTAAATGCTTGAAGAGTTGTCATTGTTAGCCTCTCACTTTGATACCCAGGAGAGTGTTTGGTTCTTAAGTTTGGAAATTTTCCAAGTATGTGAGTTCAGAAGTAAAAAAAAAAAAAAGGAGGAAGAGTGTTCGTTGGTTGGTTGGTTTTAAGATGCATTGCCTGCTGTTCAGTTAAATTATCTGAGTGGCTTACAATAAAATTAAAGTACAAGCAACCCCCCACTTTATGCAGGGATTGCATTCTGGTCATGTCGGCAGAATGCACATAAACCTGTTACACCCTGTTATGCCCTTGTCCTGACCCCGTCATGCCCTCTTTTGGGTCCAAAAACAGCCCGCACGTGCACGGTAGAGCATTTTTTTGAATTCACACAAAATGGGAGGCGCCTGTACATAAAAATTAGCTGAAGCAGCACATCTGTAAAAGCAGAATTAAAAGTTCCAAGGCTGGATAAAACAGAAGAAATGATAAAGGTCTGGCAGCAGAAAGACTTCAAAGTATTTGATAGGTAAACCTCCCTAGAGAGAGTTATCCAAAGCTAGGGTGCCACCAATGAAAAGGCCCTTTCATGGAACCCACCTGTCAATGGTGGAGAAACCAGAGAAGGATCACAACCTATGATCTTGGAGACCCATGTGGTTTGGGGGCTGTTTTGTTGCACACAGGAAAGCAAGGCAAAGATTGTGTGATCAAGTTTGCTTTAGTGATCAAAGCAAACACGACCACTTTGCCCTGCCTTCGGTGCACTTATGAAATCTGGGCAACACTGAATCCTTACCTAGCACAATTCTTCTCTTGAGGCTCCCGGGGTGGTGTATGAAATAATTTTTTTTTTAAAAAGTCTGAAACAGTGAATTGTATTGAATTGGCCACCAGAGGGAGCAGAATTGAAAACAAAACAAATCATGAGCTGATAAGTTATAGTGTACTTACTTTACCATTTACCATTAGTTTTTGATGAGCATGACTGGATGGGTAGTGAAGGGGTTAAGAAAGCATTATCTGTTTTTAGCCTGTTTTTAACTGGAGATGGATTGTGTACCCTGTGCCTACATACATTAAATTAACTTTTTGATAGTTACCTTTGAGATTTGGGGAGAAAAGGATAGGCTAAAAATGTTCAGTCTCAGTTCTGAGCTATGCCCAGGGCTGCCATCTTACCATATCTGTATCTGGAATGCCTGTTGTTCTGCCCACACAGAGCCTGTAACACTGACTAAACTGCTATCTCTGTCTGCCCAATGTAGGCTAGACATCTGTTATCAAATTGAATCCCCATCTGTTGTTTACCCCTCACAGAGCTATAATTCTCAGTACCCTCAACAAACTATAGTTCCTGGGATTCTTTGGAGGGGGAGCCACGTGTTTTCAATGTATAGTGTGGGTGATGAATACAGTCTTTCATTTTAGTAGAAATTATACGTATTTTAACTAAAGGCCTATACGTGTATTCTATACCATTAAGTTACTTTAAACTTCTCCGCATGATGGCTGTCTCCTCAAGGACTACAAGCGACTCACTACGCAGATGGGGCCATTTTTCACCCTGCCAGCACAAACTTTCCTTGCTGTGTCTCCTATACACAAGGAGGCTGCTGTATGAAGTCAGTAGCCACAGGGAACAATTTAAAATGGCCTTTGTAGAATGCCTGGATCACAGGTGCCAACACCTTTTACATTTCTAAAAACGTCATTGGGTTGACTCCTGATTTATTTGTTTCTAAAATTGCGCAGATCCCAGTATGATATAGAAATCCCTCTCCCTTAAAGAAGCTTGCTAACTACATTGATGGAGCTTTTTCACATGCAAATGCATTGAAAAAATGTGTACACACACCCTCAGCTCCACATTGTGAAGTGGTACAGCTCCCAAGTTCTGCAGCCTCACACTGTGTAATGTGTAGCTCAGCTATTGTATCCAATTAAAATAAAAATCCATTTTTAAATGAGACTGTTGCTCAAACTGATTCATTTAATGTAAAAACAAAGTAGCTCAAACACACACACACACCAATTTTCCTGGATTCCAGTACAAATATAAAAATAGGGTATCTGATAAACCTCCTACAAACTAAGCATTTTGTCGAATGCCTTTTTGTATCATTGTTGATTCCAGGATATTAAATGGTGCTTTTTTATTGTAGGTATGGATGCTCACAGGGGACAAACTAGAAACAGCCACGTGTACAGCTAAGAATGCACATCTGGTAACCAGGACCCAGGACATTCATATATTTAGACTGGTGAGTAATATGAATAAAACTAGCTTACTTAGCACTTGTCCATGGAGCTACATTATGAATCAAGGGGAATAATTTACACCAGCCCCAATGTGCAGTTAGAATAAAATATGAGTATATTATGCAGACCTAATCTTCCTCTGACTATCGTTGCATTTACACAACACCTAGACCCATCTGATGAATACATCGAAGTTGGACATTAATAGTGGAAAAAGAACGTTCCGAAAAAAGTCTCCCTTGTTTCCTCCTTTGTTTATCCCTCTTGGGATAAAATGATTTCTTTCCTGCAGGCACGGTTGACATAGTGAATTTGGATAACAACTTAAGAGGCAAAATACAGAGCAATGGGTTTGCTAACTAGTGACCAGTGTAAATATGGTTGAGAATTCCTGTCTTCATTAATCTTACTCAGCTCCAGCTCTTTGAGGAAATGCTCTGTGAACATGCTTTTCTGAGGACGCTCAGAAAAATGACAGGTTATGAGATTCAAAAGGAGAAGCCAATACTGGTCCTATGTTCTGATATTTTAGGGCTCCTCCAATTTATTTGATTTGCTTCCACAAAGTGTACACAAAGGGTAGATTATATCTGGTCATTATTGAGCATTTGTTCTGATTTGCTTTGGGGTTGGAGTGTTACACAACAATGAGGATTCATCCTGACATGCTTATTGTTAAGTTGTGGGTGAACATATCAGATGACACAGCGATTCTTCAAACAGCTTTTGTTTATTCAGAGGCCAGAACAGATCTGAACTGAAGGGTTCAGTCAGCCTGCTTATATAGAGCTCCAGTACAACGTAACTGTAACAATTTTCTAAAACTATCCAATCACTGAACATCACTTTCGATCCCTTATTTGCATAACTATCTACAGTATCCCCCTGCTGGCCCAGGGTGAGAACTTCAGTACATAACACTTATGAGGTGCTTTTCCATCTTCCTGTTAATCATTCATTCATTCATTCCTGTTAATTAATTCAATAATTCATTTCATTGCATTTTCCCATTACTTTCCTAGTGACACAAAGTCCATTTCCTTTTCTTAAAATGTAGATTTGCTGTACTAGGGCAGGTGTGGGGAACCTCTGACCCTCCAGATGTTTCTGAACTACAACTCCCATCTGTCCCAGTAAGCATGGCCAACGAGAGTTGTCATTCAGCAATGTTTGGAGGGCCAAAAGTTCATCATACCAAGCTTGGAATCCCTCCTACAAAATACTGACAGTCTGGAGGAGACCTGACTAGTAGAGACAGACCAGGGGTGCCCAAACCTTTTTCAAAGAGGGCCAGATTTGATGAAGTGAACAAGTGTGAGGGCCAACCAAAGTTGTTGACCTTTCTCAGGATTGAAGTTGGTGAGCTTTTTTTAAATGATTTTACCCCAGAGTTGTTGTGCTTTTTTTACAATTTTACCTCAAAGTTCTTGAGCTTTTGGGGGGATTTTACCCCAAGAAATAAACTGCCACAGGGGCTGGATTAAGCCGACAACCGACCGGCTGGCCGGATTAGGCCCCTGAAACGGACTTGAACATGCCTTAGATAGACGTATTTGTCAGTTTCAGGTCTCTCTCTCTCAAGTCTCTCACAATGAATTCAGTTCTCAACATTTTCCCAGCAGCTTGCGATTTTATTCCTCAGGAAAATTCATCAGCATTTTACTGCGAATTCCTAGAGTTCACATCACTTGCTACTTGTTCCTTTTCGACTTGAGATGCAGAATGGGACCTTCTGCATGAAAAGCCATCTCATGGCATTTCTACACTGCCATCTTTAACTGGTTTAATAGTTTCTCTCGCTTTCCACAGAGCGCTGGGGATTGTAATTCTGTGAGGGGAAAGTTGAGAAGCTCCCAAGATAATTCTCAGCTCAGCATACTGCAATTCTCAGGGTTCTTTGGAGGAAATCAATGCCTGTTGAAAGTGTTATTGGTTTGTAGTGTGGCTATTACCTTAGAAGAATTTCTCCTCAGTAGCTCGAGTCCTCAAGTTGTTCAATGCAATATTGACTTATGGAATAGTCTGACTAATCCATTTCAACGGCCTGATCCTGTGCATGTTTATGATTATTATTTATGATGATTATTATTATGTGAATTTCTTTTTTTTGGGGGGGGGGGGAGTCCTGAAGCAACTTACAGAAAGTCAAAATAAAAAACTAAAAAACTAAAACCAAGAAAAACATACAGAATACTAAATACTAAAAGTATCCCTGCTTCAAATAAAGTCCTGCTAATTTCAGTGGAACATACTTAGGAATAAGTGTTCATTGAAGTAGAGCCTATGAATGTTTAGGGAAGGGTGATGCAGAAGTTGTGATCCAAATGACTTCCTGGCCATGCAATTTTGCATAGCATCTATTTTTTAAAAAAATAATCTTGAATTTCAAGTTAATTTTAGAAATCTGCTTGGAATGATTTTGAGTGCCTGTGGTTATCTGTTTGCTCTTTCCCAGGTCACCAACCGTGGAGAAGCTCACTTGGAACTCAATGCCTTCCGCCGCAAGCACGACTGTGCCCTAGTGATTTCTGGCGATTCCTTGGAGGTGAGAATGTGGTTATCGTGGTAGCCATTGCAGCAGGTGAGCTGCTGTTGGTGGTGGTGGGGAAATGTTTATATCCATGTAACTATTTTATCTGTTTTGTGGAACAGGTGTGCTTGAAATACTACGAGTATGAGTTTATGGAATTGGCTTGCCAGTGCCCAGCTGTGGTCTGTTGCAGATGTGCCCCAACACAGAAGGCTCAGATTGTACGCTTGCTCCAGGAGAGAACTGGGAAGCTGACCTGTGCTGTGGGTAGGTCATTTCCAGCTTCGTTTTCCAGCTGGGCATCTTTGGGTGGTTTTATTTTTACCTGTCTTCATTGGAGAGATTGAGAGACAGAGTGGCTGTGATCTAAATGCCATGTTTCTGGGGGCTCTCAGTTTACACCTTCTGGTTGCACCCACCTGGTTCCCCTTGAAATCCCCTACAATGGTCAGATACCTTCTGGAACAGCACCCCAAGAGGTGTGAGAGATACTGCCAGAGGTCCCCATCAGCCATGCACATCCACTCAGGCTTACCTAGCTCTCTGCACACACAAACAGGCACCTCCCAGCATAGACTACATAAATAAAAGCCATTCTCCCTTGGGTGCTGAATGTCTCCAAGGGGGTTTGGCTCCCTCTACCGCTTGAAAGCAGAAGATGCTGTAACTTCAAAGGAAGTCGTTGTCTCTACCTCCCTTTGAGGCTTTAGTTCTGTGTCTCCCCCCCCCCCCAATATTTCACCATATTCTAGCATGATCAAGAAGGTTTGGCAAGAGCGGGCTTGATTCTCAGTGGCTGGGTTTATAAGGGCAAGGAGGTTTACCGCAGACATCATGCATAGATCCCTGATAATATACAAATTTGTGCATCTGCCCCCTGCTGCCATGGGCATTTCAAACTTGCGTATCCTGCTGCAAAGTGATATATGCAAGTTTCTCTATCACTTGCTAACTTGGAAGCACAGAAATCATTACCCTGGGTCACTTGCCTTTGCTTTATTAGCCAGACAATATGAGATAAACTCATTGATCCTGCATCAAAGCAAGGAATCCATCTCTAGCACCAGCGCTTGCACTCTCCTGCTATAAAAAAATGCTGCAACGCACCTTTAGCACATTAATAATGGAATGGAGGCTCTTTTGTGATCAAGCTGAACAGCCCTGCAGTCTAATATAAGCTGCAAGTAAAGATTGGTGTTCCATCAAGATCCTCCATGGTCTTTTTCTCTGTTGCCTCTTGCAGGTGATGGTGGGAATGATGTCAGTATGATTCAAGAGGCAGATTGTGGTGTTGGGGTTGAAGGAAAGGTAAGTCTCTCTCTCTCTCTCTCTCTCTCTCTGGCAACATTTTAGTTTTAAGCCAACAATTATATTGATAGCTAATGCACACACAGGGAACCTGTTTTGCTAAAAGGGATGAAATGAGTGTCTGACCTAGCCTACGCGATGAAATCCTTACTGAATAAGTTGGTATATGCACAAGCTCCATGCACCCAGCACAGCTCCTTCACTCCCTGCTTGCGTACCTGTGGAGACACAGGCCAGGAAGCCACAGTTAACCATAGTTTCTTGTTATGTGCAAACCAGGAAACTGTGGTTAACGGCTTCCAAACAAGCCATGGTTTGGAATGGTGAAATTATCCTCCTGACAAAGTCAGTTCTGCCCATGGTGATGTATGTTTCCCACATTAAGATACCACTTGGTAAATGTGCAACCCTAGAACATTTTATGACCTGCCAAGAGTTTGTGGATGCAAACAAGGAACAAAAGCAAGAGGTCTGTTCTGCTCTGGCGAGCTGCTGTGCTTGATTGCTGGCTTGGCAGCAATTTTGGTATAGTTCAACTTGGTATATCACAAGTTGTGCAGGCCTGATCTCCTTTTCTGGGTGGTTGTGAGGATGAAAGGGTAAAATGATGTGTACCGACCTAATCTCTTTGGAAGCAGGGTAGACTAAAATATCTAACCATAAAACAAAGCAGTAAATAACTGTGAAAAATGGACCAATCACTAATAAGGCTGTAATTATGTGCATGCTTACCTGGGAGTAAGCCCCACTGAATACAGTTTGACTTACTTCTGAGTAAACAGACATAGGCTTACACAGCACATTAGACATATATCTGCAATTTATTGCTTTTTAAGGTCTTATTGCCCTTTTGTAAAAGGTCCAGAGATGACCACTTTGTTTCTCAAAGGATGCTGTAGCAGAGTCTTGAGGCCATTGTGATAAAGGTTCTGAATCTTGCTTCTATAGCTCTAACCTCTCCTAATGAGGGCATATGAAGCAGGGCTTAAGCACCTGACCACAGCTGGCACTCCCACTGAGTAAGGGAGAGGCAGGTGCCACAGAATTAGGATTGTATCTATTTCCCTATGGCAGGATATATTTTCCTGCTATCTTGTGGTCTGATAGGTTGTTGCTTTTCTTAATTATTTATTGGTGTACCTAGGAAGGAAAGCAAGCTTCCCTTGCAGCAGACTTCTCCATCACTCAGTTTAAGCATCTGGGCCGGCTACTGATGGTGCATGGGCGGAACAGCTACAAAAGATCTGCAGCCCTCAGCCAGTTTGTGATCCACAGAAGCTTGTGTATCAGTACAATGCAGGCAAGTAACGCCACAGCATCTTCACTTTTCTTCTCCCTGTTTAAGAGAGCGCGACTGATGTCCAAAAGTTAAAAACGGTATTTTTACATTGCTCTAATATGTCATGAAGTCGATTCAGTGTAGTGTCTTGCTTCTGTTAAAACTGAAAATGTGTCTTATTTTTATTGGAGGTTTAAGCTTTTCAATCAGTAACCCGATTAAAATCTCCATTAGTTAATAAATAACAGGTTGCGGTTGGCAAAGGCTCAGGGTTAGCCCTATCTGTTCCTATAGTGGTGGAGCAGAGTCATGGATCCACCCACCCAATGTCAAGATGACTGGACCAGACCAAAGGCTTACCTGGTCCAACATCCTTTTCTCACAAGAGCCATCCAGATGTCCATGGCAAGCCCACATGTGGGACCTGGGTGCAACAGTACTGTTCCCACTTACTCTTCTCAGCAAGTGGTATTTGCAAAGGCATGCTGCCTGCAAGAGCAGAGACAAAACATAACCATCATGGCTAGTAGCCTTTGATAGCCATTTCCTCTGACAACTATCTACTGTAAATGGATATTCAATTTTGTTTCCCACCTAAAAATAAGTCCAACAAGGTAGCCTGTAATCTAGAACAGTAAAATCCAAGAACCAATAGCGTAAAGGCAGACTGTATTCCTATACCTGCTTACCTAGGAGCAAGCTCCAGTGAAGTCATTGGTGGAATTCTGCTTTTTAACCAAAAGCTTGAAAATAGACATTCCCCTCCCCCCCCATAGTACCTGAAGGCCAGCTGTGAAGGCTCTGTGTATCTTGATTGTATTTGCGTCAACAGTGAGACAGAGTTTGACAGTCCAAATAGTCCTGTGAAAACATCCATGACCTTTTTTTTGCGTCCCAAAGAAACTTCAGACCTGTTGTTCATCAGTATACTTGAGCATGTGTCAGATGATGGGCAATGGGAGTAATTGCTTTTGAGGAGAGAGAGAATAGGTAGGATGGAACGCAGAACACAAATCTGTATGTTCTGTGATTAAAGCACAGCTTGCTACCTCTCTAGCTCAGCTCACAACGAGTCTTCTTCATGTGGAAACAATAGCTTTTAAAGAATTAAGATGGTTTGAGATGTGCTTCTTTAAATCCTGCACATGAGAGCACCTTTTTCTTTGTCACCTGTGGTCTTTTCAAACAGGCATTGTAGGTTTTTCAAACTACATTTTTTAAAAAAGTGGAATGAGTGTGTACGTCGGGAAAGCCAATATAGGAATCCGCAGTTGTTGTTGAACTATAATTTCCACCATTCCTGGCTGTTGGCCATGCTGGCTGGCTGGCTGATGGGAGCTGGAGTCAAACAACATCTGGAAAGCCATAGATGAGAGAGAGCTCAGTTGATAAAGCATGAGACACTTCATCTTGGGTTCGTGGGTTCAAGCCCCATATTGGGTGAAAGATTCCCCTCACTGCAGGAGGTTGGACTAGATGATCCTTGTGGTCCCTTTCAACTCTACAATTCTGTAAAATCGCCATCCCTGATTTAAAGCCCGCAGCTGACAGACTGTAAAGAAAACATGTAGATTAGTGTTCATTGAAAACCAGGTACTCAGGCTGTCTGACAAAATGCACCAAATGCATTTGCCAAATAAGCATTGTAGCTTTTTGAAACTATATGCAGTGCCTGTTTTGCTAGGGGATAAAGTGGGGTGTATTTAAATGCCATGAGCAGCAATCCCTTCTGCAAATCACTTTTAGCTCTTTGGGTGTAATGGGGGAGGAAGCCACATGTCTGCCTTCAGTCCCCAAGTGGCGAGTTCCAATCTTGCTCTGCTTCTGTGAATTGCCACAGAATTCCTATTGCCATGTGAGCTATCTGGATGGATCATTGCTGTTGAACACATCTTTGCTTCGAAGCCTAAAGAGTCTTTCCATTTTTGTTTGTTCTGCAGGCTGTTTTTTCTTCGGTATTCTACTTTGCATCCATCCCTCTCTACCAGGGCTTCCTCATTATTGGGTAAGAACCAAACACCCCCCCCCAAAAAAAATATGTGACTAGGAAGTCTGAAATACAAGGAGGCTAGTTTTGAAATCCTCGTATGTCTGGAAGCGTTCACATCCTTGTGTGTCGCTGTCTACAATGTGGACTGCCTTCCTTCCTGCTATAGCTGCTGTTATCAGAATAAGAGATGAGACTTTGAAGGCTCACATTTTCAAAGCAGCAATTAATCCCGCAATCATGATAAGCACATGGATCTTATTAGGACCAATTTCAGCTCTTATGGCAACTTTTATTTGAGGACCAGGAAGAAAAGGTTTAATTTGCTCAGCAGTCCCTCTTTTGGAAGAAAAGCAGGATGTAAATTTTAAAACTAGTAAATTAACCTGGGCAGCCAATGCTTTTCTAACATGAGCCCTTTTTTTTTATTCAAGAAAGCCCAACAGATACGTGTGTCCCACTTCACATGTTTCTGGCCTAAGGTCTGTCATTGTAGCAGAAGAATTAAGACTGAGCATTGGCTGAGCATTGGCAAACATTGGTTTTCAGTGTTAGGGCCTGTGTCTTAGACAACATCACACATTTCACGGCAGCACAACGAAATTTCCCTTAAAGTCTGTTTTTGTCAGGGAGGAGCAGCTAGGTCTAACCCCTGATGAGTGGCTCCATGTGATATCTATTCTTTGCAAATGTGTTTGCCACATTTATGCTTTTAGATCGCACATAAAACACATTGCACTTTTTTTAGAGAGAGAGAGAGAGATGCATTTCAGATGTGAAGCAGCGCTTGGACACCAGCCTCAGGGTGGGGTTGTAGTTCAGCAGTAGGACACATGCCTGGGATGGAGAAGGTTGGGGGCAGGATTCAATCTATGGCATTCCCATTTAAAGGGGTCAGGTGACAAGACAATGGACAAGACTTCTACCTGAGACTGTAGAAAGCCAGTCAGAGTTGACAATACTGGTATGAGTGGCTAAATATTATGATGTGGCAAATTCCTATGATATCCTATTTATAACAGGAGCTTTCATTTCACTTTTGTTTTTCCTTTCCTGAAGCATGCACTTCCATCCCCTGGAATATGAATGTTCAAGGCTGTTTAAAAACGAGAGTTTTGTGGGGTTTAATTATGCATTTGTGAAATGACACCCATGCATTTGTTGTGCCCTCCAATTATTTTATGCAGTACACTGATAATAGAGACAGGGAAACTGACTATGCATGGGATTGTGGATTAGCCAGAATTTGGGATCCAGGCTATTAGCCTTGCACAAATGAAATTAGAAATGCATGCCTTTGCATGGAACTCATATATATATATATATATATATATATATATATATATATATGGTGGTGGCTATTAGCTAGAAACATTTTTAAAAGAAGCTCTGGGTGGTATCCAATGCACTCATTCTGTTGGCAAAGGAGTTCTTGCTTGTACTTTGGAGCTTTTCCTCCCATCTCCTCCCTGTGTGTGCACCCTGCTCCAGAGGGTGGGGGAACCCCCAGAACAAATTTAGGGGGTTTGTGGAGGAGAAGGCGAGGGAAGGGAAGTTATACTGTGCAAGTGAGAATCCTTGTACTGCCTTAACAAGTTACTTGGTTCTGCATTGGATACAACCCTCTGTGGAGGGGGAGAGGTGAGAAGAGGCTTAAACTTCATTGCTGATCTCATCCTGGGTCGAACCCAAACCCTTTAAGTGGCCAATAACATTCAATTGCGAGAGACAGCATAGAGAAATGTAGAAATCAAGAAAAACAACTCTCCCCATTCTGCTTATGTTTGCCACCCCTCAGTCCGATTTGTCGAGGTGGGAGAGGAGGTGTTGAATCCATGTGGAAATCAATGGGGATCTCTTCTGTTGTTGCTTTCAGGTATTCTACACTCTATACTATGTTTCCAGTGTTCTCTTTAGTGCTGGACAAAGATGTCAAATCAGAAGTTGCCATGCTGTACCCAGAACTCTACAAAGATCTTCTGAAGGTTTGATACATCTTGTGTTGTGTTTTCATCTTTTGTCTTCAGGTTTATGCTCAAGATCACATACAGAAATGTGCATCAGACTGACGTTCATTTTGTTTTCCTGTCCTCTTTCATTTCTTTAGGGAAGGCCCTTATCATACAAGACATTTTTGATATGGGTTTTGATAAGCATTTACCAAGGTAAGAGACTGTCTGTCCGGGTACCTCTCAGTGAATTGTTTGAAATGAATTGTTCAAATCTCATATTTTCCCAGATTTGGTGGAAACAACAAACACTGACTTGAATAAGCAAAACTACTAAATTGAATATTTGTGCATAATAAATTCTGGTTTTTATAGGGTTGGAAGAGAGACAATGAGCTCTGCAGAGATTTATATCTACACAAACACATGCTCATTCCCTGACCACTGGAAGTCCTTCTCAGTTTCCTTCTGGCTTCTCAGATTTCCCCAGACATTGGCTGCAATCCTGCTTCCTCCATGTGCAGAGAGCAGCCTGCAGAGGGGCTGTCAGGGTGGTGGTCTGGAGACAAGAGCAGCTCAGTCTCCTGTGTCTACCTGAGCCATGAGGCCAAGGAACCAAGCCATGATCAGCAGCTTTGTAGGACTGGGTAGAACCCTATCTAGCTCTAACATCACCTGACCTCTGTAGAGTGGTCCATTCTAATACAACCATTAACAGTAATGACAATGCAGCTCAGCAAAGACTAAGCCAACAGGTGCCTCCTCCAGCAAACCAGTCATAACAGCACAGAGCACACAGAGCTTACTGCTTCTGCTACAGCCTAAGTGAATTGCTCATGCTGCCTTTCTATAGAGGCTCCCATTGAACCCTACTGTGCCATGTCCAGGTCATCATTAGCACTCTCGATGCATCCCTTCTCTGCGTGGTATAGATGTTAGAGTGTCAGACTTGGACCTGGGAGACCAGAGTTCAAATCCCCACTCAGCCATGAAACTCACTGGGTGACCTTGGGTCAGTCACTCATTCTTGGGCTACATTGAAAGGCCTACACTGAAAGACCTAGATTGGCTCCTAGCACGTTTCCGAGCACAATTCAAAGTGTTGGTGCCAGTGTTCAAAACTCCCATTGTTCGAGGTGCATTTTGTGACAGGGAATTTCATTAGCGCGAGCAGTTTCTGAGCTCTGGGCTCAGTACTGCATCTAAGATTTCAGATTAAAACTGCAGAGTGAAGGAAAGGAGGACCTGTTTCTGCCTCCTATTCTCTGAAGACTGGAGAAGAGATCCTCTTAAGAATATTAGGGGCGGGCGGGCAGGGAAAGGACTAGACCATGTGAAAAATGAACATAATATTTTAGCTGCAGTTCATTCATTTTCAGCAATGTATTCTTGTTATAAAAAAGCATGCCTAGACATTCCGTTGTTACACCCATAACCTAGGATTAAGGTGCCATTTAGCTCCTAGTTTTCATATCTCAGTTTCTAACACTGGTTGGTGCTGATCTTTAAAGCCCCAAATGGGTTTGGCCCTGTATATCTGAAGGAGCATTTTCAGCCCCATTTTTCATACCCGGACACTGAGGTCCAGCTCCGAGGGCCTTCTGGCGGTTCCCTCATTGCGAGAAGTGAAGCTACAGGGAACCAGGCAAAGGGCCTTCTCAATAGTGTCACCCACCCTGTGGAACACCCTCCCATCAGATATCAAGGAGATGAATAACTGTATAACCTTTAGAAGACACCTGAAGGAAGCCCTGTATAGGGAAGCTTTTTAAGGTTTAATATTTTATTATGTTTTTATATATGTTGGAAACCGCCCAGAGTGGCTGGGGCAACAAATTCAAATGGTCAGGATACAAAATAATAACTTATTATTATTATTATTATTATTATTATTATTATTTTATTTTATTTTATTTTATTAGCTACCTCACAGAGTTGGGGGTATGTGTTTTCTGCTCTGACCTATTTGAAGGGAAGCTGGGATATAAATGTAAGTTTGAGAAAGTACATAACTGATGGCTGGATGCTTCAATGTGAGGCTCAGGATGGATTTGCTGTGCGGTTAATGCTTTAGATGTAATGTCACAAAAAACATCAGTGAGTGTTGCAGGGGGGACCATAATGGCTTCCCAGGAAGCTGTTCTGCTCCCTTTGCTCTGCATAGCAGCCATTGTCCATCAGTTAACTTCACATTCAGAGGGGCTAAGTTATACCCAGTTCATTGATTGCCTTTTTAATTGGAAAAGGAGGACCAGGAATATATTACATTTTAAGAGGGTCAGAGAAGAATTGGAGAGTTGGCTGCAACAGCAATTACTTTTCAAGGGCTAAATCAATACTATAGAGCAGTGTCTTGGCCTTCGCAGAGATCACACAGCTCCCGGACAGTCAGAAAGAGTGAGACATCGTGGGAAAGCTTTCCAGGCCAAGAGCCTTCTCCTGTTACATTCTGTTGGTCAGATGACCTCACCCCTTGATGGATCACACCATGCAATTTTGGCTAGTAGTTATCGCTCAAGATCAGGGATGGCCCAAAACTGAGCAGTACCCAGATGGTGGAAAATTTACTCCCTGGGTCTGTGTTTTATGGCTTGATCTTGAGTCACTGGTAGAATTGTTCTTCAAACAAGCATAATGTGATGTCTGTGGATTAGTCATCAGTACAGATTACTCATGCTGATGACATGAGTTATGTCTGCAGCTGAGGATCTGGGACGTTGTGTAGCTATTCTCAGATCAGCCAGAAGTAGGATGCAAAGTGATTCTCAGTCTTTCTCTCCCTAACCATTCTCAAAAAATACGTTTCCTTGAACATAAGTCCTACTGAGTTCATTGAGACTTCTTAACATGCTTAAGACTGGTAACAAAATTAGCTTCAGAATCTCACTACAGCCATGAACACACTGAGAAATCTTGGTCAAACTCCTCTCTCTCTCTCAGCCTAACCTGCCCCCACCTTCAGTGTGTGAATATTATTACAGGTCTACCGAGTTGCAGGGCTTTTGTAAGTTTAGCCAGGATAATATGTCAGAAGGGGAGAACCTGTGGCCATCCAACCTGTTGCTGGACCATTGACCCTAGCAGCATGGCCCAGTGGTGAGGGATGATGGGAAGCGTAGTCAACAACACATGGAGGGCCAAAGGTTCCTCGCCTCTGATGTATTATGCTGGTTAATAATATAATTGGTCATAGGAATAAGTGTTTTGAAAACTCTATAGCTACTGTATAATATTAAGATACTGTCTAGCACAGGCATAGGCAAACTCTGGCTCTCCAGATGCTTGGGACTACAACTCCCATCATTCCTAGCCAGCATCACTAGTGGTCAAGGATGATGGGAGTTGTAGTCCAACAACATCTGGGGACCCACAGGTTGAGAACCACTGAGCTAGAGGAAGGAAGGAAGTCTTCTGTATTTTCTTGTTCATGGAAGGGTCATAGCTCTGACTAGCAAGTCCCACTGATTTCAGGGAGACCGCTCAAAGTCTGGATCCAACCCACTCACTGTATTTTTTACATTTTTGTAATTTATTTAACCCCTCCTTTCTCTTTCGTCCACTTGCAGGCAGCATCATTATGTATGGCGCATTGCTGCTCTTTGAATCTGAGTTTGTCCACATTGTGGCTATTTCCTTCACATCCTTGATCCTCACTGAGCTGTTGATGGTGGCGCTGACAATCCAGACGTGGCATTGGCTCATGATAGTGGCAGAACTACTCAGCCTTTCCTGCTACATTGCCTCGCTGGTCTTCTTGCACGAGTTTATTGGTAATAGCTGTTGCTCTGAATTTCTCAAAACATCTTCGGTCAAATGTAAAGCCAGGGCTAGTTTTGGAAGCCAAGGTACTTCTGGAAATGGATTTAGGGCATGGGCTCTAGGGCAGCTAGAATTAAAGAACTGACCGTCTTCAATATTGAAAGCAAGCGGGGTGCCATGTGGATTTTCCATCCCATACTCCAAATGTTCAACTGCAAACCCATGAATTGTAATGGGCGAAGAAAGTGATGAATTGGTGTTAGAGCAGATGTAGAAAACCTGTGATCTACAAGGCTGCCAAGACAGTTAATTTCATTCATTAGCCCATTGATAGGTCAAGATGGTGATGGGCAGTTACAAGCTACTGTTGTAAGTTTTTGCAAAGGAGTCACCCCTATCCTATAAAAACATTAGCATAAGTAAAGCCCTCTTGTATCAGTCCAAGAGGCCTGTCCCCCACAGTAGCCAACATATTTTATTCATTTGCTTACTATGAATGAAGGCCACCCTTCATTCACAAGGTGCCAAAATACAGGCAGTTAAAATTAAAAAATAATATTTAAAAGCAGCAAACACAATTTCCATACAAGTAAAATGGCAGCCACAATAGAAATCCAATCCGATCTACCTCTCCCTTACCCAAGAGCCTGAGCAAAGAGGCAAGTCTTCGGCTGATGATGAAATGACAACTGGGTCATGCTGAGACACACTTCAGAGGGAAGGCTGTTCCCAAGGCATGGGGCCACCACCATGAGAATTCACCGCAGATCTTAGAGATGGCTAACAATAGCCCTCTCCTTGTAGTAATATAGAAAAGCCTGCTAAGGTCTCTTTTTTTGCATCCATTATTAGTCTAATCTTTCAGTGGAAATGGAAAAAAAAGGAAGTCATGGAAGGGCTGACAGAACAGGGGGAAACGTAAGGAAAATAACTGCTAATTTGCAGAGCGGTCTAAAATTGCAATGAAACAATATATCTACCTCCATTCCAAAATATGCAGCTGTCAATGCTGAATTAAAAGTTGTGTTTCCAGAACTTCAACTATGAAAATTCATTTCCCCCCCTTTGAAGACCTTAGTGTGACGCTCTTGTCAGTTTACTTTCAACTTTGTGTTTGCTTTCTGCAAAGATTGAAAACTTGCTACTAGTTACCCACTTTCATTTAGAAATTCAAAGCATAAGTAACATTGTTGTCGTATTTTAGCAATCGCATTTTAAATATGGAAGCTTGATTTTTTTTTTAATTGTATACTGTATTTTAGTATGATTCCATTGCTGTTTTAAGAGGATCCAGTTCCTCTTTTACAGCTAACCTGAAATTATTTTATTGAAACGGCACTTTAGGCAGTTAGCTACTTCATCAGAGTGGAACTGATGAAATTCGTTCATGGAATGTTTACACCCAGTTTTAATTTTTTTTTAAGGGCATTTAAGTATGCTTTGAAAAGGGGCTGTGCTTTCTTCTCAAATTTGTGTTATAAAAAAGCTAAGAAAAGTACTTCTGATACTGTATTCTAACAGTACAATCTTATACATGTCTACTCAGAAGTGAGCCCTGTTCCTATCAATGGGACTTCCAGGAAAATGTGGCATTTTCCAATGTTAAGTTCATAATATACATAAATGTCCCTTCAAAGTTGGAGGAAAACTGAGTGTGAGCATTCCATTACTTTATTCTTTTCTTTGAACTTGTATTTGCTTTAAAAAATAATATATTTAGCAGAACAATACATTTAACAAACCATGCTACACATGGAAATTTTGAAAAGTAATTATTTAAGGGTCAAAAAATACCAACCTTTAAACATCCCAACAATAAACACACGAAATGCTGTATTGAAGCAGCAGCAACACTGTAATAAATATGCTGGAGCCCTCAATGTGTTCCTTTTTATATCTGCATGTATTAAAAAAACAATTCCTGGCCCACATTGAACACTTGTGCTTGCGGGGGGGGGGGGCAATTTTGGTGGCTTCTTATTAACATTTCTAAGTTACACCTCACAGTTGTACTCCAGTTAAGCTGCCAAAGTAGAGGAACGACCTGCAAAAGCCCATCTTACTTTTGGGTAGTAAAATGATTTCAGTTAGCTTTAAATGTACAGCTGGACTCCTTGAAGTAAGCATGTTTATTAAATAGGGACACGGGGGCGCTGTGGTCTAAACCACTGAGCCTCTGGGGCTTGCCGACCAGAAGGTCACCGGTTTGAATCCATAAGCTCCCGTTTCTCTCTCCAAGCTTCTGCCAACCTAGCAGTTTGAAAGCACACCAGTGCAAGTAGATAAATAGGTACCACTGCAGCGGGAAGGTAAATGGCGTTTTTGTGTGCTCTGGCACTTGTCATGGTGTCCTGTTGCGCCAGAAGCGGTTTAGTTATGCTGGCAGCATGACCCGGAAACAGGGCCGGATTTAGGTTTGATGAGGCCCTAAGCCACTGAAGGTAATGGGGCCCATTATATGTCCAGCTGTCCTTTGCCAGCAACAAATTGTCACTGTTTTTTGTGTTGAATAAATGCTATATGGTAATTTATGGGCCTAATAGGTATCTAAAGCCATTTGCGCATAACAAAATATGTATTTTATCAAAGTAATTGTTGAACGGAAATACAGTTTCAGTTTAGAAGTATATTAATAGTGAAAGACAATGAAGAAGAAGTATATTTTTGGTGGGGGGGGCAAGAGAGTGGGGCCCTAAGCTTTATCTTGTTTAGCTTATAGGTAAATCTGCCCAGAAAGCTGTCTGCAAACACCGGCCCCCTCAGCCTGAAATGAGCGTCACACCCCATAGTCGCTTTTGACTGGACTTAACTGTCCAGGGGTCCTTTACCTTTTTATTACATATTATTAAATAAATAAATAAAGTTGCATGGCTTGCTATTTAGTTAGGGTGCATGCATACGGCTCTGTTCTGTTGAACATATTGTGATGTGTGTTTTTCTTCTCCTTCCTCCCCCTCAACATGCCTCCTATATGAACCATTCTCTCTTTCTTCTCTTGCAGATGTTTACTTCATTGCAACCTTATCATTCTTGTGGAAGGTGACAGTAATCACTCTGGTCAGCTGTCTTCCCCTCTACTTCCTAAAGTATCTGAGGCGAAGATTTTCTCCCCCAAGCTATTCAAAACTCACTTCGTAGGTGGTTCTACCAGTGGAGCAGAGACTACTTCTCGCCCCCCCCCAACCCTCTTTTTCTTTTTGCACAAAATAAATGTGTGTTCCTCATAGTAACGGTTATGTCCAATGGTTGCAAATGGATCATGCACTGGCTAGAGAATGTTTCCGAAAGACTGAAATAACTGGCAGTGCAGCAGAAACAGCCAAGTAAACCGGAGAACTTACATATGTGATCCAGGTTGTTTTTTTTTTTGTCAACTTTATATTTATTTTAACTGATAATAAATGCATGTAACTGGAAAGAAGAATTGGCTTCCAGTGGGCAATTACTGGAATGGGTTTACTTGGGAAGTACTATGTAAGCTATTGATGTGACAAATTTTTCAAACGAATTCCCCCCCCCCTTTTTTTAATTTCCTCATGTCATTTTTATATTACTATTTATCTTTTTAGTTCAGGTCCTAGTTTATAAGCATTTTGTATATCTCGGGAAATACTTTAGAATGGGTGAAACCACATGCTCACAGGCAACTTTAGCCATGCTGACCTCTTTTGATGTGTTCCAATGCAAACCAGAGCTCCAAATTTCAGCTAAGATTTCTTTAATCTGCAAAATGGAAACAAACAAAAAAGCCACAGTGCGTCTTTTCTGCTCTGAAGTTGTCCAATTATTTTTAACGGGGATTGACGCTGGTAAAAGAGAGGTTCTGTTTTATTAAATGGTACCATTTTCTTGGGAGAATACTTTTGTGTCATCCAAACTGCCGGTGCGTCGTTAACGTTATAACAACCAGAACTAAGGCAAACATGGGGTTCCCACCCCATATTCACATAATTAATGCTTATGACCAAGGGTGCCAATTTGAATAAAATATTGGGGAGGAGGGGGCTTGTAAGCCCCTCCCTGCGTGATCAATCACAACAAGGTGCACACACCGCATTTGAATGGCAGTGCCCATCCACTTTGTGGTGGTGCAGCCCCTTCAAATATTTTCTTGCCGGGGCTGAAGTCTCCAGGGCCCCTGGGAGTTGGCTTCTGTGTGTGAGACTACCACTAACCTTGGGCTCCAGGTGGGTAGCCTTTGCTGTACACTGCGGCCGCAGCACAGTTTGAGGAAGGAGTGGGCAGGTGCTTCCTGCATGGCCGATGGGGTTGGGGAAGAGATGTTTGACACCTCCCCTTCCTGACCATGCCAGGATGCTGGCTGGATCCTGTCCTATGGGGGGGCAAGGCGGGCATGCCCCCACTGTATTTAAGGGGGTGGCCTGCTGTGGGTCACCATGAGAGTGGAAGGGCTTTTGCAGGGAGAATCGGGGATGCAATACCTAACCATGTTAGACACATTCCTCCAGCCACCGTCACCCCCCTCCTCCTGTTTTCACCTAGCGGGGAGCAGGTGATGGAGAGAACGAGACCTGCAGAAATAAAGACTTTGCAGAAGGGACTGAAAAGGAGAATTGACACATGGGGGAAAGGGTTAAGCACTCTCTCCTTCCTCCTGCTGATTCTCCCCTGCAAATGTTCACCACAGAGCTCCCACGTTACCACTAACTAGCAAATATATACTTGCTGAGATCATACAGATTCCATTCTCACATGCAGGTTTCGTTTGGCTCATCCAATGGAGCGAAGCAGTGTTTCTTCCTGCTCTGTGCAAATGTACACAGCAGGTGACTGCCCCAGATGGGGCTAGCAATATGAGTATCACTGTTGTATCAGAATAAACACCTTAACCTTCATCAACGTTTTGGAAGGAAACCAGCTGCTAATTGCCCCCTTTGAAAAATATCTGAAATGTTATTCTGCAGAAGTGTAACAGATGTATCGGATTGTAATAGAGATGTAACAGAATCACAAGGGAAAGTTCATGGGATACTGGTTATTTTCTGTAAAGCTTTTTAAAAGTTTCTTATTAGCACTGAACTGCACGTTTTATATTTTTCACCGGACTGTACCACTTTGGACTGCAGATGTGGACTTGTGCTTGGATGTTCTTTTCCATGTAAAAACAACAGTGGCTTTCAGCATGCAGACAAAGCTCATCCACACTTCTCTTTCCCCTGCGATTTCCAGGCATGGGTCCAAGAGGTTTTTCTTCTGTCCTGCCACTTTCCCAATAAAAAAACACCCTTGTTTACTGCTGAATCTGAACAAACGTCATGCCGCAGAAAATCCGATTGTTCCGATTCAGCAGTAAATGTGACGTGTAAAAGGGAAGTGTATCTGCAGGTGAGAAGGTTATTCATTTCTACATTCGGTTCAGAGTTGTGTACAGTCGTACCTTGGTTTTTCAAACAGCTTAGTTCTGGCTTCTGAACGCCGCAAACCCGGAAGTGACTGTTCTGGTTTGCGAACTATTTTTGGGAGCCGAAGGTCCGATGCAGCTTCCGATTGAGTTGCCAGAAGCTCCTGCAGCCAATCAGAAGCTGTGCCCGAGTTTTCAAACGTTTTTGGATGTCAAATGGACTTCTAGAATGGATTCCGTTTGAGAACCAAAGTACAACTGTGCTTCAAGATCCTTGGGCCATTTAAGAGAAGTCCAATCAAATTAGTGGGTGTTCAGCACCGCAGTAACACATATAAGTCCATTTGAAATGCATTTCTGTAGGACTTGAGCATGTCTAACTCTGGGTTGTACAGATTTTTTCTTTTGGGGAGGATTCCATAAATACAGCATGGCCCGTAAATTTATATTCAGTTACTATATCCTCCTTCAACTTCTTTTATGGGTTGTCTTTGTCTAGAAAATAACACCTCCCTGAGTGTATAAGAGTGTCCTACAAGAAAACTGTGGTCACAGCCCCTGCGCAGCCCCTATTTAGATTTAATCGTTATTGTGCAAGACCATGTTGGTAGACTTTATAGATTTTTGGGGTTGTGTGTGTGTGTTTTTTAAATCAGTGAAGTTTACACTAAATAATGATCACTGAGCCATTAATGGCCACATTAACAAAGCCAGCAAAAAAGGGAACAAATTCTAATTAAGTTCAGTAATATTTATTGGACTAATGACGTAAGAAACTATTTTATTTAGTGGCAGTAATGTAACTATTAATGCTTTTTGTAAGACATGGAATCTCTTTGACCTGTTGTTATTCTGTAGATAACATCTTAGACAAGGTTGTAATCTGTGAAGTGTTTCTGAGTGGGTGCGACTTAATTTTGTGAGCGTGTCTTAATAAAAAAAAAATCACTGTTCAAAACAGCCTCTTGTACAACAAACTAGTAGCACCAGTTGATTTGTTTATTATTATTATAGCTTGATAGGATCTCCACAAAATTACCTTGGTTTTGGGGGGGATTGGAGCACAAATTGCACAAATTAATAATTCCACTGAGATCAGAACTTTTCTTCCCTCTTCTTTCTTTCTCCCCCCCACCTAAAAAAAATTATGTGTCATTATGACAAGGGAAATGGAATTATCCTTTCCTAAGCTACTTTAAATATGTGAAGCCTGGCAATCATACTTTGTGGCATGCAATCTGCTGGGAATGCCGGCACAATCTGAGTGTACTGAAATGGAAATTCGACAAAGGCACAGCTTGGAATGAATTGTTTCAATTGGGTTTACACTGGCAAACATCCCTATAGATTGTGTGTTCTATGTAGTATGATACAAGTCAGTTTGGCAGTTTTCCTTAAAATGGAGAAAGTGGTGCATTATGTAGATTGCTGATAAATACTCTTTCTCTTTGCAGCTGGTTACTAAAAACACTTATTTTTGCACTGATATGATGATCCTCTCCTCATGTTGCCGTTTCATTAAATGGAGATACAGCATCCGTTTTGTTTCTGATACTTTGTTGGTTATTCTCCCACTTCTGAATCATATGTTTGCCTGTATTCCTACAGCCTTTTTTCAGACAAGAATACAAGGTTGCAGTGCTGTGCAAACATATCTGGGAGTAAGTCCAACTGCATTCAGCGGGACCATTATCTGAATAAATGTGGATAAGATTTGGGCTATTAGCTACATTTTCATATTGGCACTATACTCCTGCTTGAAGCACCCAAAGGTAATAGGATCATAGCCTACCCCCAAATAATGGAAAATGCTGGAATAAGGGCCTGCAAAGTGAGGGCTGTGGTTGGGTTGTGGTTACTGCTTTGATTATACCCATACTTGAATGCCCAAACTCTTTAAAAAAAAAAAGTAAACTTGAAGTTCAGGAATTGGTACAGGCTTTGCATAGAAGAATTGCAATACTAATCACCCATTACGTCAGACATTATCCGTGAGGTGCCTATAGCAAAGGTGCAGCCATATTGCACACAGCATTAGATGAGACAGCCGCAAAGATACTGCATTTTCTCAGCAACAAGGTATTGTGGCTTGTGGCACTGAGCAATTTTGATATTTGCAGGCATTGGGAAGTTGTTGAGGTTTCGCATGACAAATGATTTAAGGGAAACAATCACACGTGAAGCTCCCTGACGGATTATATCTGTCGCCAGAATTGCCCTTCTTCTGTTCACGTTGGGGCAAATGTTCTCATACGTCACAACTGTTGCATTGGGCCTCCTCAGAAAATAGAGGATGAAAAGACAGAAATGCTCACCTAAATCTTCTGCCCAACATCTGTTGAATACTACACAGAACTTCTGACATATAATATCGGATATGGAACATTCTATCTGAAAATTTAGAAGGCTTTTCATGCACAGAAAACCCTTTTAAATTCTGGGCTTAATGTCCTCACTTTCTGTCTACAGCTTATGGGGCCAGTCTTTCGGTGTTCTCACCATTGCTTCTCCTTCTGCAAAAGGCAGCTCATGACATCTCAGATACCCTATGTTTCCTTAAGATATGGCACATAAATGCATGAGCAATACCATAATGAAATCTTATAGCCTGGTCTTCAGTGTCAGGAGCCAGCAGGAACACAAAGTATACTGGAACGAGTGTTGACCTAAAGCAGAGGGTAGGGTTAACATGCCCAGCAGTTGCAATTACCATAGTGTAAATTAAAAAGCAGGCTTTCTAAGATTACTGTTTCAGGATGTGGGTGAGGGTATTGCCTGCTAGCTTTTTGCTAGAGAGAGTAAAACCCCATTCCTGGGCATTCTCCATGGAACAATGCTAGGAAGGCTATACCACATTTCCCCTCAACATTTGAACTGGCTCTCAGATACTCCAAAGTGTTTGTCAACTGTGATCAAGTTGGTTACTGTCACCTAATAAAGTATGTATTTCCATACCTTTGGATGTGAAGCGGGGGGGGGGGGGGGAACATGTTTTCCTGTGTTGGGGAATATGGATTCTCTTGTCAAACTATTTGTGATGCTAATGTTTTGTACCTGTCCTCTTGTTAATTAAGATGTGCATATTCTTGATGCAAGAGAAATATAAAAGCAAATTATTGTCGTGTGCAGTTCTGTGTCGCAGATGTATATGAACTTTCAAAAAGGGAATGGTATAAAAACAGGTTTAAAAGAAATAAAATTTTATGCAACTTCATATCTAATTCCTGGCCTGTGAGTTGATGTCTTATTTTAGGCTGCTGTTCTTTCCAAAACATTAAAGCCGATTTTCTGTGGCCTGAAAGAAGACTGAAGGACAGAGAAAATACAGGAAGACAACAGTTCCATAACAGATGGAATTTAGATTCTTATGGGGCATTTAGATGCCCCATGAAAGAGTGAGTGAATACCACATGCCAATTCCACCTTAAAAACCTAGTGTGGGATTGCTCCTAAGAGGAACAGGAAATGGCTTAGAATCTCACACAGGGGAAGTCTATTCCCAGCAAAGGAGAAGACAAATAAGGATGGGAGAATTGGAATAGTGACAAGAGGAGAATAATTTTTGCCAAGAGGAGCAAGTGTAGATGGGACAGTTGTAAGGCTTGGTTCACAAACCAGCAGATTCCACTTGCAAATAGTCCCTCTCCGGCATGTGCCATAGCCATGATTGCAGTGGCGTAGCGTGGGGGGTGCAGGGGGGGCCGGCCGCACCGGGCGAAACATCGGGGGGCGCACTCGCACTCGCAGCTCTCTGCCCCTACGAAAATCCACGGGTTAGGGGGCGCAAATTACTTGCCTTGCCCCGGGTGCTGACAACGCACGCTACGCCACTGCATGATTGTGACTCACGTTGAGAAAAAAAAATAGAATGAACCAGCACCTTTAAAAATTAACATTGTGACTTGCAATAAAGCCTCGTAGTTTGGTTTCATGGCCAGATTGCTTTATTGGCGTAAACCATAATGTCTACTTCATGCATGGAAATCTTCCTCTTACTGAGTCAGACCACAAATCCATCTCACTTCGTATTATCCACATCGACTAGCAGTTGCAAAACGGGGACATTTCCTTGAGATGTTGGGGATTGAACCCACATCCTTTTGCATGCAAACTGACTGATACATGGCCCTTCCTACAGGTCAAATCTTCAGCACTGGCTACCTCTTCTTGATCATACAGTTGGTGCCAAATCCAGGTTTCCTGCCAATTCTTAAAAAGGCCTCAATGTACCAGCAGTTATTACTCATAACCACTTTCCCAAAAAGGCTGCAGAGTTTGGAACTGACATTACAAAGGTCAGTTCCGTATATTATCATAACCAGTCCTCATACGTATATGTTGGTCCCTGTTTCTTAATTAATTTGAGCAATCAAGATTCCCTGTTAATTTGCTGTGGAATATAGTAGAGCAAATGGATCTTCTACATTTGCCCACTAGGTGGAACTTGAGTATTGATTTAGGCTCTCTCAAACATGTGTTTTCTAGAACCAGTTAGTCCCAGAGTACCCAACTGTCCCAAAGTTACAGACCAGCAGCAGAAACAAAAAAGTCAGTTTTGTTTGCTTATAGGGCTGCTGTAACTTAGGCGATAGAAAACATAGTTTGCACAAATGAGCTCACAGATTCAATTCCGGGCACTGCCAATGATTTATTTTGTATATTTTTTAAAAAATGAATATCCCACACTTCACCCTAAGGTCATAGGGCAAATTATTGCATTTAGGTAGCAAATGCAAGGGACAGCCACAAAATGAAAATAATATATAATTTTTAAAAATATATAAATATGATAAAACAGAAAATTCTCAATTCTGCAAACATTCGCAAAAGTGAAAATGATGTTTAATCTCAGGTTCTGAGTTAAGTTTTTATTCTTTGACATGTAATTTCACTCATGACCTCTGAACTATGCCGTCAGAAACAACTGACCTCCTCTGTGAATTCATTGTTTGGAAGAAATCCAGTCTGTCCACCATAATTTTGGATTCCCCCCCCCCCCATTTCTGCACTAACGTACCATAGTTCCCAGTATATGGTCATACAGGTATGCCTCACTGAGTTCTCAATCGGATAAATGCCTGACAATCAAAGAACTATCACAACATTAAAATTGGGTAAATGTGTACAATAGAACCTGAGAAACTTCCACACTCACATATCCTATCACAACTTTGCAAGATTATTAACTATCTTCTTGCCCCAGACCTCTTGTTTGCTTTTGGATTTTATTTTATTTTGGCTTGTTGGATAAGAGTATCTGACTAGGACTGGAAAACCCCAGATTCAAACCCAGGGGCATAGCTAGCTGCTCTGGCACCCGGAGTGGCGGGTGCGGGGTGGCAATCTGTGCATGAGGGTGCCATGGCGATCCGCCCACAGAGTCCGTCTGGCAGATGCAAGCCCCGTGCTGCCATTTCAGGCAGCGTGGGGCCCCAAGCCACCGAGTCACTCCCAGGAGAAACGTGTGGCTCGGGCACACTGCAGGCCAGGTAAGTGCCGCCCCCCGTGGTGTACCATTTTGTCACCCCCTCAGGGATGACACCTGGGGCGGACCACACACCCCGCACCCCCCTTCCTATGTTCAAACCCCCTCTCATTTCTGGAAGCTCACTGATTGCTCTTGGACCAGTGCCTATCTTTTAACCTAACCGACCTCACAGAATTATTTGTAGGTGTAACAGTGGGGGGGGGGAGGCATCTCTATATGCCACTGTGAGCTTCTTGGAGGAAAGATGGGTTATAAATGTAATATATCTTTAGGATACCCTTTTTCTGGTATAAAGAGATGATAATTACACAGCATTTTGGAGCATTCAACATGCTCCCTTACAACACCCCTCCAAGGCTAGCCAGTATTATTACCAATTTTGAGGAAGGCAAGAAGCTGGAGCAGAGAAAGAGTGTGGCTTGTGAGGTTATGGTCAAAGCAGGATCTGACCTGAGCTGCTTCCCCCAGCGCAGTCCTGTGCATGTCACTCAAAAGCAAATTTCACTGAGTTCAATGGGGCTCCCATGTAATTGCAGCCTTCTCATTACTAGGTTTATCCTATGTGTGTGCGTGTGTGTGTCGTTTTTTAAAATGATAGGTCATCTTTCAATAGTTACTGAAAATAGGAGGGACGAAGAAAACAACAACCAATGACAAACAACAACACAGGACTACTTACAATATGTTTAAAAACTGTCTCTATTAAGCTGCCCATTAAAGTCCATTTAAAAGAGACAATGGCCAAAACTGGAAAACTTCTATAAGGGTCACACCAAGAAATCTCTCTCTTGGTTGTGGCCACTAATCTGAAAGATTTATGTGTGGCAAATCTTACAGAGCAGGAAAGTACATTTGTGAGAAGATGCTCCTGCAAGTATCCTGGCCCCAGATGACAAAGGGCATTTAAAGATAAGCGTCAGCACCTTGAATTTGGCCTAGAAGCAAACTGGTAACCAGTAGGTCTGGTCTTAGATGTTTCCTCCAATGAAGGCAGAACTTGCCAATCGTTTGGGGCTAGTGGGTACATTTGGAAGTGTGGGGGGGGGGGGCAGCTTCAAAATGGCTGCCATATAAAGAAATGGAGCAGTAAGACGAGCAAACATTAAGGAATAAATAAATAAAAAGATTGTCCAGTAGCACCTTAGAGACTAACTAAGTTTGTTCTTGGTATAAGCTTTGGTGTGCATGCACACTTTGTCAGACCAACGTGGCTACCTACCTGAATTAAGGAAGGAGTTCTGGATGGAATATTTACTAAACCTTTCATGGGAATCATAAGAGGCAGAGGAGCCACCTCCTGGGGCGGAGGTCCCTTTGGCCTCCCCGATAAAATATTTGAGGGGGCTGCCACCCCCCAGTTGATAGGCATTCTCATTCAAAGAGTGAGCATGTGTCATGTCATGTGGTTGATCATGACCTGCCCCCCCCCCCAATATTTTATTCAAGTTGGCACCCCTGATAAGAGGTCCTGGTGAGCACATCATTGGTTCATTTATCTCAGTACAGTCTACTGGTAGCAGCTTTCCGTGGTCTCTGCCAATCCCACCTTGGAGATACTGGGATTTGAACTTGGGAATTTCTGCATGCAAATCAGATGTACCACCACTAAAATGCAGCCCTTTCCCACCATATACGGAGCCAGAGCATCGATCCAGTGCTGTTTGCTCTGACAATTGCTCAGCAAGCTCTTGTCTGAGTTCCTCAGACAAGGGATGCCAGGGATCAAACATCAAACCATATTTATGCATTCCATATGATGCCACAATCCCATCGCCGGAATAAATAGCTCACAATCTCTTGAAATCCCAACAGCATTTGCAGAGCAAGGGCACTTCCAAAACTAGCTATTCACTGTCTATTTCTGTCCTGTGGAACCTGTAACTATTGTAAATATTGACGAAGCAGATAATATTTGAGTCCTCCGAGACAAAAGGAACAGATTTCATTGTTACAGCAAAGGCTTTCCCTCCACATGTTCCCAATTTCCCATGCTAAAATGGGTTACATAAGTTCTGTGTAGTGGGCCGTTATTCTAAAAAGCTGTCCTGAATTAATGGTGAAATGTAATTAAAAGCTAGAAATAGTTTTGGAGAGACAAGAGGAAGTTCTGCAATACTTTTTCACACACACACACACATTGCACAATTCTAAAAATGTCACAGATTTCCATTGCAGCAGCTGGCAGAATTTTGGGAGCTCACACGTGATTGGTTAAGCTTCCAGGTTTAAGCTTGCTCAAAGAGTGTTTGTGCCTTATTTCCCCACCCCCAGCCACATTACAGAATTATACCTATCCTATGAGTCCTGTAGCTGAATGGTTGCTAGCCACTATATTTCAAGATTAGCCTGAACTCTAAACTTTGGTTAATGCTAAACAGCTGTAAACGGAAAACTGAAACAAAAGCTTTCACTCTCGTCCTTGCACCTACTTGTGATCTGTGCCTTCTACCTGTTGCTATTGCTGCCCTTGCCATTCATTCTGAGTCCAGTCCTTACCTGCAGGTTTCTGCATCACCTTATCCATTCATCAGAAAACAACATCAGTGCTGATAACCACAATTTAGGTGGGAGTTCTCTCTCTTTTTTTTAAGGGACGCGGGTGGCGCTGTGGTCTAAACCACTGAGCTTCTTGGGCTTGCCAATCAGAACGTCGGTGGTTCAAATCCACACTACGGGGTGAGCTCCCGTTGCTCGGTCCCAGCTCCTGCCAACCTAGCAGTTTGAAAGCACACCAGTGCAAGTACATAAATATGTACCACTGCGACGGGAAGGTAATTGGTGTTTCTGTGCACTCTGGTTTCCATCATGGTGTTCCATGCGCCAGAAGCAGTTTAGTCCTGCTGGCCACCTGACCCAGAAAGCTGTCTGTGGACAAACGCCAGCTCCCTTGGCCTGAAAGCGAGATTGAGCACTGCAACCCCATAGTCGCCTTTGACTGGACTTAACCATCCAGAGTTATTTACCTTTACCTTGTTACTATGCCTCTGAATCCCAGTTGCTGAGAATCACAAGTAAGAAGAGTTGCTGCTTCGCTTAGTGCCTGCTGGCAAGTTGGCCGCTCCAGCGGGAAGGGAAACTGTGTTTCTGTGTGCTGCTTTGGTTTCGGTGTTCTGTTGCACCAAAAGTGGCTTAGTCCTGCTGGCCACATGACCTGGAAAAACTGTCTGCAGACAAATGCTGGCTCCCTTGGCCTGTAAAGCGAGATGAGCGCCACAACCCCAGAGTCATCTGCGACTGGACTTAACTGTCAGGAGTCCTTTACCTTCCCCTTTTCTGGTTAGGAATTTGGATTTTTGTTACTATATGTTGCATGTCTAACTAGGGGAGGAGCCAGAGACCCCCTGCCATCTCTAGCTAATCATAGCCGGTGATGGGAAAGACCTCTGATTGAGACTGTTGGGAATGAGTGCCAGGCAGAGGAGACAATGCTTAGCTAGAGGGACAAAGTCTGACCTTGTTTTAGGCTGCTGAATATGCAGGATTGAACGTCTTGATTGCATTGTGAAGGAAGTGATATAAACAGAGCAATATCTAACAGACTGATCTCTTTGTATGTTTTTCAGTGTTTGCTCCATTAAACATTAAGAAGCAACTGAAAAAGTGGGAAAGGTTATTTTACTATATAACGATACAATTTTGCTGCTCAAAATTCTTTCCCCACATATTTTGACTAATTGAATATCTGCCAGATATTTGATATGCATAATGTGCAGTGTTATGCAATTTCAGTACTTAATATTTGACAGTATTTGATAGTTGACATGTAATGGTGTTCCGTACTTGACAGACCTAGCAATGTGTAACATTTCAGACACGAGTCGAATTCAATGCAACCGTTGATTACCGACAAGTCAATATCACTTGAATTTGGAAGTGAAATTTCACATTCAAAATGCAAGATGAAAACACTGGAAATCAATACTGGAAATCTTGGATATTTATGAACGTTTGCTGGGGTTACAACAGCAACTGGCAGCCATTGCAATGGGAGAGGGAAGCAAACTCCGTCATGAGGCAGCAGTTGCTATTGGCCAGTACAATCCTATACATATATTTTCAGAAGCTGCTACCATTGAGTGGAACTCAAGTAATTACGTATAGGAATGTAGCAAAAATTAGACCTGTTCACTGTTATTTTCATATTGATCCAGGGCCATAACAGAAATGCAAAAAATGCAATATGTAACACTAATAATAGCACAACTTTCAGATTGTAGCAATGGACAATAAGTAGGCAATTACAGTGGTACCTCAGGTTACATGCGCTTCAGGTTAAAGACTCCGCTAGCCCAGAAATAGTGCTTCAGGTTAAGAACTTTGCTTCAGGATGAGAACAGAAATCGGTCTCTGGAGGCGCAGCAGCAGCAGGAGGCCCCATTGGCTAAAGTTAAGAACAGGTTAAGAACAGTTTCAGGTTAAGTATGGACCTCCGGAACGAATTAAGAACTTAACCTGAGGTACCACTGTACAAAAATCATGGTGGCTTTTTAAAAGGTAGCTATTTAAATTAAAACAGGCTGTGAGCCCTTTTTCCACCTGGCTTGGGATGGTGAGGCCCTGACTGACTACAGGTACAAAAGCTAAGGCTGCTGAACAGACTCTTGGGCTGGGGTGTTGTGCAGGGTTTTTCATTTTGGGTGGGGGTGTTGCTGGTTTTGATCTTGTTTTTTTGTATCTTTATTTTAGCTCTTATCATTTATGTGGAAATTGTTTAATTTGGTTGTGTATGCTTGATGTTTTATTGTTTATGACTATTACATAAATATTATGTATTTTTTCATGCTTTAGGCATGTTTTTAGTTATGGAAAGGGGGCATACAATTAAATGATGGATGTAAAACCTTAGGCCTGGGATGGAGAACCTGTGGGCCACACCACTTGTTGGATTCAATTCCCATCAGCCCCAACCAGTCTGGCCAATGCTCAGGGGTGATGGCACTTGTTATCCAACAATATCTGGTGGGCCCTAGGTTCCCCATCCATGAATGAGGGAATAGTTGCTTATTTGTGTCTTTTTGTGTATGCAAGTTCGGAGAAGTGGGTTTATGGGGAATTGTGTCATAGGGGAATGCATGGAGTGCTCTGGTTCCCACAAAGACTTCAATGGGCAAGAGGGTTTCACAGGCCCACAGTCGAAAAAACAAAGCACAAATAGCACAAATCCCTGACTTAAGCGACACATCAAACATTCTGGTGTTCCCAAGTCCTCTGCTTTTTCTTTTTAGCTTTGCTTATGGCACATATGTACATAAAGAAGATGGTGTCCTGTTCAGATCCATTCAAAGTGGTAGTAACAAGAACAATCTGTGCAAAAGAATTTAGTGCATTAAAGATGACGGTAATAGCCATTCTCATTTGTCCTTCTATGTGAAACAGATTTTTAGTTTAAATATGCACTTGGAGTAGGTTGAACTATATCCAGAAACTTGCTTGCCATGAGGAAAGCAGAATTATCCACTGTATTAGAACGAGGGAACAGATGAGCTGATTGCGCCACAAAACACCACCCCATCTTTTCAGAAATGCGGGCCAAATCATTAATCTGATGACCCATGAACTAAACCTTCTGTGATAAATATTCACATGCAGTTTATTCCGCTAAGTACTGCACATCTGTTCCCAACCTTTAAAACTCTGATTGCACTGTTGACACTTCTCACTTCAAGTCTCAACAATTCTCTTCTCGGTCATTCCAAGATCTGCCACAATGTAGTGGGGAAGAGAGAGCAGGAGGAAGCATGAAAAGTGCTCTGTCTTTTTTGTTTATTTGTGAGATTCAAGATTTAAAGAGCAGGGATGGGAGAGAGGTTGTTGGGCTCCATCTCCCACCAATTCAAGTCAGTATGGTTAATGGTCAGGGATGATGAGAGTTGTAACTCAACACTATCTGGAGTGCTCCAGATTCTCCATCCCTGATTTAGATAGTTATTATTTATCTGAAGAAACTAACAAGACCCTGTGGACCGCCCTCCCACCAGATCTCAAAGAAATAAACACCTATTTGATGTTGAGAAGACATCTGAAGGCAGCCCTGTTTAGGGAATTTTTTAATGACTGATGCTTTAATGTATTTTTAATCTTTTGTTAGAAGCCACCCAGAGTGGCTTCTATTATTCTATTATTATTATTATTATTATTATTATTATTATTATTATTACTATACTATCTACATAATCAGAAGTATTGCAAGATGACTGAGCTGAACAACCTCGAGTCATTCTCATCTGTAGAATGTGCTCACCAGAGATAACAACCCTACTTTTTAAAAAGATGCGACTGCTGCTAATAGGATTATAGATTTGGGGGCAATATATTGGAAGGGGGAAAAACATTTTGCCCAGCATGCCCAGGGCCTTAGAGCTGGCAGAGAAGCCCTTCTCATTGTTCCACAACTGAGAGAAGTAGATCAGTTGATGATACTAGATGTGGCAAGCATGCCAACTCCTAGGGGTGGAGGTGTCTTTGCTTCCTTAAAAATCTGCTGGTGAAGGGCTTGACCCCTTCAATATTGAGGGGGCAGCGGAGACGGAGCACAGTGCAGTTCAATGGCTGGCTTCTCCTGAGCGCAAGAGAGGAAGCCACACCATGGTGGGCTCTACACTCAACCTCCTCCTGACGATGCGACATCACACTCCTGATGTGCGATGGGCACATGATGTCACACACACAATGTGTGAGCTGTGCATGTTCTCACACATATATCTTAGATAAGAGCAGGGTTGGCAAAGACTTTTCTCTGTCAGAATCAACAACACTGGCCTAGATCAAGCAATTGGTCTCCTTCAGTATAAGGGAGATTTATATCAATGTTTATGCAATGGTACCTCAGTCTACAAACTTAATTCATTACGGAAGTCTGTTCTTAAACCAAAGTGTTCTTAAACTGAGGTGCGTTTTGCCTCCCGCCACCAGTGCCCTTCCACCGTTCGTCTTCCGTTCATCTTCTGGGGCAAGGTTTGCTAACTGGAACACCTACTTCCGATTTTGCAGAGTTTGTTGCCCAAATAGTTCGTTAGCAGGACTGTTCATAGACCAAGGTAACACTGTGTGTGTGTGTGTGTGTGTGTGTGTGTGTGTGTGTGTAATATTTAGGTACATGTTAAAATTATGGCTGCATCAAAATGGAAAAGTTGTTAAAAGTAGTGGTCCCAGTTTTAAACATTTAGTCCACTTTTAAAGCCAAACTAACATCAAATTGTGGCCTACTGTGGACAGTACTTAGAGCTATATCTTCCAAATTCCAAAAGCTGAAGCAAATCTTCCATCTTGAAAACTGATGTCACTCCAAAAGCATGCCGCTTTTTCTCAAAACGAATGATGTCACTGAAATGCTGTCACCTAACTTTGGTCCGTTATAAAGCAAAATACTCCGCGCACAGAGAAGTACGATTTCTTTACATCATCTGTAAACTTGAAGCTGAGTTTTTGGATGAAAAGGCCACATTTATAAGAGCCACTGTTCTCTTCAACAACGCTCCCTTTCTGACAGAGTGGAGTCTAAAGAATTGCTGCATTCTGCAACTGCTGTTGGTATATGACTAACACTCTTGGATCTCTCTACAAACAGGGACATGCATGGAATTCTTGACGCAGCACGTATGAATCAGCTCTCTGCTGTTTGATTTGGATTTTAAAATGTTAAAGGGTCACCAGAGATACTAGGCCTTATTAATATGACGATATTAATCATGTCATAAAATTAAGCAAGGCCAGGGCTAAGGAAAAGGCAAACAGGATTCCTGTACCTTTAATAGCTGCCGGAAAAAGGTAATTTTCAGCAGGTGTAGATTTTCTTGCCCTCGTGTGACAAGTTGCACCTGCCAAAATTTTCTAACAAAGTCCTGCCTTCCTTTGGCTCTGGGTCACTCTGCTTGCAGCACTTGAAGTCAAGATGGGGTAGCGCTAATGGAGAAACTATCTCAGCATGATAAAGCATGAAATGGAGCTCGAGACTCATATGACTTTATAAAGTATGGTATAGATTCATAACCTTTCCCAACACCAACAGAGATATCTGCCCCTGCCAGATACACGTGTTGTAATATATTTTTGCTGACATTGTTGCCTGCTCCTTTTTGGGGAGGAGGGGGCTTTTTCTAATTGATACTTGCAAAATTGTGTAAAAAAAAATCAGTTTTTAAGGGTGGAAAATGCTTTGGTGTGGGGAAATGATGTAGAATTGGAATGGGTTGCAAATTCTCTACCCTGCTAAGTTCAAGGAACAGGTGTACAAAGCCCTATACAGCTTGGGACCAGGGTACCTAAAATATCTTGCACAACTGATCACCGTGCTTCGCAGGAGAGGACATCTAATCAGGAGGTCCATTCTGCACAATATAGAGG
Source organism: Podarcis pityusensis (assembly GCF_964106645.2). Taxonomy (NCBI): domain Eukaryota; kingdom Metazoa; phylum Chordata; class Lepidosauria; order Squamata; family Lacertidae; genus Podarcis; species Podarcis pityusensis. The sequence continues at coordinate 17,783,285 of NC_138030.1, forward strand.
AATCGGGCCTTGAGTTTTGTGGCATCTCCCCTTTGGAATCTCTCCCCCCCCCCCCGTTACATATTAGACAGGTACTATCTCTGTTGCCTTTTGGTCACCTTCTGAAGACCTTCCCTATCCTTTTAAGTGGATATTTTTATCCCTGTCTGCATCTGCTTTGGAGCTATTTTTAAGCGTTTTTATATATGGAAGTGTTTCTAAATGTTTGCATTGTTTTTAAATATGGAAGTGTTTTATATAAGGAACTGTTTTGTAGGCTGAGCCTAGTCCATGCCAGGGAATCGTTGGCCCGCGTCCTCAGATCCAGAGAGAGAGCAAAAGAAAGCACCAGGAAAGATCCTTCTTTGGAGGAAAGCAGTTTATTCTCTGTGCACAGAGACAGCCAGCAGAATAATTTCTGGAAGACTGGCTGCCCCGAAATACGCCTCTGCAAACTTTCTTATACCTTGAGAAAGCTCTCTCCCTCCTCCCGTCTCCCTCCTCCCGTCTCGTATGTGTCTTTCTTATCTTGCATTCCTAAAGTAAGAAAGCGAGGGGCCTCTGGTTATTTCTAGCTTACAGTCTCCTTCATATGTGTCTTTCTTATCTTACATTCCTAAAGCGAGGGGCCTCTTTTGCAGAAGTCAAATTAGCTCAGAAATTTACTTAGATCCAAAGTACAGAGAATATAGAAGATCCTTCTTAGGTACAAGGTACAAGGTATAGAAAGCATATAGAAAGCAATCCTTCCCTCTCCCTTCACTCCCTCCTCTTCTTATGAACAACCTAATACTTAGGTTCGTTCTGGGGTAGGGGTCTATAATCTCTCATGAAAGCAAGCACACGAGGTCCCATCATGCGAGACATCATCTTCTCCATCATATTTTGCATACATTGCATCAAGCAGGGCATACAGAAGCAGAAAAGCAATAGAAGCATTATTGGACTTATCACCATAATAAATATCCTCCCCATCCATCCACCTGGGAAGATGCCGTCCAACCAAGACATATCCCAGCCCTCCCAGGTTTGTACAGGGACATGTGCTACCTTTTCAATGCTTGCTGCCAGATCACGGATAGCCTCGCCGTGGTCTGAAATGTTGAAGCAACATGCTCCACCTGTGAGATTTAACGCTGCACAAAAGCCTCCATGTTGCGCCAGGAGAAAGTCCAATGCTAATTGGACTGAGAGAAACGCATTGCATGTCTCATCCAATTGCGTAGCAATTAGCCTAAGGGCCGTGGCTGTCGTGTTAGCAACAATCTCTACCACTGCCTGGAGTCTGATTACGCGGTTCAAGTTATAGATCGGCCCCCTTGCCCCAGAGATTTTCTCTCCCTGATTCCATGAGGCTGGAGCATAATGGGCCAGTATCCTTTCCGGAGGCCACTGATTTTTGCCCCAATTCTGGGAGCTGCCACCTGCAAGTGTTGCCAGGTCAGCCGAACGCCTCCTTCTACGGGGTGCAGAGGCAATCTGGTCAGGAATCCACATGGGGGGTATTAAGTAGGCTGGAAAACAGACCCCATACCATCCTCTTGGGAGGGCATGATAGGCCTTCCTGCCACACACCCAGTAAACGTCCTGACCATGGGCAGATATGGTGCCTCTCAGCAAGCGGGCCAGGCATGCAATCAAATTGGAACCAGAAAAGGTTCCTGTCTCGGACTCAAACATGTTAGTCGGGGCTGGGAAGGTACGATCACAGTGGGAAGTGCCCACATAGGTCTGAGCGTCACTTATGTCATTTGATTTGTTGACACAAAGGCAGCCAGTGATCCTGTGAACCTGGAAAGGGACGGAATGATTCCATAAAGAAGAATGGTTGCCCAGAGGCTGGAAGGCAACAAGTGGAGTTGTAACCAAGGATTCATTCCAAGGCACAGGGAGGAGTGGCATTCCTCCCAGAGCATCTACAGGGGCCAGAGTGCAGACGGCACAATTGGTCCGATTTGCAGAGAACGCAACCATCTCAGCAACCTGAATCCACTTATTATATGTGTGGTGGGCCCCCCACAATTGCAGCAGTTGTCTGGTCACTGTGAGTGGTATTGGCATTTCAAAGGTCAAAGGCAGCAGAAATACCAGCATGGGGACCCACAGTCGTATTTGAGCCATTGTATGCACGGGGAGGGGCTTAGGTAAGTGCTAGAGAGTGGGCTGGGGTGTAATTACGCTGAAAGAAAAGACCCACTAGACACCCTCCTCTGCAGGGGTGGCGTAAAGCAAACGAGGCCCAGGTACCTTCAATAAAGTTCAGTTATGCGAAAGGAAAGAAAAGAAAATGTGAAAATGTTCTCTTTCAATCCATGCTGGATCCTGGAGCCGTGCCAAACGTCAGCGTCCGGAGTGACGTAGGCAGGGCTGTAGTCTGGTGGGTGTCGGGTCGTCTGGTGGGCGTTGGGCATCTTGGGTCCCTTCCAACAAGGCTGGAGCGATGTCTGGGCGTCTGGGTCCAATCTGGGTCCTCATCATAGGGATGCAGAGGCTCGACCAAGGCACAAGGCGTTCCAGCAAAAGCTCACCTGTTAAGAGAAGAGATAACAAAGACGGCAGCGATTGCACAGAACAAATTGATAGGTAACATTTGCACATAAGGTATAGGCCTAGCAAACATTAATTCAAAAGGGTATGCTTGGCAGGAAACTTCGCAAGGGGTTAACAGTTCTGTTCCTTGGGTTAAATTTTGCCAGCTGAGATTTTTAAAAGTCTCATTTGTGTGCTCTAGGTTTCAGAGCTTTAAGCCATGTTGCAAATTTCAGTTCATTTGCCAGTGTCTGTAGAAAGAACAATGCGCTCCTTGCTTCTGGCAAAGTTTCAAATTCCTCAAAGTATCAATTCCTATGCCGCAGCTCCTTTCAGAGTAAAATTGCACCTTAAAAAGAAAAACTTGACAAAGTTCACAGAAAGCATTCACTTGCTTTTAAGAAAGTCACTTCTTCAGGTTAATACTTTGGGGCAGGGGGGTGGGTAACTCTTGGCCTTCTGGGTTTATGTGGCTGAACTGTAAATCCAGAAAGTGTGAGGTTCAGGGTAACTGGCTGAATGCAGCAGTGTCCTTGGAATAGCTGCCAAGAGATAACGCTCTGAAGCTACCTCCAAGCGCCTGGCAGAAAGGGGGGGGGAGCTGATGTCCTGTGACTTGCATGATTTTTTTTTTTAAAAAAACAGTCTGTTCAATTGCTTTTTTGCTGCAACAGTCTTTTTGAGCAAGAACAGAGATGAAAAGAAATAATTTTTGAGAAATCTTGTTGTTCCCAGCCTGTGGGGAGTGGGGCCTGTGGGCATTCCATTTCCCAATGACTCCCTTGCCTGCAGATGGCGCACTGGCTTCTTCCCTAGGCGTCTTCTGACCCTCCCGTGGACACCCTCGCTTGCTCCAGGATTGCGTTTTTGGCTTTCTGGCTGCTGGCTGTTTGAAGACAAACCCCTAATTATTTTGGCCAGGTCCTCTTCGAAAGAAGGATTCTGATTTAAAGTGCTTGGAGGTCTGTGGTCCTGGGCATCGGATGACTCCAGGGGGTCGTACACTCAGTGGAGTGGGGCCATCAAAGTGGAGTTTTAGCTGCCTCAATTGCAACTATTAGCTGCCTCAATTGCAACATCAGTATTATCCGCTGCCCTGAGGGCATTTTTCTTGCGGATTTCCTCAATGGTCAGTAATTGTAATTCTAGGGTTTTAAATCCCTTGGGTTTTAATTGTCTCTTTTTTAACAGTTCTGTCCTATGCGGCTCTCAAAGCCTTCCCTTCTGTTTCTTTCTGCCAGTTCACATCCTTGCATTGTGCTGCTTCTAGAACCAAGAAGCCACATCCAGCTCTGTTTTAAACAGTTCTACATACTGGAACACTCTGTCAAACTGCTTACTAGTCCATCTTATCTCTTTATCTAGAGTTTTTCTGAAGTCTTCATCATCATCATCATCAACAACACCTTTCTCTTCACCTTCCTTGCTAACTCAACCAATCCCTTTACAAATTCCTCATCATCCTCTTCTTCCTCTTCTGATTCATCAGCCTTGGGGGGTTCAGGCTGGGGGCCAACTCCTCCCGGTGCCTGGGGGCCTGGGTCCAGGGGAGGGGCAGGTGGTGGAGCATAGGGTGGAGGTGGTTTAATGACTTCCCCCTCCTCTTCTTCTGGGTCTGGTATCACTGGGGGCTTTTCTGACTTCCCTGTCGGTCGAACTGCACAAACTGTACTTTGTGGGGCGTCGCCTCGGCAGGCTTTCAACCATGATGGGTTCTTTTCTACATTGGTTTTCCAAGTAGAAATGTAGGGGATCTGGTCTGGGTGGACGTTCAAGATATTTTGATACAGTGGGTTGATTAGTTGCAAATCAAAACTCCCCTCCGAGGGCCAGTTAGTTTGTTGCGAGGGCCAGTCAACCTCACATAATGTTCTCATCCTCCGTTGCCTCAATTTGATTCCCTAATCATCATGCTTTGTGGCTGCTTTCCAGTTGTTTAAAAAGCATTCCAGAGGGCTACATTGGCTTGCCCCAGACCCCATTTTCAGATACTCTGCTGCTAACAGGTTGTAAATTCTCTCACTCTACACACACTACAGCCCTACAATCGCTCGGCCAAGGGGGACACTAAGCCCTGGCCCACACTTGACAATTCAGTCACTAGAGTATCTGACATGCAACATACAACATACAAAACACATCAATATAATTTCAACATGTAACACACTAAACACACCAAAATAATTTCAGCATGCAATACACAAAACACACCAAAATAATTTCAACATGTAATACACAAAACACACCAAAATAATTTTCCCCTCTGTTCCCCCCCCCCTTTTTTTTTTTTTACCAAACCTTACCGGTGGCACACCACTGCCACGCCCCTTTTTTTCCCTTCCTGGCTGCACTCTACTGCATAACCAGTCCCCTTTTTCCTGGTGGCTGGCACTCTACTGCACAACCAATCCCCTTATTCCTGGTGGCACCTTATTGCCTGTGGCACCCTGCCACAACCAGGGGAGGTTGATCAAGCCTCCTGCCCTTTCCGTCGGGCTGCCCTTTCCGTCGGGCTTACCTTTTCCGCTGCGGACCTGTCCCCTCGGCGCCGTCCTCTTTCCTCCCTCGACCTGGGTCCTTGCTCCGGAGCGGTGTGGCTGGCTCCCCCCACAAATTGGCAGGGTGCGCGTGGAGTCTGCAATTGCCGATCCGAGCTGTCCACCAAGGTCGAGCCTGGCTCTCCCCAGCCCTCTGAGGTGGGGCAGATTCCCGGTCAGGGAACCAAGATGTAGGCTGAGCCTAGTCCATGCCAGGGAATCGTTGGCCCGCGTCCTCAGATCCAGAGAGAGAGCAAAAGAAAGCACCAGGAAAGATCCTTCTTTGGAGGAAAGCAGTTTATTCTCTGTGCACAGAGACAGCCAGCAGAATAATTTCTGGAAGACTGGCTGCCCCGAAATACGCCTCTGCAAACTTTCTTATACCTTGAGAAAGCTCTCTCCCTCCTCCCGTCTCGTATGTGTCTTTCTTATCTTGCATTCCTAAAGTAAGAAAGCGAGGGGCCTCTGGTTATTTCTAGCTTACAGTCTCCTTCATATGTGTCTTTCTTATCTTACATTCCTAAAGCGAGGGGCCTCTTTTGCAGAAGTCAAATTAGCTCAGAAATTTACTTAGATCCAAAGTACAGAGAATATAGAAGATCCTTCTTAGGTACAAGGTACAAGGTATAGAAAGCATATAGAAAGCAATCCTTCCCTCTCCCTTCAGTTTAATTGCTTTTTTCACACATGCACACACAAACTCATATATAGTCTGCAGACATTTTCTTTTTATGATTTTATGGAACCTTGTGGTGAACGGCAGGTAAGAAATCTAAAAAAAGTTCTGCTAGAACATTCTGGAATGCCAAACAGAAGCAAACGATACAAAACTTTGGTACTTTCTCAAGCTGCACGTGTTCCTCCCTGGCTGAATTTTGCTCAGTCTCCTCCTGGGAGTCAGAACCATGTCATGTGTCCTTTTCCAAGTTCAGCTCCTCCTGCCCCCTGAAAAAAATCTTCTACTGCAGCAAGGTCTCTGTTTCCAAACAACTACAATCGTCTCCCTTCCCCCAGCGACTTCCATAGCGATCTGCACTCTGTTTTGAACTTCTGTGCCATGAGACACTGAATGATATTTTCTCCTCTGATACCTCTCTTCTCCTTCCCTTGCTCACGCAGTCTCTTCTTCTCTTTGGGGTTCCACGTGAACTTGACTTGTGGGGATTTCTTTTGATCTTCGCCCATGACGTTTCCAATGGCATACACATTCTAGACCTGGAGGTTCCGCATTAGCACAGTAACTAGTGATCTGCCTCTCCTCCATGGATTTCTTTAACCCAGGGGTCAGCAAACATTTTCAGCAGGACGCCAGTCCACTGTCCCTCAGACCTTGTCGGGGGCCGGACTATGTGTTGAAAAAAAATATGAATGAATTCCTATGCCCCACAAATAACCCAGAGATGCATTTTAAATAAAAGCACACATTCTACTCATGTAAAAACACACTGATTCCAGGACCGTCCATGGGCTGAATTTGGAAGGTAATTGAGCCGGCCCCAGTCCCCGGGCCTTAGTTTGCCTACCCATGCTTTATCCCCTTTTAGAAGCCATAGAAACAGAGATTATGTAGTGGTTCTCAAAAGGTGTGTAAGGAGAGGATGCCGATTGTGGCAGGAAGATTCAAGGACAATCAAATAAATATTTAAACATTTTGGTGTGGTGTGGTGTGGTGTGGTGTGGTGTGGTGTGGTGTGGTATGGTATGGTATGGTATGGTATGGTATGGTATGGTATAGTATAGTATAGTATAGTATAGTATAGTATAGTATAGTATAGTATAGTATCAAAATAAAATAAAATAAGGATACACAAGCAGAACAGTATCCATGCCTCTCTTCAAGAGTGTTGACTATTCTTCTACAGTTCTCCCTGACAGACTGTTGTGAACAGGGATTTTCAACTCTTACAAAGATGAAACATCAGGAAGGAGAACGGCTTCTTTGTGTTGATGAGGAGATGAGAGTTTGTTTGTCTGAAATTAGACATAACATAAATGAGATTACTCAGCAAAAGCAAGCTCACACCTCTCACTGAGTTTGTATACATACTTAAGGTACATATTAAGAGGGACTTTTATAATTATATTTTGGGAATGAGTCATGTTCTTAAGTAGCTGCATTGTTTTATACTTTGTGGATGTCCTATGATCATACAGTGGAACCTCTACTCGCGCACAGAATCCGTTCCAGAGATCCGTTCATGAGTCGATCTGGGTCGCTGGTAGAAGCACCATTATGCGCGTGCGCATTCGATGGCAGCGCCGTTCTGCGCATGTGCAGATGGCAGAAGTCGCTTCTGAGTGTGCGCCAATCATGGCAAACCTGATATTTACTTCTGGGTTTGCCGCGGTCACAAGTCGAATTGTTTGCGAGTAGGGGCGGTGGTAAGTCAAGGTTGTACTGTATTATGAAGTAGTTGTGTTCTGTGTTATGAATCAAGCACTGCTAGGAGCTGTCTTCGCATGCAGTGGAACTCCCTAACTCACGGAGGGTTTGAAACCCATCGGCTAACCTCACCTGGCTTAGCTGGCCAGTCAAAGCCATTCCTGGGGTGTGGCCGCTGTCACATGCTGACAGCTTCTAGGAGCCACAGGTGAGAGCTGAGTGCAGGTTGGAGACCAAAGGTGGGCAAAGTACCCTAGAAGGAGCATGTGTCTCCCACCAGAAGTACTACCCCTCCCTTAACACTCCATATATGTATTTGCGTGTTCAGACCCAGAAACCTCCCCCCTAAATAAATTCACACTTGACTCAAATTTTGGTTTTGGTTTTTGGCAGAATTTAGGCCACAATTTTATTGATTACAGTAAGTGACTGGTTGCATAGGCTCTGGTTCGACTAGCTCCCTGCCATGCAGGTAGTGCTGACCCAGGGCACCAGCATAGGTCAGCCTAGGGTGAACACCTGGATAAGCGGAAAGCTGGGAACAGGCTATCTCCACCACCCAAATGTCCCCCTGGACTCAGGCAAGGACACAACCCCCTCTCAGGGGTTGACCAAACCATCAAGTCCCTGGATTCCGTTAATGGAATGCCCTTCACACAGGGATGGCGAGAGCATTCTCCAATCCCTATCACCTGAACCAGAGCCTATCCGCAACCTTACAAGTTGTGAAGATTTGCTACGCAGCAGGCGAAACCCAAATGGCAACAGCCAACCAGCCAAGTGGGGAAAATTCCTGTCGTGCCCGTCCCAATGACAGACGACACACGACGGCATAGCAAGGTCAAGCGCAAAGCCCTAAAAGTAGGGAGAGGTGGGTGGGTGTTCTGAATGCACACGCCAAAAGAGGAAGCTCTGGGTCACGTGCATGGGCATAAATAGGTCCCTCGAAGCGTTTGGACTGCGTCCCATTGGCCAGACTGCACCCAGCTTCAAGGGACCTACCAATCGGGTGTTGTGGCTGACCAATCGTACCCACCCACAACACAGGGTGTCGGTTTTCCAGGTCTCACCACAATACGTGCCCTCTTTAAGGGAGGACCCCATATATTTATGTTTCACAGAATCCCATTCACTGCTACTGGGAAAGTGCTCCATTTCAGGACACAGTAGCAGTGGGTACAAATCCTGCCCTGAACCCACAACTCTGGCTGCCCCCACCACCAATACAATGAGTTTATGGGTGCAGAGCATACTGGGGTACATTGCTACTCGCCAGGGGTCCTTGCAATGTCCCCCACCTTCATTCATATCTACACATGGACAGATTTCTAGCTAACCAAAAGTAAATACCTTGTGTAGTTTTTAATTTCCCCCTCTACCATAGCTGTAGCAATGCGTAGGCTACAGCTGTGTTCACCCCTTTGTGCTGTCGGCTAAGTGATTTATGCTCATCACCAATCTTCTTGGTTTCAGGGCAGCTCCTGTTGATGATCTGGCAGTGGGGGCAGGGAGGGGGAATGAGAGGACAGAACAAAGCGTTCAGTAAAACCAACGCCTGGAGGAAATATCAGGTGTTAACATCCAATAAAAGTTGAACATGCCTGAATCAAAGCGCATTGCAAGGTACCTCTTAAATAGCCCAGACAAGAACTGACCTAATGCTGAGGGTTTTTATTACGGTTGCAAGAAACGCACTAATTATAGAACCTGGACTGCATCATGAACTGACTTGTCAAGTTAACTTAGCATCCCAAGTATCGACAATTACATTGTGAAGGCTTTTCCGTCCTTAAATAACTTAGCCTGTTGGCCCATTGAAGCAGGGAGCAGCTAAATTTGAAGTGCTGAAAGAAATATAGCGCTAGAAAGAATGTTTTCATTGATGGGGGAAGGGTTATTTTTTTCAGGCCAATTAATGTCTCGGTTGTTGCGTATATATTTCTTTTTGTTGCATTTAAAAAAAATCCTCTTTGCATAAATATATACTTTCAAACAATTTCTTTCATAATGCCAGGTATTTTAACAACGGTGTAAATCAGATTTTACAGGGCTCACGTGTGCATGTGTGTGTTTTTCAAATATGGAGCTCATTAAATGTGTGAAATTCAACATTAGCTGGAGGGTGTGGTCAGCGGCTGTGGTAATGAATAGCAAATTGTGCTCATATTTAAGGTTAGACTCTGTCTCCTCTTGCCATGATTTTAAAATAACATCTCCTTCATTTAAAAGAAGGGGGGAAACCACACTGCTTTATTCACAAAAAAGCTGGGTTTTCTAAGGCTTTCTAAGGAAGGTTAATTGGGAAAACAGATGCATATGGAGACAGTGGCTCAGTGACAATGTTGCGTATGGATCCTCTCTGTACAACCTAATTCACAGCTTAGTTTTTATGCAGTACAGTATATCTAATGATATCATTGCTGTACTTCCAACCGTTTAGAATATGAAGGTGGCACTGCTCCAGAAAAAATAATAATTGCGACTAACTTGTCCCACTGATTTCTCTTAAGATTCAACTCTCACCTGACTCATGTTTAATCTCTTTAATTATTTGGGAATGAAAACAATGGGCTGAATTATTTAAGGGAAATATTGCCTGTATTTTCCATGGCACATTTTTCAAATGTTTAAAAAGTAAACGAACCACACGCTGCTTGCAGGTCATTTGAAGCGGTGGCAGCTGCCATTCTACAGGAGGCACAGTTGGGGCGGCCCATCCCATTTTGCCACCTGAGGCAAAAGAAGAATGTGCCGTTCCCTGCCCCTGCTGTGCCGCCCACTTCTGCCACTGCTGGGTTGCTCCCCTCTTGTCAAAACTTGGTGAGAGGTGGAGCACTCCGCAAGACCTTGACAGGTTTGCTTTTGTTTTATTATGTATTTTGTCTACTCGTTTTGCGCTTTTATGTTGTGAGCCACTCTGGGACCTTCGAATGAACGGCGGCATACAAAGTTAACAAATAATTATAGCAATACTAGGGATGTGGGTTAAACCACAGAGCCTAGGGCTTGCAGATCAGAAGGTCAGAGGTTCGAATCCCCGTGTCGGGGTGAGCTCCCGTCACTCGGTCCCTGCTCCTGCCAACCTAGCAGTTCAAAAGCATGTCAAAGTGCAAGTAGATAAATAGGTACCGCTCCGGTGGGAAGGTAAACAGTGTTTCCGTGCACTGCTCTGGTTCGCCAGAAGTGGCTTAGTTATGCTGGCCACATGACCCAGAAGCTTTACACCGGCTCCCTTGGCCAATAAAGCAAGATGAGCGCCGCAACCCCAGAGTTGGCCACGACTGGACCTAATGGTCAGGGGTCCCTTTACCTTTACCTAATAGCAATACTAAAAAGAGGAGAGGGAATGCCACACACAGGAAGTAGTAGGGCGGGCCGGCCACTGCCTCTTATGCTTCTGCCGCCTGAGGAAGCCACTTCAGCATGCCTTATGGGGGCACAGTTTAATGTTTTTGGTCCATTAAGCCTTAAGTGGCCTTGACCATGAACAACTGTGAGGCGCCACTCTTTCTTCTGTATTTTATTAAAGCTTAGCAAAATTGACCTCTTGATTATACATTGATCAATATGCTCAAAAAACTTCATTTGGGTGGGGGGTAGGCAGAAAAGCTCAACTTTTTTGTCCAGATTTTCACTTTCTGAAATATAGCAACCCTTTGAACAGCCTGTGAGCACCCTATGAACATACAGGACAGTTTACTTCTAACCAAACATGCCTCAGATCAAGTTGTAAGCCAATGATCATATGCTTGCTCACTTGTGTGGCTCGTCATCACTGAATATGCTGGGACTTACTTCTGAGTAAATGTGTATCAGATTGGGTTGCACCCTTCTGGTGGTTGCCTAGGCAAATAATGTTGTTGGTTCGGCCTGGTTCTTGAGGTGAGACATATCAAGGCCTGGCTCCTTTGTTGGAAGTTTTTTAGCAGAGGTCAGATGGCCATCTGTCATGGATTCTTTAGTTGAGATTTCTGCATTGCAGGGGGTTAAACTCTACAATTCTATGACTATGATTCTATGACCATTGCTAAAAGTCTTAGTATGGTATCTAACCCAAAGCAATATCCATTACCAAATGATGCTTACCATATGAATCTATGCAGATTGCATATGCATCACAATATGCTTACTTACTTACTAGATTTATATACTGCCTTTTGGTCAAGGTACCCAATTTTAATACACTAAACAATTATATGAAATGTAGAGTCCTCTTGGGCTGTGGTATAGGTTATCATTGGCCTGGACTCCCTCATTTCTGCCTTCTCACAAGGCAGACAGGTCAAATAATTCACTTGCTACATACATTTCAAATTCATATATCCAGCAACAATGCATTTGTCATTAAGACCCCAAGCAGCAATGCCTATAACTTGTTTAAAAATGGATGTCTGACTTTAAAATATCGGGCATGATTCTAGGCCCATTGTATATAGAATGTCCCAGATTTCCAGTTAAAGCGATCTCTGTTAGCAGAACTGAGACAGATTCCTGCCTCAGTGCCTGGAGACCTGGTTTGTTTAGACCACTCACTTTATAGAAAATTATCTTTTAAAGGTAAAGGTAAAGGGACCCCTGACCATTAGGTCCAGTCGTGATCAACTCTGGGTTGTGGTGCTCATCTCGCTTTATTGGCCGAGGGAGCCAGCTTACAGCTTCCAGGTCATGTGGCCAGCATGACTAAGCCGCTTCTGGCGAACCAGAGCAGTGCACGGAAACGCCGTTTACCTTCCCGCCGGAGCGGTACCTATTTATCTACTTGCACTTTGACGTGCTTTCGAACTGCTAGGTTGGCAGGAGCAGGGACCGAACTCACCCCGTCGCGGGGATTCGAACCACCAACCTTCTGATAGGTAAGTCCTAGGCTCTGTGGTTTAACCCACAGCGCCACCCGCGTCCCTTCACTTTATAGAAAATTATCTTTTACAACAAAGCAATATGCCTATACCAGAGGTGGTGGGTGGGGAACTCTCCCACAGGCCAAGTCTGACATGCAGGAGGGGCCATTCACCTTTCAATCACCTGTCATCACAACGACATCAGATGACCTGCTTTTGCCCCAGGCAGAGTGCTGCTCTTTGAAGTCCTGCAGATCAGCTGATTGTCAGGTCTTCAAAGTAGTGTGCATGCTGCTATGCACAGCTGACACAATTTAAGTCATTTACAGCCACCCTTTAAATATGAAGTTCAAAAGCACAGTTTGAAAATGCTCACCATTTGCATCATGAACTTTTGCCGCATTTCTGCAGAAGTCTGTCCCAGCTCTAAAATCAGCTCTGCCCCACCCCTCTACTCCCAAATCCTGGTGATTATGGATCTTCATGGGTTTTATTTCAAGTAGATTCCTCTGAGACACCACTGTGTCCCTGATAATGATCCTATCCAGACAATTCCGGTGTTTGGCTATCCAGCTTCACCGATCTACAATATGTAGAAACAATACAGTGCTTGGGTTTTTGTAGCTCTCGGGATGAAATAATGTTGGATTAAAAACTAACCTCTTAATCCTTGGCTTGATTTGGAATACTGATTTCCCTCCTTCCCTCTAAACAAGCTTTGCTTTCAGAATATTTGCTTTTAAAAAAAAAATGCAATCTCCATGTCTGCACGCAGAACATGAGTCATAGAATTATAGAGTTGGAAGGAATCCCAAGGATCATCTAATCCAACCCTCTGCAACAGAGAATCCCTGGCAGATGGCCACCCAACCGCTGTTTAAAAACCTCCCATGAAGGAGAGTCATTAGAATTAATTATCGATTGCAATTCAGATGCGAGTGTGCATCCACTCTGGTTGGCTCAAGCATCCCATGAAAAGAACATCAGACAGACAGACAAAAAACAATCCATCATCCTTTGGTGTAAACCTCTTGCTTTGCATAAAATGGACTGAATCTTTCCTATGAACAAGCTGTGCATTGAACGCAGCTGATTCAGATGTTCCATTCTGAACTTGTTCCGTCTCCATAGCGAATTGACCACTGTCCTACGACCAGGTGGGTTGGCAGGGGGTGGGGTGTCCCCCTAGTATCACAACACAACAGTGGTAATCCCCCCAGAGCAGGTTACTGCTAGGTTAAAGGCTGGGATGGGCTTCTATTTTCCACAACCCTAGTGGCTCTATGGAAGTTTTAAGAGGTTCCAGAAAAAAGTACAAAGACTCAAGGCCTGAACTGTTCCCAAGGGGCCGCCTTTATACATCATGCTTTTTTTGGGGGGGGGGGAATCTCTGAGTCTTGTCAAGGCCATCTCAATACATTTTGCTTCCTGAGGGACAAGATGGCTTTCCCACCACCCACGTAATGGCTCCGTTTGCATGTAACCATGGCTTAGCAAGAAGGCATATGCTCTCGGAGGATATTGCACTGTGTTGTTCCTTTGGTTCTGTTGCTGCTGTGGTGTCCTAAGCTGCTTTGCCCATGCTAGCTCTGGGAGGAGGCACAGGAGCCAGCACCTAGGGGCTGAGGGGGCTACGGACCCGCCAATAAAATATTTGAGGGGGGCTGCCCCCTCCAAAGTCGATAGGTTTCCCATTCAAATGGTGTTGTTGCATCGTGCCATGTGATCAATGGCTTACCTGGTCCACTCCACCCCCCCAATATTTTATTCAAGTCAGCACTCCTGGGAGAAGGTGTGCAATTCCTCAGCTGGAGTAGGCTTGAAGCAGATGTCAGATGTGCATGCAGGAGCCAGGACCTGTGACCAATATGACTTTGCAGGACTGGGGCCTTCCTAAGTTTGTTCTGAAGAGGCAAGGCGTGGCCTCACAGGTGAGGCCAGTTGTTAACTCACAGCACCTGGTGGTAAGAGCTGGGAAGGGATATAAGGTCAGCTTTTTGCCACAGCAACACGCTTCCTGCCTTGGGCTTCTTGCTTCCTGATCCTTGAACCTCGGCTTTTTGATTCCCTGCTTCTTGATTCTCGGACCCTTGACTTGGTGATTCCTTGCTTCCTGACCCTTGGACCATTGGCTTCTTGACTCCCGGCTCTCTGACCCTCGGACTCTTGGCTTCCTGACTCCTGGCTTCTGGACCCCCGTTCCTGCTCCTACTCCTGCTGGGATTTTGATCACCCATGAACCGGACCGTGACAGCAGGTGTGGGTCACCTGCCTCCTCAAGCACAGATGCTGCAGTCAACATGCAAAGCACAAAAAGGAGAGCAGAGCTGAGGTGTTGTGTCTGCCCAACTGCCGTGTTGATGGACCTCAGCTTGGATGCTCCAGGATCCCTGAGGGGCTGTGCTTCAGTTTGGATTTACTTGGCATACTGACTTGACCCAGGGGTTCATGGAATGCACTATCTCCGGTATCAGAAGCGAGATATCTCAGAATACCCATCCCTAGGGATGATGAGTGGGCAAAAGCTGTTGCGCTCATGAGTCCTGCTTGTGGCCTTACCACAGGCCTCTGGCGGCCACTGTGAGAACAGAATGAAGGACTAAATAGGTCTGATGCAGCGATGCTTTTTATGTTCTTATGACCAGGCAACCTTTCAGGTAGGAGACAGTCCTCTGTGTCCTACTTCGTAGGACACTTCTGGGTGCATGTTTGTTATGGTTAGAAATTCCCTTTATGAACTGCGCTTACTATATATTTGCTCAGAAGTCTCCACTCATGTGGATTTGGTTTATAATCTGTCCTCAGCAGCGCACAACGGCAGAGTCTTTGTGGGTTATTTACTTTGGAAGGGTGAGTGTCTTTTGTCAAAATTACTTATTGTTGCTGTGAAACAGGAATGCTCTTGCAAATGGAAAACAGAGTTGGCTGTTATGATAAGCCCCAAAGAGCTACCATGAAGGTTTTGGGAGCACATCCTCAGGAAACCTTGAGAGCTGATCTTCTAAAGAGCCTGAGAAAAAAATAATGTGGCAATACGGAGTCATTGCTTTGCTTTCCTGAACATGTCTTTGCATCCTGCTGCAGAGCCTTTCCCCACTGAGTGAGGTGGGTCAGGGATGGCCAATTGGCAGCCATGAGCTAAATCCAGCCCCTGAAGCATTTTTCTTCCTTTGTCCCTGGGTAAAAGCAGGGAGTGCGCCTACTCCCTTGTGCAAATTAACTGAAACAAACAATGTAGTTTATTGTACAAAACTCACATATACATGGAGAAAACTCACATATATGTACATTAGTAATGGATATGACCTCCGCTATTTTTAAGCAGCATTTGAACATGGTTTGGCAGGGAGTCTACTAGTTTCGAACAGCCACTGTTGATTTTCGGATCCCTGTACCACACTTGAATCAGCGCCTGAACGAGCTTCTCCGTAGTCGTACAGTCTACAGCACAGAGGCAACTTTTGCATATAGCCCACAAATTCTCTTTATATAAATATATATAATATTTTTTATTGAGTTTACATTATTTTTACCATAATCACAATCCGTTAAAATCATAACATCACCTATAGCCTTGCTCAAACTGAGCCTCGACTCCCCCGCCCCACTCCTTGGCTTTCATAAATATTCACTTACAACTTAGCCTTTCTATATCAACCTATTTACCTTCTTTCATGCTTAGAAAATTTACCTTGATAATTGTAAAGAGGTTCCAAAAATTAACATTACAAAATATTTTAACTCAAACCTGCAAACGTTTTCAAATGTTTGCAATGTTCTCTGATATATTGTATAAATTTACTCCAGTCCTTTTCAAACAGCTCGTTGTGCTGGTTTCGGATCTTCCCCGTCAGCTTCGCCAGTTCTACACATTCCATCATTCTAGTCTGCCATTATTCCAATGCTGGAAGTTCCTGCTGCTTCCATTTCTGGGCTAAAAGTATCCTCGCGGCTGTGGTAGCATACATAAATAAATTTATATCTTTTGGGGGAATTTCTTCAATTATACCCAACAAAAACGCCTCTGGTTTTTTGGTAAAGGTATTTTCAAAAACCTTTTTCAGTTCATTGTATATCATAGCCCAGTAGGCTTTAACCTTAGTACAGGTCCACCACATATGGAAAAAATTCCCCTCCTTTTCCTTACATAATGTTTTCCAACATTCCTTGTCTTGATTTCTATACATTTTAGCAAGTTTAGACGGCATCAAATACCACCTATACATCATCTTCATTAAATTTTCCTTAAGTGCCAAACATGCAGTGAATTTAATTTAATTTAAATCATACTATAAGAAAATCAGTCTATGAGGTTTGGAATAGATACAAAATATTATTAGAATGCAAAATCCCCTGGTGGCTTTCGCCATTGGAAGCTTTCGTGGTGAAATAGAAAAATATGGAAAGCGATTGGGCTACATATAAAGATTTGTTGATGGAAGTGGATAACAAATTAAAGCTTGTCATTTGAAGAATTAAGAGGAAAGCGATCATATTGGTTGCAGTACCACCAATTGCAGGATGCATGTAGAGAGGATAATAAGAAGAATGGTTTTTGTAATACTAAATCAAAAATAGAGACTGAGTTGTTAGATAGTAAAAGGAAAACATTGTTGAGAATGTATAAGTTATTACTGGAATGATGACATACAAAGGATGAAGAAGTAAAGACGATTATGATTAAATGGGCTCAAGATTTGGGTCACAATATTGATTCTGAAATGTGGCAAAAATTGTGGACGAGAACAATATAGCCCACAAATTCTCAATGGAATTTACGTCTGGGGAATTCCCTGGCCAATCAAGTACCTGTATTTGCTGTTCTATCATGAATTTCTTCACCACTTTCGATGTGTGACAGGGGGCTAGGTCCTGCTGCAATATCTCAGTACCACCAGGATACCTCTTTTCCAGCTCTGGAATAACTCTCTTTCGTAGAACCTCAATATATTGTGGTGAGCGCATCATTCCTTCTATTGGCTGCAGGCTTCCGACACCATAATGATCAACTGACTTTTCGTGTTTGTTTTGAGTACAGGATTATGAGTAAGATTTCTAGAAAACATGATTTGTTTCAAATAATTTGCACAAGAGTGTCTATCTTTTGCATCCAGAAAAGGTCCCTGGTTCAAATTATAGCATTTCTAGTTTAAAAAGTTGGGTGGGAACTGATGGGAAAGACCTCTGCCTGACATAGTAGAGCCACAATGCCAGTTGAGGGAAGTCGGCATATTATGAACTTCAGTGTTAAATCACTTTGGGATCTTGTGTGCCACAGCTAATATTGAGCATGTTGTTGTTGTTTAGTCGTTTAGTCGTGTCCAACTCTTCGTGACCCCATGGACCAGAGCATGCCAGGCACTCCTGTCTTCCACTGCCTCCTGCAGTTTGGTCAAACTCATGCTGGTAGCTTCGAAAACACTATCCAACCATCTCATCCTCTGTTGTCCCCTTCTCCTTGTGCCCTCCATCTTTCCCAACATCAGGGTCTTTTCCAGGGAGTCTTCTCTTCTCATGAGGTGGCCAAAGTATTGGAGCCTCAGCTTCAGGATCTGTCCTTCTAGTGAACACTCAGGGCTGATTTCCTTCAGAATGGATAGGTTTGATCTTCTTGCAGTCCATGGGATTCTCAAGAGTCTCCTCCAACACCATAATTCAAAAACATCAATTCTTCGGCGATCAGCCTTCTTTATGGTCCAACTCTCACTTCCATACATCACTACTGGGAAAACCATAGCTTTAACTATACTTTGTTGGCAAGGGGATGTCTCTGCTTTTTAAGATGCTGTCTAGGTTGCATATATGCTCCATAACCACAAAGCTGTCATTGCTCAATGCTAGCAACTTCATTATACAGCAAGACCTGGTGCCTGCCAGGGTTCCGTTTCTGCAGCAAAATACACTGTTTGGCAACTGAAATGACCCTGGAGACTGCAGATGCTGATAATTCCTAACTAGATAACTTGCAGAACTGTTTAGAGCACAAGACGCTTAATCTCAGGGTTGTGGGTTTGAGCCCCACGTTGAGCGAAAGATTCCTGCATTGCAGGGGATTGAACCAGATGAACCTTGTGGTCCCTTCCAATCTTGCAAATCTAAGATTCCATTTATTCAACTAACTCGGTGCAAGGAAAAGAACAAAGCAACAGGCTTCTAACCACAGCTTTCTTTTCTATGGAATAAGAGCAGCAATAATTAGGCTTTGTGAGGAGGGTCTCTGCTCTAGCAGACAACTCAGAAGAGGCCTGACCCTGCGAAGGAACACCTGGGGCAACAAAGCAACAATTTGTCCTCGTTTGACCCAAGCCCACCTCTAACAAGGGGACAGGAGACCCAGTGCAGATGGAAAGCAACTAATCCAATATTTGGGAGAAATGGTGACAGGGGAAACATTTGAAGGAAGGAGGAATAAATAGCCTCTTTTTTCTGTCGCCTACAAAAATAAAACCCATTTTTGTGTTACTAAAAAAAGAAAGGAAAAAAGCGGGGGAGGCATCTGGCCTTCCATTGAGAAGGAATTGAAATCTATAACTATATAGAAAACTCTTCTGGTTTCTAGGGAAACTCCTTTGGAGTTCCTGAGGGTTATGCAACATCTGAACTAGTTCTTTTGCCAGTCCATGGTCACTCTCAGGTCTCCTGAAGCAAGGCCAGAAACAAAAGGTTCCATCCGGAAAGTTTTAACTCAGCGGCAGAGCAGAAGCCTGTGGAGGATCCACATTTCTCTCGCTGGCTTTCTCCAGGAGCGCTTGGAAGGTTGTCAGATGCTGGGCTGGTTGGGGAATGCTAGTGTTACAGAAGGCAATCTCTCTCGCCAACCCTCCTCTCTGGAGCTGGATTGGAGTAGCAGGATTCAGCATTTTTCAAACTTGGAAAAAAAGAGAGAGAGAGAGAGGACAGTGGTGGAAAATGGATATTTTAAGAAAACTCTGTCATGTGAACCACCAGGAGCAAATGGAGTTTTGGGCTATTTAAAGAAAGACAATGTATTTTTAAATCTGTCCTGGCCGAGGGAGGCCAAACTAAGTGTCCTAACCGCGGAAAGGGGATTCTCCCAGTTGTAATGCAGGAATGCGGGGGCAGATCTTTCCACCTGGGCAGCCTGCATTCTCCATTCACTATGGGAAACATGTTGTTTTATGAGACCCCCCTGTCCCTGAGCAATGCCAGGAGTTGCTATACTAGTCCTAGTCTTTCCTTTCTGGTCAGCATCACCCTCCAGATGTTCAATATCACATTCATGCAGGATAACACACCTGCTCAGTTCCCCTTGATCTTATAAAAAATGTCCCTTCTCAACATAAAAGGTGTTACACCCCCGCCATCAATATTTTTACATTCACACGACCTCTGAAGGAACCTTATTCTCATTCTGGACAAAATTGCAGTAAACTATAAGGGAGATTCAGGGGTCTAAAGATAGGGAAAATGTTGTGTTATGTGTGGAGCCCCTGTTTATGCATGCATCTGCACTGTAGGATTTTGACGGTTTAGGTAGTGGCTCTGCTTTTTTATGTATAGTTACATAGATACTTCTTTTCCTGACAGTGTTTGTATGGTTTCATCATGGCCTTTGACCAGTACAATAGAGCTTACTGACATTTACCTCTGCGCTACTTCTCTTCCCGGTGGTGTTACTCATTCTAGTAGGCCGAATGCGTTTTCTTTGTTTAGTGAAACCTGAATGTTTCTAAATCCTTTCAGTTTTCTGGATGTTTGAAATATATTATGTCCACTGTCTCATGTATGTGTTGCTCTTAATACAGTCTTCATCTTAGCTTAAACACAATTCTTGCAAGAAATATTGCAATGCAACACCAGTGTTCGTGTGTGTGTGTGTGTGTTTTTCACTTAGAAGGGCTATTCAGTTTATGATAATGGTAAAGATTGCCCCAGAAAGCTGTTCTTGCAAGCTTTTAAGCAGGGATCATCAACAGGCAGCACCAGGGCAAGGACCCTGAACTATTTTACTGCATATTTGTGCATCTGGAAGTCACAGCAGGAAATGACCCTCGTTTGTTCACATTTGTCCTGAAGCAAAGCACTCCCTGGTGCATTTTAAATTATTATATGAAGATTTTTCACAACCGTTTTTTAAAAAAATGCTACGGAGGGTACTTGAGATGTGAGTGAATGAACCCTCCGGTGAATGCGGGAAGGAGAAGTGCTTTCCTCAGGAAATCCTGAAACAATTTTGCGTGAGAATGCCGGCAATTGCATGGGAGCAACCTGCCAGTGGCGTAGCGTGGGTTGTCAGCACCTGGGGCAAGGCAAGTAATTTGCGCCCCCTAACCCGTGAGAGAGAGTGAGTGAGCCAGGTAGGGGCAGAGAGCTGTGAGTGCAAGCGCGCCCCCCCCAGATGTTGCGCCCGGTGCGGCCAGCCCCCCCTGCACCCCCCCACGCTACGCCACTGCAACCTGCTGCTGTTTTGAATACACCCTTAGAGTTGAAGGTGTCTCACATAGTCATATGCCTTTATGACATACCACATAGCTCAGTTGCCAACTCAGAGATGAAAGGATGCATGTAGGAAGCACCTCTATCATCTCCTGGAGTTACTGTATGATGTCACTCTCAGCCATGTTCAGCTCCAAGACTACTGCTTGCCTTTTATTTGCATGCAAGCTTGTTTCAGGGTTTTCTGGAGCAAGTTCTACTACAGTGGAACCTTGGGTTACATATGCTTCAGGTTACATACGCTTCAGGTTACAGACTCCGCTAACCCAGAAATATTACCTTGGGTTAAGAACTTTGCTTCAGGATGAGAACAGAAATTGTGCGGCAGCAGCAGCAGCGGGAGACCCCATTAGCTAAAGTGGTGCTTTGGGTTAAGAACAGTTTCAGGTTCAGAACGGACCTCCGGAACGAATTAAGTACTTAACCTGAGGTACCACTGTACTGCTTTCATTTGCATGCTTTCTGTGCCGAAGCATTGCCTCTTAAAAAAATAGTTGTGGGAAATCCTCATAGGATAATTTGAAATGTACAGAGTGCTTTACCTTGGGGCACATGCAAACAAACAAACAAAGGGGCATTTCTTGCTATGACTTCCAAATGGACATATAATATGCAGTAAAACAGATACACATGTTGCTTTTCACATGGTAGCATGTACTGGTTTGTACGTCTTTTCTACATCCATGTAAATAGAATATCGTGTGTCCCCCATCGCATTGAAATCAATGATGCCTATTTAAATGTGGGTGTCCTATTCCTTTCCATGAGATGTAAGCTCCCCTGCCTTCATCTTATTACACCCCCTCCCCGCCGCCCCATCTCTAGCCTTGCTGCTCATGGTAAAGTCCTCCCTTCTTAAAAACAATTGTCTTTAATGGGGATGGAGGAATGCTGACTAGAATTCTGGAATCTTCAGGGATCACTGTGGCATTCGTATGCAGCCCCCAGTCTCATGGACTATTGACCCATACACCACTAATCCGCTGCCACCAACCAGGTTCTCCCCTTAGTCTCAGTCCCCTTAGTCTCAGTCTATTGGTCTACCTATTAACTCCTTCTCTTCCCCTGTACAGACATTTCCAAAACAACAGACAAACGCCACAGTCACCAACATGGCGGCCAGAGAGCACATGCGCCTACAGAGGCCTTCCTTGATACTGAGTTCCTGCTGCTGACACAAGTCTTGACAGAAGCATTCCATTGTAGCCAATAGAATAGCCTCTGGTGTATGCTTGGCTGCTGTTTGTGTTTGCTGTACCCATGATAGTTTCTGCAGATTGTAAATAGTCCCTGCCTTATAGAAATACCCTTGTAAAGAGAGGTTTCCAAAGTGCTCTTTCTAATGTAAATTTTATCCGGTGTTTTTTAAAAATATGTATTTTATTTCTTTGCTTTTCTGATAACATTCCACATCAACAAAGCAGAAACAAAAACGATACAACAAAGAAAAATCTTCCCTTTCAAAGATTTTGAACAATAGACAAAAGATCAGAAAACATTCACTGACTTCCTATTCCTCCCTTTCCATGGTTCCTTTTAACCCCTTTTCCTTGTGTTTTCTTAGTTCACTCTGTCTATCGCAGACACTTTTATATACTTTATTTCTTACTCTGCTGAAAATTTTACCATCCTGCTAGGTAAATTGTTGGCTTGTAATACTTTTACATATTTCCTGCAAATAGTATCCAGTCCTCTTTATATCTTTCATCATTTTGGTTTCTTATTCTAGTGGTCACCCCTGCTAACTCCGCATATTCTAACAGTTTAATATGCCAATCTTATTTTGTTGGCACTTTATCTGTTTTCCATTTTTGTGCTAATAATACGTGGGTGGCCATTGTAGCATATAGAAACAAATGTCTCTCTTTATTGGAAACTTCTGTTGTTATTAACCCCAGCAGTAGTGCTTCTGGGTTTTTAACAAGAGATTTTTAAAACATTTTTTTAAAGTTCAGTATAAATAATTTCCCAATAATTTTTAATTATGCTACACAACCACCACATGTGGTAGAAGGTTCCTTCTGTTGTTTTACACTTCAAACACTCACCTTTTATTGATTTTGACATTTTTGCTAATCTGTTGGGTGTCAGATACCACCTATCCTGCATCTCCACAAAGTTTTCTCTTAATGTATAGCATGCCATAAATCTTATATTTACTTTCCACTGTTGTTCCCATAGTATAAAATCAATATTGTGTCCAACGTCGCTAGCACAACTTATCATTGTCGGTTTTACTGTTTCCTCCATTGTCTCTCACTCAAGTAATAAATTTATCTGGTGTTTTCTAATGCTTTGCTATTTTGAAAAATGCATTGGGTGCGAGTAATGGCAGGCAAGTGGTGTAAGGGAGTCTCATTGATTTCAACTGCAGAGAGTTAAGCTTGTGTTTGATATCACAGAAGTGCTCATGTTTTGGCTGGTTTGCACCCATTGTTTTTGGAGTCACCTGCTGACTGATTTATTTGTGCATAGCTTTATTCAAAACAATGGTGTTTTCAGTTGTGACTTTTAAATAGGTGTGTGTGTGTGTGCTTCAGTAAGTCTCGAATGTAAAACCTACATTAGCTAGAACGTACAGTCAATTACTCCTCTGCTTCCACATAAACAGCATTCACAACCGGTGCAACACAATGCAAATGAAATTCAGACTTAGGTCATTGTGCTTGAATTAAGAGCACTGGGCTAACTGCCTTTCAGAGCTGAATTGTTTTCTCCTTCCAGGACTGGGGAAAGGGATACAAAACCTCCTTAAGAAATAGACTCTTCCTCGCTGGACTCTTCCCCAGTGGTTTCCAGGCCGAATTCCAAGTGCTGGTTTTGACCTATAAGGCCTTAAAAGGCACAGGATCGCAATACCTCAAGGGACATCTCTCCCCATATGGACCAACCCAGTCCCTCCAATCATCAGCTGAGGCCCTTCTTTGTGTGCCTCCTCCACGAGAGGTTCAAAAAGTGGCAACGTAAGAACAGGCCTTTTCTGCAGTGGCTCCCTGTTTGTGGAATGCTCTCCCCAGGGAAGCTCAGCGGGCACCTTCATTCCATATTGGTAGTGGCGCCCACCCTGTGGAACGCCCTCCCATCAGATGTCAAGGAAATAAACAACTACAGTGGTACCTCGGGTTAAGAACTTTATCTAATGGGGCCTCCTGCCGCCGCCATGCCGCCGGAGCACGATTTCTGTTCTCATCCTGAAGCAAAGTTCTTAACCTGAGGTACTATTTCTGGGTTAGCGGAGGCTGTAACCTGAAGCGTCTGTAACCCGAGGTACCACTGTATCTGACTTTTAGAAGACATCAGAAGGTAGTCCTGTTTAGAGAAGTTTTTAATGGTTGATGTTTTATCGTGTTTTTAATATTGGGAGCCGCCCAGAGTGGCTGCAGAAACCCAGTCAGATGGGTAGGGTATAAATAAAGAAATTATTATTATTATTATTATTATTATTATTATTATTAATATCTTTAAGCAGCAGGCAAAAACATTTCTCTTCTTCCAAGCCTTTGGCTAATTAAAAAGGCCTTTTAAACCATAAGAGGATGGCATCATAATTGTCTGTTACTATGTTATGTAATTTTGTGCTTTTATATTGTATAGTGAGTGCCATGCTTGAATGAAGGGCAGTATAGAAATTTAATAATTAGGTTGGAGTTTTATTCGGGGGGGGGGGGGAGAAATTTAATAACTAATGATATGCAACAATAATTACTGCATGTAAAGATATAACCCACAACATGCCTTCTTTAGGAATTAACTATAAGAATCATTAAAATGGGACAGATTTAAACCGCCCCCCCCACCCTTTCAGTTTTGAGAACCTTCGCTTCCTCTCCTTCTTACACATCCATTACATTCCAGGTCTCCCCCCTTCCTCCTCAGCTGAGCTTATGCAGGCTGCCTTGTGCAGCTTTTTTAGAGTTCAGCAGAGGTTGTGTTACGTAACTCAGCCCCCTGGGCACCGGAGCATTTCCACCTTAGTCCTTCCAAAAGTGAGACAGCAGAGGAGGGGGCGCCACGTTCCCCCTCATCTCCGATCCAGTTGCTACTACACAAACCCCACCACAACAAAACCAGCAGCAGAAACTCCACAGAATGCATTTTGGGCACCAAGGAGAGGAAGGATGGAAAAAGGTCTCATCTGGTGCCAGCCAGCAGCCCACAGTTTGTGCAGCTGGAATCCAAGTTCATTGGCAGGTTTGTCCCTCTCCTGAGTTCTATAAGGGCAACACTGGGCCTAAGGAAGAGGAAACTGACAGGCAAGTGGAGGCTGGCTGGGGGCAGGCAGAGATTGGTGTGGCAGTGCCCCACTTGCTCACATGCATGGGTGCCACTGTTTCAATCTCTGGCACCATAAGGGATCTGGTAGCAAGTAAAGGGAGATATATCTTCTGCCTGTAACCTCAGAGAATCATTAATCAATAGTAATGGACATGAACCAGGTTAGTAGATGGGCAGGTGCTCTCACCTTGTACAGTGGTACCTCGGGTTACAAACACTTCAGGTTACAGACGCTTCAGGTTACAGACTCCGCTAACCCAGAAATAGTACCTCGGATTAAGAACTTTGCTTGAGGGTGAGAATAGAAATCGTGCAGCGGCAGCAGCAGGAGGCCCCATTAGCTAAAGTGGTGCTTCAGGTTAAGAACAGTTTCAGGTTAAGAATGGACCTCCGAAATGAATTAAGTTCTTAACCCGAGGTAAAGGTAAAGGGACCCCTGACCGTTAGGTCCAGTCGTGGTCGACTCGGGGGTTGTGGCGCTCATCTTGCTTTATTGGCCGAGGGAGCCAGCTTACAGCTTCCAGGTCATGTGGCCAGCATGACTAAGCCGCTTCTGGCGAACCAGAGCAGTGCACGGAAACGCCGTTTACCTTCCCGCCAGAGTGGTACCTATTTATCTACTTGCATTTTGACGTGCTTTCGAACTGCTAGGTTGGCAGGAGCAGGGACCAAGCAACGGGAGCTCACCCAAGGTACCACTGTATAAAGTGGCTTCCATTGTTCAGTCCTTCAGTGCTCGCTTAAGATTGAACGGGGATTCTTGTGAGCTGCAGGCATTGGAAGCACAGAACAAGAGGTTGTTGTGTCTCCTAGGATTTAAATAGTTCAAGTGTTTGGCCATGTATTCATAACAGTTAAAGAATGGTATAGAAACCCGAGAAAGAGAATATGGATTTCTGCCTGCTTTCGAAGGATTTGCTTATGGGCTCTATTGATTACTTATTGAAGGATTGATTTAAAACATTTCTGTACTGCCCTTCATTGAATCAGATTCCAGGGCAGCATGCAACAATATACTGTAGATTTAAATTTTTTTAAAAAAACCTAATGCAGTATTTATGGGAATGGGAGATTGCAAAGTAATAAATCCAGAATAAGGTGATGTGTGTTACAACAAATGAACTGACATGCAAAAGCTCTCTTCTGCAGTAATGTAAACATTCTGCAAATATATATATATATATATATATATATATATATATATATATGTATGTATGTATATATGGGAATAGTCTGAATATAACAGAATCTATAATACATACTAGTGTGGTATAATAGCTAAGAGTCTTGGATTAGGTCTGGGGAGGTTTGGGTTCAGAAGTCCCTGCTCTGTCAAGAAGGTCCTTGAGTGTCCACAATCTCTTCACCTAGCCTTCCTCACTGGGTTGTTGTGAGGGCAAAAGTAGAAGAGGAAGACTCATAGACACCCCCCTCAGTTTCTCAGAGAAAGTGTAGGATAAAAATGCAGTATCAATGGAATAAAAAACCAATCTTGGGACTATGAAATTACTTCTTTACAGGTACACAGTTAAACTATGGAACTCGCTTCTTCCACAGGGTGGCTGCCAACGTGGATGGCTTTAAGAGGATTAGACAACTTCATGAACGGTAAGGCTGTCAGTGGCTACTAGCCACAATGTCTGCTCTGCCTCCATGGTTGGAGACGGCAATACTTCAGAATACCAGTTGCCGGTCAGATTAGACGACCCATTGGTCTGATCCAGCAGGTGCTTCTTCTGTTCAGTGGCCAGCCAAATTTCTAATTAGGCATACAAGCAGGACAAAATGGCAACAGCCTCTGCTATTTGTCCCCAGCTTGGTCCTTGGATAAACTGCTTCAGAATATGAAGCTTGGTCATTTTCTACCTTAGCGGAGCTCACTTAGTGAAAACTGTTGGACATTCTGCAATCAGAGGTGTCATCTTTTCAAGATGATTGAGAGGGCTCGATGCTATGCCCTGACATCACACATGTGACATTGTGGGTCGTCCTGACATCATGCACACAATGTCACAAAGAGTCAGGGAACGGGGCTGAATGCCCTCTGAAGACTGGGGGGCCTGGCCTCCTCAAAAACAAAACACTGGAGGGTGAAAGTGCCTCAGCCTCTAGGAGCTGGTGTTTATACTCTCTAGATATATTTGGTGAAGATAGGTTGATGTTCAGGGTTGGGCAGATCTTTCAAAACTTAAAAAAGATTCCAAATACCAATAGATTCTCACCTACCTTACTCTTCATTTAAGTTTTCCCCAGTAAATATCTGCCATCCTGTCACTAGAAATATGGAAGGAATGGTGTTTCATTTCAGAAAATTGCTAGACTGGAACAGAGAAGAAGTAGCAGCTGATTGATTTACTGCTGGGTCGGAATCCAGTCCAACTGAAGCATCTCATTTCATCAACAATAGAGATTTAAGCATCTGGTTCACTGGCACTTATGACTGGAATCCTACCAGTGTGTAGGTTTCTGGAAGTCCAGTTGAACTCAATGGGTCCTCCAAAGGCCAGACTGTGTGTCCCATAGCTTTCCCAGAGGCCTCAAATTTAATGGTGAGCCCTGTGGTGCAATGGTTGGAGAGGCCAAGGTTGAAATCCGCACACATTAGGTGACTTTAAGAACATCAGAATAGCCCATCCAGTCCAACATCCTGTTCTCACCTTGGCCAACCAGATGCCATGGCCAACTTGCCAGCAGGCACTGAGTGAAGCAGCAACTCTCCTCACTTGTGATTCTCAGCAACTAGGATTCAGAGGCATAGTAAAAAGGTAAAGGTAAATACCCTCTGTATGGTTAAGTCCAGTCAAAGGTGACTATGGGGTTGCAGTGAACAATCTTGCTTTCAAGCCAAGGGAGCCGGCATTTGTCCACAGACAGCTTTCCGGGTCATGTGGCCAGCATGACTAAACCGCTTCTGGCACACGGAACACCATGATGGAAGCCAGAGTGCACAGAAATGCCAACTACCTTCCCCTCGCAGCGGTACCTATTTATCTACTTGCACTGGTGTGCTTTCAAACTGCTAGGTTGGCAGGAGCTGGGACAGAGCAATGGGAACTCACCCCATCGCGGGGATTCGAACCACCGACCTTCTGATCAGAAAGCCCAAGAGGCTCAGTGGTTTAGACCTCAGCGCCACCCGCTCCCTGCTTAACCTTATCTTCCATTAATTTGCCTCTTTCCCCTTTAAAACCATCTCTGCTCCTCCCTTTCAGCCTCCCTCTCAGGGTTGTTGTAAGGGGGGGAAATGGGGCAGCAGAAGGACCCTGTAGGCAGCCTTGAACTTTTTCAAGGTGTTAAAATGTGGGGGTATGAACAGAATGCAGTAAATGTAGTGGTGACAATTGTCTTTAGATGAATGCTCAGCTTCGGCAGGATCAGATTCCCCTGGAATTTTATTGGTGTTTTTGAAAAATAAGCTGACAAGTTGAAAGGTTTTCCTGCAGTGGTTATTATTATTATTATTTATTATTATTATTTTTTGAGACTGGGGGTTAAAGGTCTGAGAGAGCAAGAAAACTCCTCGATCATCTTCTCTCTCTCCCTTCGTGCGCCCTCTTTCCCCCCTCTTCTCTCCGCTCAACAATCGGGCGCTTGTGCAGAGAGAGAGAGAGCGAGCGAGAGAGAGGAAAGCCACAGGGCCGCCTTTTGGCTCCGGCACAGGGAGACGTCATGGATTCCTGAGTGTGGAAGTTTGCAGGAAAGCCCTCCGTTTAGGAGATGGAGCCGATCCAAGGGTTTCCATGGCGCTGGGCATAAACAGGAGGAAACAGTGAGGGAATCCCGTTATTTTACAGCATTCAACGACTATAAACACTCGGCGCAGGGAAGGAAGTGGCCTTTCCCTCTCGACTTACCCTCCTCTCGGGGCACGCAGAAGAAGCGCCCTCCGCGCGCTCCCAGGACCCACGCGCGGACCCTCCACGCGAAAGCGGCCGGCCAGCTGCAGCAGCAGGGCTGCCCGCTGCGCGCCTATGGTCTAGAGAAGAGCACCTACATCCATAAATATAAATATATATATATCTTTGCTTCTTTCTCTCTCTCTCTGCATAGAATAGCTTTACAACCATCCAAATGCAGAGAGAAACGGCGTGCCGGCTGGTGCACTACCATCACATCATGAGGTCTGTGGATCAAGGTAGAGTCCTTGCATTTTTTATTTTTATTTTTAAATGGGGTGTTTGAAACTCTTTTCTTTCTCTTTCCTCCGCTTCTCTATCCCTGGCCTCGATTGTGCCGCTCGCGGCTGAGGAATCTCTCGCGCAAGCTTCGCTGGGACAGAGCGCGGCCAGCTGCTCGCTCGCTCCTGTTGCCGCTTCCCTGCTTGTTCTCCGGGCTGCCTTCCTTTGGGCGCAGCGCTTCCCGAGGGAGCGAAGTCCCCTTGCAACCGGCGGAACTGAATTCCGCCGGGACAGGGGCTGTCAAAAAGCGCCATTGGTTTCCACGGGACATCCCAACAGGACCTGCTTCCTAACTTCTGGAGATGGTGATGTTCGAGGGAGAAAATAGGAAACAGGGCATTCCCGGGGTTTGGGGAAGTCAGGGTGAACCGCCACCTAACATCTGACATGCCCCTTTTTTGTGACTGGGGATGGTGACTCTAGTAAACGGATGATTAATGGCGGGGGCTGTGCGAGAGCCAGCAGCGATATTCCTTCCCCCGCTTCACATTTCTCCTTGGAAGAAATTCGCTCTCTCCAATCTACGCTGAAAGAAATAGCCTTTCAACTCCATCCAGCCTCTTACAAACCCATCATCGTAGTCGGAGAAATTCGGGTTTGTAAACAGCCGGTCCGGTTTAACTCTTGATTCACCGTATTTAGAGGGTCAGGGGCCTTATCTATACATAATCTGAAATCGTCCACAATTTCAGGGTGGGGTGGGGGTGGGGGAGCTATTGTATATGTATATGTATATGTATATGTATATGTATATGTATATGTATATGTATATGTATATGTATATATGTTTAGATATAGATGGATAGTTAATATATATATACATCTACTTACATAATATACGCGTGCTTTTATTAAATATAGATATTGCGCATCGCTTTGATATTTTTGATTATATAGCAGTACATTTTTAAAAAAATATAAATGCGTGATATGTGTCTGTCGACAGGGGGATGTTTTAAGATTAGCCAGAGGGCTCCTGTAAACCAGGCAATGTCAGATTATCTTGGCCGCGTTTACTCAGAATAAAGCCCCCGCGCGTTCATTGGTGTTGCTTTCACGTAAGTGCACCTTTGCATTTTTACGCGGAAGTAAATTCCAGTCATTCCAGCGGCGTTTCCTCCCAAGTAAGCATGCTTCGGCTCGCAGTCCTGCGACTCCTTGCCCTCAGTGCCCCTTGCTTGCCTTAGAGGCCACCTACCGGTACCTACCGGATGCACAAACGCACCTTTATTCTTCCTGTTCCAGTTTTGCTCGTCCCACACCCAGCCAGGCTAGGCGGAGAAGCGGGCAGACGAAACATCCTGGCCTTCGACCGCGAAGGCTTCTCTTGGCCTTCATATTACCCTCCCCGTTTTATAGGAGAAGATGGCATCCCACCGACCCTCTCCCCTGTTTCCTGCCCCTGCGCCGTGCAGTCAGCCGGGGAAAGAGTTGGTGTCCAGACGGTGTCCAGTCCCGCGCGGCTTCGCCGGGGCGTCTGGGTCTCCGGGGCGCATGACGCACGAGAGAGGCAGCCATTGGGCGAAGTGGAACCGGCCGCGGCGGGAGGAGATCCCCTGCAGGCTGTCTGGGAGTTTGTGCCGGGAGTATGGAGCCTATGCTCGCGCTAGCTCACATTGCCTCCTCCACGTAGCGAGAGTTCAGGGGTTCCTAAGGGCAGGGGAGATTCAGCAGGCAGGCTGGATGTAGGCTTGATCGTGCTCCGCGTGAACGGCACCCGTGGCCAGAAAGAACTACTGTAAATTAAATTAGGTCTGCAATCAGAGCTAACCCCCTGCTGGAGCGCGGTGGGTTTTAGGACGGCGCTGGAAACATTTATTTATTGCATGTGCAGTATAGCCCACCTTTTCTTCATGGTTCTTTCCCCTTGCAGATTCATATAATCCGCACAACAACCTTGTGAGGTAGGTTGGGCTGGGAGACGGTGGCTGGCCCAAGGGTCACCCAGCGAGGTCCATGGTCGGATAGGGGATTTGAGCCCTGGTCTTTCCCAGGTCCTAGTCCAACACTCTAAATACTAGACCAGACATAGGCAAACTCGGCCCTCCAGATGTTTTGGGACTCCCATCATCCCTGACCACTGGTCCTGTTAGCTAGGGAGGATGGGAGTTGTAGTCCTAAAACATCTGGAAGGCTGAGTTTGCCTATGCCTGCACTAGACCATACTGTTAGGCAATTCAAGAAAAAATAATGGCCTGGTGTCTTTATAAAGTGCCTGATCCGAACTTTGTAAACTTATCCCGAAATCCAAGTATCATTTGAGCTGTCCAGGCAATGAGGAATCCTTGGTTGGGAATCAGCAAACTCTGAACATTCTGGTTGCCACCCAGGATGACTATTCCTTTGCATGATTCCCTGTGTGCCAGTGGGTCTCTCAGATACTTAGAATAGGAGTGGGCAAACTGTGGCTCTGCAGATGTTGTTGGACTCAACCTGCCCCCAACCAGTGTGGCCAGTGGTCAGGAATGGTGGCATCTGGAAGGCCACAGTTTCCCCATCTGGCCAGGGATCAAAGGCAGAGATCAGGAATGAAGGAGTGATGGGTTTAAGGGAAGTCCGCGGCAGGTCAGGTGCAGCTGCAGCAAGGTTAGGGAGCGTGATTTGTGGGTGCTCCTCCCCAGCTCCTGTTCAAATGCATCAGCTGCAGCTTTCCCCCAGCATGGAGTCTCAAGGTGGCATGAAAAGCTGGTGGAGGTACTGCCAGCAGCATCTTGAGGGAGTGATTGACGCGAAAGGGGCTTTCATTCTCTCTTCCCAATGCCTGTGCATGTGTTTCTCCCCCTGTCCACAGAGACCATCCCTAGACAGCAGGCTCACAGTTGGGTAAGAAGAGTTGGTGTGGGGAAAAGGTTGGAAGAAAAGCAAATGGAGGGTTGTGAATTTGTGGGGAAGGTCTATACTTAGCTTAGTCCCTGGTTCAATGTCCAGCATCTCGAGGTAGGACTGGGAGAGAACTCTGCCTGAAACCCTGGAAAGAGCTGCTGGCAGTCACTGTGGGCAATAGACCAAGGGTATGGCTCACTTTAAGGCAGCTTGCCATGTCCTATGTTCTCCTACGACTGGGCAGAGTAGGCAGGCAAGGTCTCCCTTGTATGCACAAACAACCTGTCCCCTAAGCAGCACAGCAGTTCCTCTCCCACATTAAGCAATGCAGAATAACTGCTCCCTATTAGGCAAAATTGATCTGGACCTACTTTCCCATTTATCACAAAGCTGATCAGAATATTCACTTTTTCCCAGTTTTTAAAGGGTGGGGAAATGTTCTTCTCTTACACTTTTCAACCACTCTGCTTTTGAGCATGAAAGGTGTGACTAATTAATCAAAAATACTTAGCCTTTATTAACCACAACAATCACATTTATATAGTTGCTGTTTTCCCACCCTAGTAAGCTTATTTAGTTAGTTAGTTTCAATGTACTGTCAGTTTATACATTAAAAATTGAATACACAACGTCCAAAAAATACACCTTAAATATAAAATCTAAAACCAGGAGAGGCGGCGGGGGACAGAGAATAGCATCGGTGCAACAGATCTAAAAAGTACTAAAATATTTAAGATGGAATTGCCTGGGGAAATAAAAAGGTCTTAGGATGGCACAGAAAAAAATAACAATGTAGGCACTAAACAGGCATCTCTGAAGAGGATGTTCCACAATTAGGCTACCCAAAATTCAAAGGGTCTGCCTTCTAAGTAGCCATTTCATTTGGCAGGGATACTTGGAAGATGATCTCAGAGTCCAGTATACATGGGAAGAGATAACCTGCCCCAAGCTGTCTTGAGCTTTGAAGCAAGGATGGAGAACCTATGGCCATCCAGATGTTGTGACAGCCTCAGCAAGCATGGCCAGGGATGGTGGAAGCTGCAATCCACCAACATCTGGGGGACCGTATGTTCTCCATCCCTGCTTTAAAAGTTGATGCCAGGACTGGAGCTTTCAAAAAGGGTTGGACAAATTCATGGAGGACAAGTATTCTAGCCATGATGGCTATGCTCCACCATGCTGTCAGACACCATGCCTCTGAATACCAGCTGCTGGGAACTGCAGGGGGACAGTGCTGCTGCAACCATGTCCTGCTTGCCGTCTTCCTACAGGCATCTGGTTTGACTATATCAGCAATCTTGCAGTCCTAGTCTGACCACCTGAAGTGTGTGGGTAGTTTTCAACAGCAGCTCTATGATATAATGCATCACAGTCATTGGACGAGAGGTTATCATTCATAATTGGGTGTGTTAGCCTAAGCGGATAAAAGGCACTTCATGCACACACTGCACAACATCATTGTTATTCCTGGGTCTGTATTGCAGGTGACAAATAGAGGATGAGAGAAATATGCCTTGCCTGTTGGTTATGGCTGTGGAGAAACTTGAACCAAGGTCTTCCTGGCTTGTAGCTCATACTCAGCTCCCACTCTTCCCTGGCAATCCAGAAGTGTTGAAGCAGTTAAAAGACTGGCCTTCCAGATGTTGGACTCCAACTCCCATCAGCCTCAACCAACATGATCAATGGGCAAAGATGAGGGGAGTTGTAGTTCATCAACAAACGGAGGGTTAGATGTTCCCCATCAGCATATTAAGTGGTAGTTCAGGTTATGTTAAGTACTCTATGTTAGTACCCTAACTCCACCTTCCCCATCCTGGTGCCTCCAGATGTTTGAACTACAACTCCCATCCCTACCCATTGGCCACAACAGCTGGGTCTGATGGGGGTTGGAGACACCAGGTCAGGCCAGGGAAGGCTGCTCTATCTGCTCAGAAGGAACTTCCACTGAGTTTACTGGGGCTTACTTTCAATGACTTTTTGCAAAGAATTATGGGAGCTGCAGTTTGTTGTGGGTACTGCAAATTGTAGCTCTGTTAAGGGGAAACTACAGTTCCCAGGATTCCTTGGGGGAAGCCATGTGCTTTAAACATGCGTTGGGTGTGCTATAAATGCTTGGTGTGGATCTGGTTAGAAGGTCATCATGTGCTCTGTGAAGTGAGGATTAGAATCTGCTTTGGTGATTCTGAATAGAGAAATGGTAGTCAGTCTGGAGCATGCAGTATACATATATCTGTGTGACCTTAAAAACCTTTGCATATGGGCGAATCCCATGGAAATCCTTCACATCAGGGATACCAACTTGAATAAAATATGGGGCGGGGCAGGTAAGCCTTGCCCTGCATAATACGCACTCTTTGACTGGCAATGCCTATTAACTTTGGGAGGGGACAGCCCCCTCAAATATTTTATTGGAGGGTCGGAGGGACCTCAGCCCCATGGAGTTGGCTCCTATGCCTCACATATACCCAGTGCTTTTTTTTCGGGGGTACGCATACCCCTAAACATTTTGTGACTCTTAAGTTGGGCCTCATTGAGTGGCAGTATTTCAATGAGAGTAGGAAAAAGAGTAACCCTAAATATTATTTTTATAGAAAAAAGCACTGCACCTATGCACGCACGCAGTCTTTTAATATGGAGCCTAGAACATTTTGCTTATGAGAAGTCATATTGAGATGGAAAAGGATAAAAGATCCCTGAGTACTGTACTAATATTTCCTTCCTAGCGCGCGGTTTACGCATCGCACAGTAACGCTGCAGAGAGGCGTGTGGCTTGTTTCATCAGATGAAATAAGCTAGCGAGAGAGGCTTTCTGCAACAGGCAGAAAAAAGACAGTACCTCAGCCCCACCCTGGCTGCTAAAAATAACTGCTTCATTCTCTTCTACTTTCACCTCCTTGGATAAACGTCCCAGCTCTCGGCGGCCGAAACTAGCTCCGCAGTTCAGATTATTAAACTTGCACCCAAATGTTGTTGCCCAATCGTAAAACGCGGCCGCCTGAGGACAAGTCGGGATCCCTTACTGTCAGAAGGGGGGAGAGGTCTGGATTCACCGCGGCAGACGGGAAAGCAGCCAAAGAAAAAACCCCTCCTCCCTCTCAACTATTGGTATAACCCTTTCAGGCACGCGGGACAGGTAAAAGTGAATGAAGCATCTCTCCCTCCCCCCGCACTCGACACCCCGGCGCGCCTGGTCCATTCACAATGAATTGGGCGAGCGAATCCCCTCGGTTCTGTTCAGTAAGCAGATTTCAAACCCATCCAATGCTTTTTGGCGAAATTCCACCGCTCCGCTGGTCGTCTCCACCCCAGCACGGAGAGCGGCCAACGGCTGGCAGAGGGAAATATGTGGCGTGACTCGAAGGGGCGGGATCCCGCCGGAGCATCTGCGGGAGAAACTCTGGAAGTCCGCCGAGCTTTCCCGGAGTAGACTTTTTAAAGTTCCCTTAGCAGCAAGGAAGGATTAGCAGGGGCGCTAAAGAAGGCAGCTAGGGCAGTGTTGGGCTTCTTCCTGCATCTGTGGGCCACACAAGCTTTTACGTATTTATTACATACTAGTTCGGGCTCCCTTTAACAAAAACTTGCAGTCTACTGCACAGAAATTAAATGGGTTAAATAAAACAAAATGTAAAAAAAAATGAAATAAATTTTAAAAAATTTAAATAAAATAAAAAAGCAATGAAATGCAATACAGTGGAGAATAAGAAGTAGGCTAAAACAGATTTAACTTGGTGAAACAAATTTAAAGGCCTGGGAAAATATAAAAGGGGTTTGGCTCACACTAATAACAAATTAGTGACATACTTTAGAGTGTAATTCTGAGACACAGCTGAATTAGACTCTGTGAAATTGGATAATGGTTGAATGCTGGGTTTTATTAATTAGTTATTACATTAATACCCCACATTTCCTTCAAGGAGATCACAGCAGTGTGTGTGGTTCTTCTCCTTCCAATTTGATCCTCACAACAACCCTGTGAGCTTGCAGATAGTAACTGGCCCAAAGGCACCCAGTTCTCTCCTGCACCAGACTGGGAGAAGAAGTGATAAATCCACATTTGTCGCCTGCATTTTTACAGTTTAACAAATTGATTTGTGAATTCTGCTTAAGTCGTATGAGTTGTGCCAATGTGAGTGTGTCTGTGGCTGATTCATGCATTCCTTGCGCCGTGCGATTTTATGCATGTTTGCTCAGAAGTAAATGCCACAGGTTTTTAGTAGACTTCCAGAGCAACTTAACCCACTCGTCCCTTATGCCGGTTTGTGTGGGGTGGGGTGAGGTTTGGCTTGATCTGAGGTGTCTCATCTTATTGGCTCTGCTGGCTGAACTGGCCTCCCAGGTCACTCCATGAGTGTGGAACCTCTGCCTTCCCACACCAAGCATGCAGGCAAGCAGAAGATCCACTGGCAATATTCCCACCAGTGGAAAGCCCCAAAACAGAGTTCCAAGGGC
Organism: Podarcis pityusensis; assembly: GCF_964106645.2. NCBI lineage: Eukaryota > Metazoa > Chordata > Lepidosauria > Squamata > Lacertidae > Podarcis > Podarcis pityusensis. Next base: position 17,819,733 of record NC_138030.1, read on the forward strand.
AAGGAGAGTGCCTGTCAAGGCTTGATCATTGCACCAGCCTGGAGCTGGTACAGGGATTAGGTCCAATCATCCTGCCTGCACTTCTGCTGCTGTTGCTGCTGCCATGAGAAACCAGGAGATAGAGAGGATTTAGGAGAACTGCCTAACTCCCAAATAAGTGTGCATAGGATTGCAGCCCAGTTTTCCCAAGAGTAATTTGTAATTTCCCCCTTGCTAGAGATGAACAGCTCAGTCGGTCAAACTCAAATGGTGACTGGGAAAATATGAGGATGTTTTTTATACGTATAGCTTTTTTAAATCTGAAAGGGATATCCTTGTTAGTTTATTGCAGCAGAAATAACAAAGAAAGCATCTGAGAAAGTGGGCTCTGGGACACAGACACTTATGCCACTGTCGATGCCAAGCCACTCTAAGGGTATTTTGTGCCCTGGGTGAACTCTTGAGTGACCATCTCCCTCTTCAGTCTGGAACAATTGTTATGTTCATTCCAGAACAATTAGGCTGGGCCTCATTAGCTGTCATGCCCACAACCCATTGAACATGGGAATGGAGTAAAGTGGGAAGGGGAGGACACACACACACACACACACACACACACACACACACACACAGCCTGCCACTTCAGACTTTGTCCTGTTTCTCTTTCCCACAGAAATAAAAAAAGGTAAAGGTAAAGGACCCCTGGACAGTTAAGTCTAGTCAAAGATGACTATGGGGTTGCTGCTCTCAGCTCACTTTACAGGCCGAGGGAGCCAGCGTTTATCCACAGACAGCTTTCTGGGTCATGTGGCCAGCATGACTAAACCTCTACTGGTGCAGCAGAGCACCATGACGGAAACCAGAATGCATGGAAATGCCGTTTACCTTTCCGCCGCAGTGGTATTTATTTATCTACTTGCACTGGCATGCTTTCAAACTGCTAGGTTGGCAGGAGCTGGGACAGAGCAACGGGAGCTCACCCCATCATGGTGATTCGAACCGTTGACCTTCTGATTGGCAAGCCCAAGAGGCTGAGTGGTTTAGACCACAGCGCCAGCCAGAATTGGGGGTGGAGTCAGTGTAAGGTGCTGGTACTTGGTCCTGTGTGACTGCTTTGGGTACTGTGTTTGTATTGTTGGTTGTCAATGAAAGGCTGGTTATCCACATGCACGGGGCACTGAGAGACTGATGCTGAGTCTGTCCCTAGTGGCGGACCTTGGTGTCTCAGTTTTCAGTGGCTCCCTGTGCGATGCCAAAATCCAGTGCTGCCCTGCCTCTCACCTTCCATTGGAGTAATTGTGGCAGAATCTGCTCCAGTGCTCCATAAGCTCCATGCCCTTAGAGCCACCTCTGCTGCCTGCCCCCCCAAAAAACTCGAGTGGATGCAGACTGGCAACAGCTCAGGGAGCAGTGCATACAACTCTCCCATCCCATCACAATGAAGTGAAGTGAAAAGAGGAGCTGGAGATGGTCCTGGTTCAGGCAAGCCAGCATGAGCGATGGTCTCCCTCTCTATGGGGTGGCTCACAACCCCCTCCCCAAAGAAACTGCTGGGCTGGCCAGGCTGAGACCATCAGCTGCGGTCACCTAAGCAGCCAAAAGCAAGTCTCGCTGAGTTCCAGAGGCTTTGCAGTGCAGTCACTCTAGTGAGCTGTCCCTGTTTCACATCAACAGTAAAAAGGCAGGATTTGTCCCCTCTAGGAGGCTGCAGCCCTAAGTATCCTTTATCTGGAAAGCACCATTGCCATAGGAATAATGGAGTTATTTCTGAATAGACAAGTGCAAGTCTGTCATGCGTCTCTCATAAGAGTCAATGGTGCCAGACTTTCTCCACTGAAGGGAAAGCAAAAAAGGGGTGCAAGATTTATCAGGAAATCTACTTCCCACCCACCACAATTCTGAGCCTTGACAACAGGAGGTCTGTTGCTGTTAGCGGAGAAGTTTCTCAAGTTCTCCAAGTGGCTTGCCCTCAAGAGATTTTGGACCACAACTCCTATCAGCCCTAGGGATCCCCACCCATTGCCTCTGCTCTTTGGGGCTGATGGAAGCTGTAGCCCCACAGCATTTTGGGATGTCGCCCAAACACTGAACACATCCTCCTCCTCAGCACCAGCCTCTTTGGCTCTGACAAGATCTCTGAAGCTGGAGCTGCTATTCTTCCTGCCAAGACCTGCTTGGGAGTTTTCCCCACAGAATAATGTGTGGTGGCACATTCTGGATAACAAAGACAACATGAAACTGACAGTTGCTTGCTCTTTTAGCACCACCATCACCATCAGTTGCTGCCTTTCAAATTTTGCCACCCAATTATTATTTTTTGCCACCCAAGGTAACCACCTAGTTCACCTAGTGGTTGAACTGGTTCTGTTGTTGTTGTTTAATTGTGTCCGACTCTTCATGACCCCATGGACCAGAGCACACCAGGCACTCCTGTCTTCCACTGCCTCCCGCAGTTTGGTCAAACTCATGCTGGTAGCTTTGAGAACGCTGTCCAACCATCCCATCCTCTGTCATCCCCTTCTCCTTGTACCCTCCATCTTTAACCAACATCAGGGTCTTTTCCAGGGAGTCTTCTCTTCTCATGAGGTGGCCAAGGTATTGGAGCCTCAGCTTCAGGATCTGTCCTTCCAGTGAGCACTCAGGGCTGATCTCCTTCAGAATGGATAGGTTTGATCTTCTTGCAGTCCATGGGACTCTCAAGAGTCTCCTCCAGCACCATAATTCAAAAGCATCAATTCTTAGGCAATCAGCCTTCTTTATGGTCCAGCTCTCACTTCCATACATCACTACTGGAAAAACCATAGCTTTAACTATACGGACCTTTGTTGGCAAGGTGAACTGGCTCTAGTCACCATAAATAGATTAAGGAGAAATCTAACCCCCAGGCCAGCACCAAGGAGATTTGCATTGCTCTGCTAGTCTTTAACGTGTCACAACACTGCCTTTTTTCTTTATTTCAAAGATACCCAAAGGAGGCCTACACTTAAAGAGAATGATAAATAAATACACATCAATAAAGCATTACAGTTCATGTCAGTGGGGCTTACATCCAAGAGGGAGAATTGTTGTCCTAAAAACGCCTAATGTTGGATGCCTCAAGCTGCAATTCGTTGGCAAAGTCTTAGCAAAAAAATCACATTCGAGAGACAAACGGAGTTGAGCAAACTTTCTTGCTCAACTAAAGCAATTTCGTCACTCGCCTCTTTGGAGAACTGGCTTGGGATAATAATATCTTCGGAAGTCTTTCCCACTATTTGGCTTAATATATACTTTTTATTATGATATGTACATTCCATTGGTTTTCAAGGCTGCCTTCAGCATTTTTAATGGGAACATGGAGATTATGAGTAATTTTTCCATTGGCTTTTCTTACCCAAACCACACTGTGCCTTAGATTGGGAGAAATATCTGTGACTCAGACCGACCCCCAAATTGATTTTTTTTTTATAAAAAAAGATGGACTTGAAATAAGATGCTTTTGCTATATGTCTATGTTTCTTCAATGTGTGTGTTTTGCTTTTACCAGTATATAATTATAATGGGCTTCCCTCTTGGCTGGAAACCGTGATGTGCCATTAACTGATTGTACGCATATTCTCTCCAAACTCCTAGTTATGCCAGGGTTCTGTATCAGCGGAAACTCTCTGCAACATAGGAGCCAACAATAAAATAGTTGAGGGGACTGCTTCCCCCAGTTGATGTGCATTATCATTCAAATGATGTTTGTGCACCGTGTTATGTGATTGATTTTTCAGGGTGGGGCTTACCTGCCTCTCCCCCCCCCCCAATATTTTATTCAAGTTGGCACCCCTGCTCTGCAAGGTATATTCTTCCAAATCCAAGACCATCCAAGGCCTTATTCAGGGCCAGATATCCTTTGGCCCTCTGTCCCTGGCTATTGACCATGCTGGCTGGGTTGAGTCCAACATCATCTCAAGGGCTGCAGTCCCTGGCATAATTCATACAGGATAAGAGTGGCATGATTGCAGCCTGAAAATGGTGCCACAGTGATGTCGTGCCTCATGGGAAGTTGTCGTCTGGTTGTTTGGCCATCTCTGTCAGGCCAATGTTATCTTACCTGCTTTCCATTTTCAGACAGAAATCACTCTGGTGGATGTTGCAACCTATAAAGAAAGGTAATATCAGAGGTTGGCATTACCAGGCCCCTGCCAAGGCTCACCCAAGCCACAATAAGGTAAAGGGACCCCTGACCATTAGGTCCAGTTGTGGCCGACTCTGGGGTTGCGGCACTCATCTCGCTTTATTGGCCAAGGGAGCCGGCGTACAGCTTCCGGGTCATGTGGCCAGCATGACTAAGCCACTTCTGGCGAACCAGAGCAGCACACGGAAACGCCGTTTACCTTCCTGCTGGAGCAGTACCTATTTATCTACTTGCACTTTGACGTGCTTTCAAACTGCTAGGTGGGCAGGAGCTGGGACCAAGCAACGGGAGCTCACCCCGTCACGGGGATTCGAACCGCTGATCTTCTGATTGGCAAGTCCTAGGCTCTGTGGTTTAACCCACAGCACCACCTGCGTCCCCACAATAGGCTTGCTGCTAATGTCTGGAGCCAACTTTTGCAGTTTCTCCTCTTCCTTGTTGCTGCAGGTTCACCTGCCATCTCTAAGTGGCCAAGCAGTGAGGAGAGCAACAGATGGCTCAGGAAGCTTTGCATGCCTGGTCTCCTCCCTCTGGAAAATGGTGGATGTCGGCCACTCAGGGAGGGGGGCACTCAGCACCACTTGTCCAATGGCCCTTAAAACCTGGAACTGGCACTGAAAAACCAGCTCCTAAAATCTGATTAATGAGAACTGTGCGGTTGGATGGGGTCAGAGGGCCATTAAGTTCAACCCGCACTGCTCCAGGGTACTATTTTCCACACAGCATGCCTCATATAAAGTTAACCCAGACCACCATGCAGAGAGCAGGTAATTCTGAGTGACTCAAGCAAGTGAGCCAAACCACAAAGGAAGTGTCACGGAGTCACTAGCCAATAGACGTCAACTTAATTGTAATCCTTCGTATGGCAGTCAGCCTCAATTAATGGATTGCATTTTAGTATGATGAAATCAACTCAGCCATTTTGTGCATTGAGTATTAAGTTTGTTTCTCTTGTGTGATGGGAGGTAATAATAATAATAATAATAATAATAATAATAATAATAATAATTGCCAGACTTGATAAAAAACTAAAACTCACCACTAGAGGGCACATTCAAACAAAATATTCAAAATTATTGTATCACATGATTATCAGTTCAAAATGTGATAATTAGATATATGATTATGAGTGTGCAAACATAATTTTTATTAATTTACCTCCTAAGGAGCTATTATTGGGGTGTAACTATTCAGTGAATAGAAACTGGAGTCTTTTTCTTCATTGGTGATGGAAATATTGATGGAGCGCTAAGTATTATATTGAAAATAAGTATTCTGAACATAAACAATTATTTATTATTATTTCTTCGTTATATCGCAGCCTTCTTTGAAGGAATTCATATCAGTTTATATAACTCTCACCCACCTTGTGAGACACGTTAGGCTGAGTGATGGACGCTGGTTCAAGGTCACTCACATCTTCATGACTGGGTAGTGATTTGAACCAGCATCTTCCCATTCCTGGGCTGTGTAGACACTATGCCTTTAAAGCACATTCAGAGCACAATCTTTCTCTCAAAGAACTCTGGGCAAGGTAGTTCTCCTCTCACAGAATTATATTTCCCAGCATTGCTTAACAAACTACAGTGCCCAGAATTCTTTGAAGGAAAGAAGGTGCTTTGAATGAGCTTCAACGGTTTAGTGTGTTCACAGTCATGCTCTTACACTGACCTCTTCACCATGCTGGGTCTCAAGCAAATGTTTACATGCTTCATAACCAATCCTCTATCCTTAGTGTGTAATAGTGGAAGAAAACCAGCACTAATTTTGACCCACTGGCTTTGCAAACATCAAAAAGTGTCTTGATGAACATGAAAGGCAATTATTGCTTAGTAATCAAAATGTTATCCTTGTACTTCAGTATTGTCTCATCTCCTAAGGGATTCTTTGATACTCGTGCATGACGTAGTGCTAAAAATAGCATTGTGGGTGTTTAAAGTTGTGTGCATGGTTAATTCTGCATGAAATGAAGGAACTGCCTTTTAAAATATTTGAATATTTAACCTGATCATATCAGCGGGCCCATCTTTCTCCATCATAAAGGTGTACCTATATTACCTATCTTCAATTATCATTTCTGTAGGGAATCTTAGCACCTGAGATCATATTCTAGCTTGGGGCTACATCCTAGGAAGTGTTGGGTGTGGTTTTGCTAAGTAGACAAGCACATTCAAAAAAATTTATATGCATGAAAATCAGTATGATTCATCATTATAAAGATACGGGAATTTTAAGAGCTAGTTTAAGTGCCTCTTGCGAAAAAGCCAGCAAACATGACAAGTCTGGTCTGTTTGCTGTCAGCATCTTCTTCCTCAATTCACATCACCCTTTACAGAGCAAAAATAAGGACAGGCCCTTGAACCCAAGGACCTTACAATCTGAATATTGGCAGTGGGTCAGAGGGCAGCAATAGAGAGCAGTAACAAACAGGAGGAAAAGGAACAAGGGCTGGCTGAGGATTATAGTGTTAGACAGGCATGCCTGTTTTGCTGCTGTGGTACATGCTTGGCTCTAAGACATCTAGGGTTCCTCCATGCACTTGTCTTGGTGGAACCATAGACATGCATCTAACCATCCATACATGCATGCGTTTTAAGACTGCTGTGAAAATGAATGTGTCTTTTTTAAAAAAACCACAAGTAAGCTCAGAAGTCCTACCGCTAAAGTTTTATAGCTGCAGTCAAAACATGATTGTGTATGGAAGTACAGTAAGTGTGAAAGCACTATAAACGTTGGCTCGTTCTGTTGCTGTGCTTTGTTCCATTTCATTTTTACGATGCTGATTATGGGAGGCCATCCACAAATGTCATACAAATTATAAAGGGCTAGATTATTGCTGACTGAAAGCCCTGAGATTTAAAAACACTTAAGATATTTAAGTGTGTGAATTGTCACTGTAAGATGGGCAGCCTTGTCATACTGTCCTTCAAGAGAGCTCATGCTGTGGCAAATTGTGGCCTAGGCTGGTTCCTGCCCCCGCCCTTGCCCACGTTTTCTGGTTCAGTGTTTGATGCGATAGTCAAATAAAATTCTGGAAGGAACCATTTCCCTCAAATCAATTCAAAGGCTTTTAAGAGGGACGCGGGTGGCGCTGTGGGTTAAATCACAGAGCCTAGGACTTGCCGATCAGAAGGTCAGGGGTCCGAATCCCCACGACGGGGTGAGCTCCCGTTGCTCGGTCCCTGCTCCTTCCAACCTAGCAGTTCAAAAGCACATCAAAGTGCAAGTAGATAAATAGGTACCGCTCCGGCAGGAAGGTAAACACCGTTTCCGTGCGCGCTGCTCTGGTTCGCCAGAAGCGGCTTAGTCATGCTGGCCACATGACCCGGAAGCTGTACGCCAGCTCCCTCGGCCAATAAAGCGAGATGAGCCCTGCAACCCCAGAGTCGGTCACGACTGGACCTAGTGGTCAGGGGCCCTAAGGCTTTTAAGAAAATGTAGCAGCTTTCTCCAGTCTCTTTTATACCAATATCAAGTCCTCTCTTAGTTCTCTGGTGCCCTCTGGTCCTCTCCTCTGGTCAACTGGACTGTACAAGCCACTCTAGGATTTGGTGAGAGTACACGTGAAACAACTGAAATGGCATGCCATTTGTCTACGATCATAGAATTGTAGAATTGGAAGGGACTCTGAGGAATTCTTTCCTGAGGATAATTTTATTGTTGTTGTTATTATTGTTATTAGTCCCCTTTTTCCCAGGAAAAAGAACTCAAAGTGACCTAGAAAAAAAAGTTATAAACAAGTGTAAAATCAGGGAGGAAACCAACCAAACCACACCAGTTTTTGCTGTTAAAACCTAAGGTATTTGAGGTATTGGGGTCCTCAGCTGCACAAGTCTTTACAGGTCAAAACCAGCACTTTGAATTGGGCCCAGATGCCAAGCCTTAGATCACGCACAGCAGCTCACCATGTCTTCCCAGCATCCTTTGTAATGTTGCAAGGGATTCTGGGAGCACATCTGGAATCACTCGTTCTGCCTTTCTAGTACTTCTGTACCTAATTTCACATAGAGATAGGCATGTGTAAGCCACACTGAGCCTGATTCACTCATAAAGGCAGCTTATAAAGAGTTTAAATAAATAAACGCATGAATATGCATGCTCTCATCTCCCATGTTTGTGTAAAGACATGGGGTGGAGTTTGAAGGCTGTTCCATAATGGTTGATATTTGATTTTTTGACAATTTGAGGTTATGATTTGTTTGTGTTGACACAACACACTGTCACACTAAGGCCAACTTTCCCATGTTTACCAGTTGTCCCCACTACCAGCACATACAAAGAAATTAAGGAAAAAATACAGCCACATGCTAAACACGGCTCTTGTGCCATTTAGCAGTTGCATGACAGGAACCAACCTCTGTCAGCGTACCTCCACACAAGGAAAAACTTCACCTGATGGATTTCTGCATCTCCAAAGGGGAAGGTGGGTGGCAATTCGACAGACATGGGTGGCCAAACAAAAAGGAAAAGACAGGGCTCCTGCAGCTTTAATAGTTGTGTAGAAGGTGGGATTTCGCCCAGTCTTGGCCCTGCAAAAGTGCCTGAGCCCTGCCTTCTGTGTCTAAGGCTATACTAGTCTTAATATTGCACACCACCAACAACTGCATGCTCCCCATGTCTTTAAAGTATGTTTCAGAGCACAATTCAAAGTGTTGGTGCTGACCTTTAAAGCCCCAAACGGCTCTGTATACCTGAAGGAGCATCTCCACCCCCGTTGTTCAGCCTGGACCCTGAGGTCCAGCTTCAACGGTCTTCTGGCGGTTCCCTCCCTGCGAGAAGTGAGGTTACAGGGAACCAGGCAGAGGAGGGCCTTTTTGGTGGTGGCGTCAACCCTTTGGAATGCCCTCCCATCAGATGTCAAGGAGATAAGTGACATACAACCTTCAGAAGACATCTGAACGTATAGGGAAGTTTTTAACGTTTCATGTTTTGCTATATAAGTTGAAAGCCACCCAGAGTGGCTGGGGCAACCAAGTCATATGGGTGGGGTACAAATAAAAAATAACAAAAACGATTAATGCAACCTCTTTTCCTCTGATTCAGTTCTCTACCCTCCACCCCCATTTCTCAGACCATCCTTCTCCAACCTGCTGCCCTGAAGATGTTTCGGACTACAGTGGTACCTCGGGTTAAGTACTTAATTCGTTCCGGAGGTCCGTTCTTAACCTGAAACTGTTCTTAACCTGAAGCACCACTTTAGCTAATGGGGCCTCCTGCTGCCGCCGCGCCGCCGGAGCACGATTTCTGTTCTCATCCTGAAGCAAAGTTCTTAACCTGAAGCACTATTTCTGGGTTAGCGGAGTCTGTAACCTGAAGCGTCTGTAACCTGAAGCGCATGTAACCCAAGGTACCACTGTACAACTGCCATCGCGCCCCAGCCAGCGTGGCCTTGCCTGATGGCTGGCTGGGGCTGGCCGCGGAACTTGCGCTGCCGAGCATCCTCAGGGCACCAGGTTGGGGACAGCTGCCGACCTGCGCTCGAGGCTGGGGCGGCGGCTGCCTGCGCTCCTCCCGCCGCCGCCGCAGCCGCCCCCTCGCCGGCTGGAGGCCGGTCCCGCCTCCCGGGCGCAGGTGGCCGCTGCGAGCAGGAAGTCCCTACTGTGCATCTCGCCGCCTTTGCGCTCTCGGTGTGCAGCGGCCGCGGCGCGCCAGGGGCCAGGAGCCGAGCTGGGGCGGGCCGGAGGTGGCTTCCCCGTTCGCCTTGCGAGCGCATCTTCGCTCACACGAGACCCGGGGCAGGAAGCTCGAAACTCGCTCCTGAGAGAGTCAAACGGGCTGAGCGGGTGGGAAATCCCAGACGCGTAAAGAGAACCTCGGACTCCACAGAGGAAGGGCTTTGCATTTGGGGAAGGGAGGCGCGGGACGCTTGGGGTTTTTCATTTCATTTTATTGTAGAGGGGAAAGCGAGAGTTTCCTTTCCCGCTTTCCTTTGGCCCCCTTTCCACAATAAAGAGGCCACCGACAGATCTCCTGATGGCTTCCGGTCCAAAAAGTTCCGAGCCGAACTCCCAGCCCGGAGACCCCGCTCCGAATCCCAACATCAGCCCTCAGGAAGAGCTGGACTTCTCCATTTTATTTGATTATGACTACACGAACCCGATAGCAGGTTTGTGGCTTCTCGCCTCTGTTCTTTATTTCATTTCATTAAGTCCTCCTCCCCTCAAAAGACCTTGCTGCGGCTGCAATGGATGCTACCTTGGTGAATTCATGGCTTCAAAGGGGCAGGGATAGCGCTACCTGCTATCATGGGCGGGTGCCTGGAATAAAACAATGTTTTTTTGGCACTTGGTCAGGGAACTGTCTGTATCTGTGAGAGAGGAAAGCTGTACTGCGCCGCACAGGAAAGAGTTGTTTTCTCCAGTTAGCACTAAAGAGGGCGACAGGGAAGCGTTAGGATGTTGGCTGGAGTTGGATGGGAATCACTTGTGGCAATGGAAGTTTAACCTTTCTGCCACCAGCCTTCTTCTGTGGCTACATTTTTTCTTCATCTCTCCAAAGGGATGAATGATCCGAAGTTCTAATTGCGCAGGTTCTTATAAGGATGAGCAACGCGCTAGGGGTGTGTGCGTGCGGCAGAAGTTTTAAGTAACTAAGAAAATAAACAATAAAATATACTGTCACAGGACTGCAGCAGATCAGAGGGCTGTTCTCTGCCCAAGTATTTAACTGTATTGACATATAATGTGATTGTCTTTCAGCTTGTGGATATCATAGTTTAATGGCACCTGTCAGTTGTAATGTAGTTATTAGGACTGTTACAATATACAGTACAGACCCAGAGTGAGCAATGCTGATTAGTCTGTAGAAATGGCAACAGTGCATACATTATTATTAGACCATGGCTTCTGTTGTTTTTTTTAAAAAATTTAGCTTGCTTTATGGTGTGGATTGAGTAGCTAAATGACAGGGCTGTACTGCTTTGTACAAAAGCACATCCAATTTAACATGTTATGTGTGTAAGAAGATGCCATGGATACTCAAATAACATCTGTGCTAGGGCTATTTATTTATGTTTTTGGCGGTTCTTATTTTTTATCTCTAAGCTGCCTTGAGTCCCATCAGGGAATAAAGCAGGGTATAAATAAATAAATAAATATAGAACAACAACAATAAGCATACACATTCTCCAAACAATTGGATGTCAGAAAATGCCCACATCTTTCCCACGTTTTGTGTCATCCAAGGTAAATATTGCCCACACACTTTTGAATCCACTGAGAGCTGTATTCTGCCTCCAGTGTGAAAGCATGCTAAACATGCATGGCCCATGTGTTTCCTTCCTTCACGGTACATCTATGTTTGAAAAAATGTCATATGTGAAATAGTACTGTGGGTACTTTTAAAGAATGTTAGAATCCAGTATCTGGCATGGAACTTGCCTGCTGATGCAGGGTGGTCACCAGTAAACCCATGGTCGACATAGTGGTCACCAGTGACTCCACATGTCACCACTTCATGCTGATATCCTGAAGTTTTATTAAGCTTTCTTGAGCCAGGACTGTGTATGTTCTGCACCATATTTTGTTAACAAAACTGGAACTTGATAGTCTGATCCGAACACATGAAAAAGACAACATGTTGCACTATGGGCAACATCCAGTTATTTCCACCTGTTTGCAAAATGGAAATCTGCTTGCACAATGGGACTTCCAGTTTCTTTTCTTCAGCCCTCATGCACCCCCCCCAAATCTGCTCCACAAGGTCCACCAAGCCTTTGGAGCATCTTTTGGGGGTGCATGGGGGAGGAGGAAAAGGAGCAGCCCCTTTACACAAGTGGTCATTTTTTCATTCTGCGTTGGGTCTCACCTGTATTATAGCAACCTGAAATGATAACATTATTTCCTATCATTGAGTAGTCACTTTTCTTTCAAGGATCAGACTGCATGAATAGGTATTACACTGAAATCTGAAAAAAGTCCCATGGAGTTCAGTGTGGCGTACTTCCAGGAAAATGGGTATAGGATTGCAGCCTTAATGACATTTTTTCCCTGAAACAGTGCAGCTCCACCTTACAGTGGAGTCTATGCTTCTTAGTGCTGCTGATCCAACTTGCCACAGGTGCATTTGTGACCCAGTCCTACCAACTGGTACCCTAACCAATCTTGCCTTCCAAACAATGGGGATGGGGAAGAGTGCCCATCTAGGAACATTGGAAGCTGCCTTGTACCATGTCAGACCTTTGGTCCACCTAGCTCTGTATGGTCTACGCTGACTGGCAGCGGCCCTCCAGGATTTCAGGCAGGAGTCTCTCCCAACCCTATTGAGATGCTGGGGATTGAACTTGGGACATCTGCTTACAAGGCAGAAATACTGAGCTATCACCCTTCCCCAAAAGAGGTGTGTGTGTTCATAAAGGAGGACTTTTATGACTTGGGCCCTAAGACCTTGAGCCTGAAATATAGCACCTCATTTGTGATTCAAATACAGACCACCAAACTCAGACAAGCAAGAACATGTAAGGAGATATTCTTTACTGTAGCCCCATTATCCTTTCCATAAACAATTAAATTAAAACTTGAACTTCCTCCAAGCCAATGTCTGGATCTGATATTTGGTGTGGCTTTCTGTGATTTCATTATTATTTCTCCACTTACCTTAGAATGGAACATGATATTACAACGTTCAATGGCCTGCTTGAATGTATAGCTTGAATGTATGCTTGTAGCAGAAGTTGAGGACATCCTATGCCGATCTTCATTGGATCCCAGCTTGTGGCTCAGTCAGTAGAGCATGAGACTCCTAATCTCAGAGTTGTGGGTTTGAGCCCCACATTGGGCAAAGGATTCTTGCATTTCAGGGTGTTGGATCAGGGTCTCTTCCTACAATTCTATGATTCTATGACACAGCCAGTGGGAGATCTGGATTTATCACTGTAACAAGTGCAGTTCAACATAGCTTTGACTGTATCTTTTGAGTACGTAGTGACATCGATAGGATAAGTGAACTTTTACTGTTTTCTTTTGTATGGAAACAGGAGGTAGCACAGCTGAATGTGCTTTACAGTAATTTAAAATACAATAAGTAGTATTGGGATTTCAATCTAAGACTGTTAAAGGTGCATTGTGGCTTTTGAACACGCTTCTTTAGTGAGTGTAGTGAAGGGTGCCTTTTGAATGAGTGAAGGCAATGAACATGGCTAAGAATACTCTAAAATCATGTACTCTTACAGTGCCAAAACCGTGACTGAGAATATCTTTTCCAGTGCAATAAAAGCAACTGTAGCTGCTAATTTACATTTGTGATGGGCCAAGAGAAATTAGCACATTTAATTTTTTTTTTCTCAGAAGCCTGTGAAGCTTGTGTGTGTAAATTCCTTTTATGTTTGTTGTAAGAAAAAGTAAAAACAAAAACAAAACAAAACACAACTGTGACTTTTTTAAAAGCAAAAGCAAAACCAAGGTTAAAGTCTGAAACGCACTTATTAGGGAGCCTGAAACTTCGTACTGGGTAAATCTGCGCAGGATTCTGTTGCAAATCCATTCTACCTTGCTAGCTTTATACAGTACAACTGAGATATTTTTAATGTGTTGTAGTGAATTTTAGTTGAACTGTAAATGTGTGTGTGTGTGTGTGCATCTTTAATAGCACAGTGCTTGCGTAATGTACCAGGTATGGTGGTTTGTTTTTTATTTACTATGGGTTCTCATTTTGTATATGTTATGAACCACCCTGTAATCTTCAGGTGAAGGGTGATGTACTAATCAATCAATCAATCAATCAATCAATCAATCAAATAGGTAAGAGACTGAGCTATGAGCTGAAAAGTCCCCTGTTCAAATCTCACCTCAACCACAAATCCATTGCCCTCCAGGACTAAGTCAGGCTTTAATCTTAGGAGCATTTACTTAGGAGTAAACCCTACTGACCTCAATGGGACTTACTTCTGAGAAAACATGCTTAGGGTTGGAATTACTGAGTCAAGCACACTAAGCCCTTAGAATAAGTGCAAAGCAAAGAGTAGTTGATGGGTAGGTCTGTTATTTGAACACGCAGGAGTTTTAAAGCACAAATCGGTCATTTCTCCCAGATGCACACAATGCATTTGTTCATGGTGATCCACACCTTTGCACTGCAGTGTCCTTGCAAACATCCAACATACAGCACTTCAATCACACCCACACCTGTGGTATTGGGGCTTGGGTTCAAATCCCTGCTTTAGTCACAATAAGCTCTATGAGTGACCAGCTTAACCTGCATTACGGGGTTGTTCTGAGGATAAAATGGAGTGGGGACCATATGTGTCACCCCCCAAGTTTCTTGGAGGAAGGAATTAACAGTTACACACCATTCTAATATTGCAATGATTGTGTGCAACTTCTTGCCCACACCTGATGTTGAGAAGAATATGCCGTTGTAGAGAGTAGGAAGAGCCCTCCAGAGACAGTTTTACTTGTACTGAATGCCTGGATACCGTGATTATTATTAATTTTGTATATTTTCAAGATGGAAATAATTAGTGTAAGGGAGATCACAATGAAACATATAATCTGGAGGACATTTCTTGTCTTTCAAAAGACACCATTATGAGTCTGTAAGTAATCCTTTGTACATCAGTGATCTTTAATGTACTAAGATTAAAGCATGTTTACAAAGAGATGGAAATTAAAAGAAGAAGAAGAAGCTTCAGTCCACATGTCTAAGTGTGCCTGGCAGTTCTGGAAGTTGACTGTTTCCTAACTGATGTTAGTTGCATCTGAACTGAAGCTGCTTACTTGCAGTTTTGGGATGTTCGCCAGAAACGTAACCATAGCAGAGGGTCATGAGCTCAGGCCTTTTCTTCTTCCTCTGAAAGTTCTCATACTGCATCCAAATGATATTTTCCAACTTGGATGGAGTGGAATCATTTAAGCCTCTTTGAATGCAACTTAAGGTTGGTTCACATGTGTGTGTTTGTCTGTTGAAGCCTGCAACAGCAGCAAATGACTTGCATGTGTGAATGGGTCTCTGCATATCAGACACTACAAACAGAACGGTCATGTTGTCTGAAGTCACCTTGAATTCACTGCTTCTCGGTAGAGTCAGTTCTCACATTCAGCAGCTGGCCAGGAACTTGAGACATCCAGTGATATATGCAGGGATGGGGAAAGTCCTAAGAAAAGACAATTTAGCCTGCAACTCCCACCTTGTCTTGAGGCCAGGGAATAAACGTATTAAATTGCATCCCATTTGGTTGGACCAGTGTTTCCCAAACTTGGGTCTCCAGCTGTTTTCAGAGTACAATTCCCATCATCCATGACCACTGGCCTTGCTCACTAGGGATTATGGGAGTTGTCCAAAAACGGCTGGAGTCCCAAGTTTGGGAAACACTGGGTTAGAGTGCAAAGTTGGTTGTGTGAGAGAAATTCCTTGTCCCTCACCCTTCCCATTTCATCCCTTTGTAGCCCCCTCAGAAGACTGTCCTGAGGGTTGGGAGACTCCCAAAAAGGACTGGACAACCAAAATGGTCAAAGGCCTGGAAACAATGCCTTATGAGGAACGGCTAAGGGAGCTGGGCATGTTTAGCCTGGAGAAGAGGAGGTTAAGGGGTGATATGATAGCCATGTTCAAATATATAAAAGGATGTCACATAGAGGAGGGAGAAAGGTTGTTTTCTGCTGCTCCAGAGAAGCGGACACGGAGCAATGGATCCAAACTACAAGAAAGAAGATTCCACCTAAACATTAGGAAGAACTGCCTGACAGTAAGAGCTGTTCGACAGTGGAATTTGCTGCCAAGGAGTGTGGTGGAGTCTCCTCCTTTGGAGGTCTTTAAGCAGAGGCTTGACAACCATATGTCAGGAGTGCTCTGATGGTGTTTCCTGCTTGGCAGGGGATTGAATGGCCCTTGTGGTCTCTTCCAACTCTATGATTCTATGATTCTATGACTGTGATAAGGAGTTGGGGGTGGGTGGGTAGAATTGGGCAGAGGCAGATTGTAGCCTTATCCCTCCCCCACTACTGCACTCCACATTCCAGGTCTTTCCTTAGAGCCCTCCAATCCTTTCAAAAGTCTTTTGGGAGGGCACAGGAATCTGCATTGGAAGGAATTGGTGGGGAATCCCATTTGCACGTATGCTTTAGTGAATACTGCATGGGATGCAGGTGGCGCTGTGGGTTAAACCACAGAGCCTAGGACTTGCCGATCAGAAGGTCGGCGGTTTGAATCCCCGCAATGGGGTGAGCTCCCATTGCTCGGTCCCTGCTCCTGCCAACCTAGCAGTTTGAAAGCACGTCAAAGTGCAAGTAGATAAATAGGTACCGGTGGGAAGGTAAACGGCGTTTCCATGTGCTGCTCTGGTTCGCCAGAAGCGGCTTAGTCATGCTGGCCACATGACCCGGAAGCTGTACGCCGGCTCCCTCGCCCAGTAAAGCAAGATGAGCACCGCAACCCCAGAGTCAGTCATGACTGGACCTAATGGTCAGGGGTCCCTTAATCTTTTACAAGCTCCTGTACAGATATTCTCATGTGATTATGACAGGCATAGGATATCCCAAGACACACACCCAAGCTGCAGTGCCATAAAGTAGTTAAGGGAGCACTTATCTCCTACCTGCGCTTTCTATGGGAGGATTTCTTTGTATGTTCAGGATCATTCAGGACTACTACATGCTGGGAACAAGCAGCAGGCTATAAATCGCATCCTGTTTGTGAGCACGCAAAGGCATCTGGCGGACTACTGTTGGGAAGATCAGCCTTCCCCAACCTGATATCTTCCAGATGTTTTGTATTACAGCTCCCATCATCCTTTTCTGTTGGCTGTGCTCTCTAGGGCTGATGGGAATGGTTGTCCAACAATGTTCAGAGGTGCCATATTGGAGAAGGGTGGACTAGATGAACCTATGACATAGTCCAGTAGGACAATCCTTATGTTCCTATGACCTTTACTTTGAGGAAAGTTCACACCTCTGGTCCAGAATGCTTAGGCCAGTGAGTCGTAAGAACAGGGGATATTTTAAGATGGGGCTGTAGTTTCTCCAAGCCTAGTTCTCACTTGGCAGTGGACTGTACCATTTCAGGTGAAGGCTGTCATAACTGAATGGTCCTCTATAGCAATAAATAAATAATTCCACATAAGGTAACCAGCGTGTCAGGGAGAAAACTAATGCATCTTCTCAACATCTAGTTCTGTGCAGGGTATTTTGTATAAAGGAACAGCCAGCAACGCAAGCCCTCACTTGCCGCCTGAAGTGGTAGGGCCCAGCCATCGTGTGGCCCAAGTGATAAGGTTTCCTTTGATACGTTTATCTCCACTGATAATTTTTGTTCCTCTCATAAGAAACTATTCTCCACAACAGCTGATCAGTTCTAGCCATCTCATGCAACCAACTGTCCACGACGTTTTATTAGTGCTGGCCATCTCATGCAGCCAACTGTGGCAACATGATAAGAGATGGAATAGCATGATAGCAAAAAGCATTGAGCTGGAAGTCTGCACACCAAACCTCACAGCTGCCACAAACTCAATTAGGCAGGTCTCCAAGCCTGACCCCCTCACCTCCATATGCAACATGTGGAATAATGCTGGTCTGCCTTGCAGTGCTGTTGTAAGGATTACCTTGAAACTGTAAATGAGGGATGTTGAATACTGTATTTTTTGCTCTGTAAGACTCACTTTTTCCCTCCTAAAAAGTAAGGGCAAATGTGTGTGCGTCTTATGGAGCGAATGCAGGCTGCGCAGCTATCCTAGAAGCTAGAACAGCAAGAGGGATCACTGCTTTCACTGTGCAGTGATCCCTCTTGCTGTTCTGGCTTCTGAGATTCAGAATATTTTTTTTCTTGTTTTCCTCCTCCAAAAACTAGGTGCGTCTTGTGATCTGGTGCGTCTTATAGAGCGAAAAATACGGTACTTGAAATGGATGATGATACCTGCAGCTTCTTTCCTTATTAGTCTTAAAATATTCCTGTTAGAGTTTCTGTAGTCTGGTGCTTATGATTACACTTCCCAGGATGCCTGGGGTGGGGAAAGCAGAGTGGGGAAAGAAGGATAGAGAAGTTGGTAGGGTCCGCAGAAATGTAATAATGATATATATTAAGTTTGGCAATCCAGCCTAGTGTTTTGACCTTGATGTGACAAAGCTACTGAAATCAATTCATAATCTAGATCTCTTAAGAAATATCACATCCTTAATTCAAACTTAGACCTTTCCCTCAGTAATCAGACTCGCCCAACAGTTTGTGCAATCCCACCCCCTCTTTGTTCTTTAGAGTCTCAGGGTAGGGGGCTATTCTTGCTTGTAAATTGTAATTCTTCAGAATGGGCATGTGATAATTGTTATCTGATCTTAATCACTAGCCCATAGAATGGATGCAGGTGACATCTTGTAGCAAACAACCTTGTCAGAATAAACGACAAGGCAGAATGATGCCTGCTGGGCACTTTCTGTCTTCCCATGGTTTGTTGTTTGTGCTAGGATGTGAAGATCAGGACAGATTGTTCAAAAGGCAAAATCAGGAGCTGGGCGGCAGAAGGCTGGGTTTGCTAGATGTTAATTTCAAGTAGCATTTTGAAGATGTGGACACCTAGCTAGTTCTAGCTGAGATCTAGCTTGTGATTGGTAGCAGTGGTTATTGCAGGGAAGTGTCGCTTTCTGCTGAAATTGCATTTTGTGGGGGGTTTTTAAAAAGAAAATTACAGATAAGAGTAAGCATTTGTTCAATCAAACAAGAGCATCTTAGACTTCTTGGTTTATGTCCTTGGTTTTCTTCATGCTCCTCCCTCCAGATAGACAAAACGTGTGACATGAGGTTCTACTTTAAAGTAATAAATGCACTGGAAATGCTAAGGCCTAAACAGAATGTTTTATTCAACAAAATTAAGGGCAGTGGGGTAATAAATATGCTGCAGGCACTTGTGGGTAAAGTGAGAATACTATTTTCACACATTTCTCAAAATGCTGCTTTCTCCCATCCCCACCTCCTAACGTCAATTTGGCTAATTGATTGCAAGTTAAACTATTAATTTTTAGAAAAGCAGAGCACACTTAAGTAGGCACTCTAATTTTAGAGTCTAAAATGAAGAGTGCTGGATTGTTTTAACTGTAGTATAATGCCAACAGCTACTGCATGTCTTCTTTTAGTTGCCTTTGTTCTCAAGAGTGCTATCTTTAGTTTGTGATTACAGCTAGATTATGGATTACAGAGATCCCATCATGGGAGTGGTTGTGTCTCCAATTTCGTACTAAATTGTTTCATGCTAATTGGCAGAGGTGCTCTTAGCAGAATCTGCAGTTGCCATGTTACACGGAGGAATAGCCTTCTAGAAAACCACCTTCTGCCTTGAATTAGGTTGGGCTGCTGGCTGGTTATGTAGTGCTTTCCAGAATTGCATTTAAAAATATAACAGCAGTAGCTCCCACAGAGCCAAGTCAGGTTGGCATGGCCAACAGCTGAGTGTTTGCTAATTACGTGCCCAGTCTTGGTGGCAATGAAGTATGGACTGGCTAATTAAATTGAAACCACATCAGGGGATTTAATCTTAAGGACAGGAACTGCTGTGTTCTAATCAGCCTCCTTTTCTTCCCACTCCACAGCAGAGTAACAAAGCTGAGCTTGTACCATCATAGCTGTTCCCATGGCTGCAGACTATGATGTCACAAACAGATGCATTATGGCCATAACAACTTGTACAACGATTCCATAATTTATTCTACACTTGTGGGATTTGGAGAGGTGATGTACCTCCAATACACATCTAAGAGCAGCAGCAAGAAGGCCAGCTGACGCCCTTCCTCCAAGTCAGAACTGGATCTGGGTAGATGAGTTTTGCCAGGGAGTTTATTGTATCACTGCCAACACCATATTCTACATTCAGCATGTCAAAAGGAGGCATTCATGGCTGGTCTGCAATCAACTGGAGAAGCCACTTCATGCAAAATTTCATTTGGGTTATAACCATTACTGTAGCAATTTGAACAATTTCCTTCTGGGTAGTGTAAAATAAAAATTGGATGTGATGTTTCACCCTAAGAGGTGCTCCATCCCCAGGCTGTTTTAAATGTCGCAGTTACTTTTCCTGTACAAAAGTATTCACTCCTGTTTATGAAAATGAATAAAAGCTGTGTGCAGATAGTCAAACAGTAGGTGGCCCTTGATGGGAGTGGCTGATAGATGCTAAAGCATGAATGGCTAAGCCATGGCCCTCCGGATTTTGTTGGACTCCTTGTCTCATCAGCCCCAACCAGCGTGGCCAATGGCTGGGGATGCTGGAATCTGTAGTCCAATGATAAATAAGGACTGAAGTAAATCTGCCAAACAAACAAACAACAAAACCCTCCAGTGTGAACAGAATCATGATTTGCATTAAATACATTTGTTTGAAGTTAGTCAGTGCAAAATGAATTGGTTTCTACCCCTTCGTTTGGCCTACCCAAATTTGTGTTCCCTAGAATTCAAAGGGAGTATTAAAAATGCTTTTTTAGAACTTTATTGTAGTCTTTCTCAGTATTATCCTTGTCCACATGAAGGAGAATTTTCCTGTCAAATTGAGGAAGGCAATAAGATTTTTAACTTAGATGAGATCTGAACACTTCCAAGAATGCACTTTTATATTGTCAGTGTCTGCCTAGATAAAACTTTCACCTCTTATCTATTGGAATAAAATAAAGCTGTGTCCGAGATTAAATATGGAACTGTGTAATACTTGTTCTCATTAATTCTCTCCAGCCTTGGGGGTGGGGTGGAAGGGCTAGAATGTATCTGCCAAGATTGTGTTGAGTTGAACATTTCCGAGTCTGTAAAATATTTGAAGCAAAATATGAGACTAGGGAAAAAGAGGCATATTTTGTCAATTCCAAAAGGGGTCCTCCACACACCTCACAAAATAAATCCGAGGAGGAGGATTCCCTCTGTCCC
This sequence comes from Podarcis pityusensis, assembly GCF_964106645.2. Lineage (NCBI taxonomy): Eukaryota > Metazoa > Chordata > Lepidosauria > Squamata > Lacertidae > Podarcis > Podarcis pityusensis. Next base: position 17,840,704 of record NC_138030.1, read on the forward strand.
CCATTTCTTGTTGGAAACATTTACAACATATGATCTTTAGAAGGTAAAACCATGGATTTTGCAGATTTTCAATTTGAAAGCCTACCACCCCCATTTTAAAGAATAAACATAACTGCAAACATGACTGCATGCATGAAACATACCTGTGATGGATAGACAGGAAATTAGCTGCCATGTCCCATAGTTCAAGGGAATAGAGTAATGGGGTACAGGTCTGTGTTCCAGGGTGGGAAACCAGCTGTTTTTGGAATCCCTATTCCCACCAGTCCAACAGTGAGTTGCAGTCCAGAAACTTCTGGAGGGTTCAGTTCTACCACCTGTTTTGAATGTCAGAATTCAGGTTTGGATAACAATCAGTGATCCTAAAAGTACTGGTGCATACAAGTAGATACACACATCCTTCTGTCACTGAGTTTTTACAGGCAGGCTATAAAATAACCTGCTTCTGTTTCAGCTAGACTGCAGTTTTCAGCATTGTTTTGTGTTTGTTATTTTTAAAAAGTTCTGCATATTTAAAAGCTAGCAAGTTCTTGGAAATATCGGAAAACACAATTTTAAAATCTTCAGCTCAATTCAGCTAGGCAGACTGAGGGCCCAAGGCTTCTATGCATTTCATATTTGATTCATAATACAAAACAAAATGAGTTATATGCCCATGTCCTAGATAAGGCAACACCGGAAGGCATTTTTAAAACTTACGTTGGCACCAAAATGTGCTAACACAAATATATACCAGTTATAAAGCAGGGGTGTTCTGGATCTGGCCACTATATGGGAATGCTACAGGTTTAAGAGAGTCTGGGCTAGTAGGGCCTCATTCTGAGAATTATCCAAGTGGTACCGGGAGTCAGGTGTGTGGGCTTAGTTGCCCTGGTTTGACTCTGCTGGTGCCTTACAGGATGTGGGTGGTCTCAGGATGGTGGTGCTGCTGTTTCCATTCTGAGAATGACCAACTTTGAAGCAGCTGATTGCAGCCTTCCATGTGCGATCGATATAAATATGCAATATCTTTACAACCTTTTCCTAACACACTGTTGCTAATGCCTTCTTGTTAACCCGTGATTGCTCAGCTTCTGCCGTGGTATGTCTAGTCTTAAAAGCCACCCTTCTTTTTCCAGAAGAACCGACTCCTTCACATAAAATCATCAGCCCACCCTCTGGAGTTACTTACCCTCATGATGATGTCTCGGATTATGGCCTCAAGCCATACACCCCCTTCGCTTTGTCTAGCCTTTCGGCAGATCACATGGGCAGATACGGACAGCCAGATAGCCTAGGGTCAAAATGCTACTTGGACCCGGGCAAGGCTGCCGGTCCCCCTACTTTGAGCCCTAGGATTGAGATAACACCATCTTATGAACTGATTCACTCGGGGGGTCCCTTCTGCAGCAGAGACACAGATCTATTGGTAGAGCATCAGTCCAACTCAGCTACTGCTAGCCCAAGGTTTACCCTGCCTGTCCCTGGCTTTGAGAGCTACCGAGAACCGCTGTGCCTGAGCCCTCCTAGCAGCGGCTCCTCTGCAAGCTTCATTTCAGAGACAAATTTCTCTCCTTATACCTCACCATGCGTTTCACCAAATAATGGCCCTAGTGATGACCTTTGTCCACAGTTTCAAAACACCCATGCTCATTATTCCCCTAGAACCTCGCCAATAATGTCCCCACAAGCAACCATCGTGGAAGATACCTGCTTGGGGCCACGTTCAACATCTCCACGTCCCAACTCAAGGTCGTCATCGCCAGGAGCAAAGCGGAAGTACCCTTGCCCCGAGCTCTACGGGAGTCAGCAACCTTGCACTTCTCCACGGCAATCGAGGACCCCCTCTCCGCAAGCCTCTCCCCAGGTCCCCTTGAGAGAAGACGGCTCTTCGATCACTTACACCCAGTTATCCACCTCTTCTAGCCTCATGGATGCAATGAGCAACCTCACTACCGATCCCTCTTGCGGAGTCCCGACAAAAATATGGAGAACCAGCCCGGAACCTTCGCCGATGTCTTCCCACAAAGCCAGCATGCCGTGTCACGTTCTTCAGCCTATTGAATACATTGGACCTTGCGAGCAGGATGATCGGAGGAACCCACCACCTGAGTCTATCTTATTAGTGCCGCCATCTTGGCCAAAGCAGCTGATGCCTGCAATACCTATCTGCAGGTAAGCTTGCATGTCTTGTGGTCACTCTTTCTAACAGGTCTGATAGAATTTGTTCCTGATAGCCCAAACCTCCATTATGCACATGTGTGGGATGGCCTGCCTTTGCCTACTTTCTAAACAATAACTACCACCGTGATACGCAAGGAAAATTTTTAAATAAAAGGCTCTTGCAATACAGGACCTCTTGTTTGGGTTGCCAGCCAGTTATTATGTTATGGATGCATCCAGAAAAATGCATTCTGATATGTAGCCCGTCATTGGGAGATGTCATGTCCACCAAACATGGGATGCTATCAAGCTAAATCACTCCGGGAGTAGACCCATTGAAATCATTGGTCCATATAGCTCCATACAGACTGAAATCTCCAAATCAGGAGACATGCCTAGTTTCATTTGTGGATGCTGAAGATTGAACCAGGGATCTTCTGTATGCAAAGCAGATTCCCAGGCTTTTCCCAAGTAGGAATACAGTAGTACCTCTGGTTGCAAACAGGATCCGTTCCGGAGGCCTGGTTGCAACATGAAAAGAGTGCAACCTGAAGTACCGTATCTGCGCAGGTGCGCAGTGCGATTTGGTGCTTGTGTGCATGCGCGAAGTGCAATTTAGCGCTTCTGCGCATGTGCAAGTGGCAAAACCCGGAAGTAACTCTTTCCGGTACTTCCGGGTTGCCACGGGATGCAACTTGAAAGAACATAACATGAAGCAAACGTAACATTAGGTGTGACTGTACTTGATGCACCAATCATCTAACTTGGTATAAGGCAGTCTCATATCTCTCTAAACTGACAATAAGTGTACATTGCTGCTCTTGTTTGTCTTTGTGCACGTACCAGCCCACCTCCAAACAGTAGAAATAATTTGCTAGAGGTAAATTTTTACCAGGGACCTGTTTCAAAGGGTGGAGATATTAGCAAACATATGATTTTAATGAGATACTGAGAATGTGGGGATAGAGCACTTAGGCAGACATAAGAGAGGAGTTTGTAACTCTTTCTGTACCCACTAATTCTCCCTTTCAAGTGTTTCCCCCAGCTAGCATTCACTGAGCTGGACTTAATTGTTTTCAGAGGAAAAAAATCGTTTACGCATGTCCAGCGGAAGCATTTGCAAGGAACAAGGCTAAAGCATCTCTGCTTGCCCACTAATTTCTCCATTCAGTGTTGTCTCTTCCCCCTCCCTGCATTCATGCAGTCAAACATAAGAGAGGCCTTGCTGGATCAGATCAAAAGCCTATTTACTTCATCCAGCATCCTGTTTTCCACAGCAGCCAACCAGATGCCCCCAGGAACCCGTAACACAGGGCATGAAGTCAACAGTCCTTTTCCTACTGCCTCAAAATCTGGAGGCTCCATAAAGTAATTGTGATCCATAGTCATTGACAGACCCTGTGCTAATTCTCTGAGGGAAGGCGAACCCCTCCATTTATCTTAATGGAGGCTGTGCACCCTGACCTCTTTTGAAAGAAAGAGAAAAGCCAACCTGCATTCCATAATGACGTTCTCCAACTTAATGTCCCTCTTTTCTGCCCAGCATTCCTGTCCACTCCCTCCCACCACTTGAATGGCCCCTCTCCAGTCATTCTGGCTCTTACGAGCTGCGGATTGAAGTGCAGCCCAAACCCCACCACCGTGCCCACTATGAGACGGAAGGGAGCCGAGGGGCAGTCAAAGCGCCAACAGGGGGGCACCCCGTGGTCCAGGTAAGATCTTTTTCTTGGAGAAGATGAACTGCGACGGCTTCTTGATAGCTCTGCGCCTCTTGGCAACCTGCCATAGCACCACATTGTTTGGGAAAACAAGGCTAGTGCAACATATTTATAAAAGGTGTTTATGGATAGCAGACAGTAGTCTCCTACTGGTCTGGGAAGATATAGTTCTTCTATCCACTTTACAAATACTTGGAGGCCAGGCCATGGAGTCATTTTCCTGACTCTTGTTTTCATTTCATTGTTTGCATGTGTGTGTGTGTCTCTGTGTGAGAGTGTGTGTGTGTGTGTGTGTGTGTGTGTGTGTGTGTGTAGCACTTCAGTTTTTATAAACTGCTTGGAGACTGCTTTTATATTATGTGATATATATGAAATAAAGTTGTACTCTTGGCCCTTCCAGGACCCAAGGTACAGTACTTAGCTCTTCCCTATAAAACAGCCCTGGTCTAGAGATAGCTATAAGTCATTTTAAATCCCTGACTTTAAGAGAAGCCTTCACATTCAGGCATAGCTAAGGTTGTTCCATGGTTTATTTTTTTCAACAATAACAAAGTTATTGTGAGAAGAAGAAATGGGTGCTTCTCAGGGATTGAGATGCTATAACAAGGTGTGAATAAAGCATTTTAAGTTTCACAAACAACTCAGTATGATTGCCTTGAAAATAACAGGTCTTGACTGATGTTTTAAGATGGAGCTGTATCAAGATACAATGGAGGAGGCCCAACTCTGCTGCTTCAGCCTTTGCTGAACTTCACAGTGGCATAGAATCATTCTGTAGAGTTGGAATTCAGAAAGGCAGTTGGTAGTGAAGTCAACCTGCATATATATGTTGCCCTTTGTAGGGCTTGGCAGTATAAATCAAGCTGACATATGGGTGGTTTGGAGTCACTTATCTCTCCTCCTTTTGCAATATCTTCTTTACGCCAGGAGGAGACTGTTTCATTGGCCAGGGTTAGAGTGTGATAAGAGGCGAAGCACTTCACAGAGCTGGCACTTAGTTCAATGAGGCATTTGATGGCCTACTGTAAAGTTTATGTAGTTGTAAAGTGATAGGGCCATGGGTTAATTGAGTTCATGCATTCATAGAAGAAAAGTCACTGAGTTCAGAGTAAGATTTTTTTTAATTATCTTTTTTGCAAGGTGGATTGAGGTTGCAGAAGTAGAGACGGGGTGTCATGGGGATAGTGAAGGATCAGGTGAACTCTCTTGAGTTTCATTGCAAGTGTACAAATCCAGGCTGCTTTTAATGGGAGAATTCCAGCTTGGCTAGTCCAAGTTTATGGAGGAATTAAATTAGGACCCCTTAGTACTAAATATGACATGTGTTGCTATGACAGGGATCTAAAGAAGAGGCATGAACATGAACATGTAAGAAGAGGCATGAACAGCTGTGTGGTCAGCTGGTCAGCTGGACTCTTATAGCTGCTTCCGGATAACCTGTTTATTGAGCGTTCTTCCTGATTTCTTTGCAAGGAGGTTAGATGATGTTGTGTCAAAGCTGGAGTTATCCCACACTTTGCATTTCCCACCAATTTCCTTATTGCCAAAGAGTCTGATCTTTTGGGGAAGAAGCAGATTTGTTGCATAAAAGCTTGTTGCATATCTCAATCGGCAGAGCATGAGACTCTTAATCTCAGGGTATTGGGATTGAGCCCCACATTGGGCAAAAGACTCCTGTATTGCAGGAGGTTCCACTAGATGACCCTCCTGGTCCCTTCCAAATCTACTATTCTATGAATTGCACAATCTGAATTTGCCAGTATGTAGTTGAATCCCATCCGAAAATAGTGACAGTCTAGAATTGCCCTTGACTGTACTTTCTTGCCACAGCAGTTCCTAGTGCATTAAAAACCAATCTGTGACTTGTCTCCTTAGCATTGCAAGTTGTCGAATGGTAAAACCAACAAGCCCGGTTCTGTGTTTCTTCTGTCCTGCTCTCACATGCCTTTTTGGATCCTGGCCAACAGATGTTTTTATCCCCCAAAGTAGTCTAAGTTTCCAAGTGCAGGGAGATTTTTTTGGGGTGGGAGAGTATTTAGGTACCTCAATCTCCCATCTGCAGCACAGCACACCAAGAGCAGAAACATGCTTATTCTGGTGATAGTCTAGCATGGTTTTCAAGCTGTCCCTAATCAGATGTACTGAAAGGGGCACATTGAATCCCCATGGAAAAGGATGGCTGGATGCATCCTTTTTTATCTTTAAGGCTATATATTTGTTGCAAATGATTTAACACTGTGGTGTGGGGTATGACAGGATACTAGAAGGGTCTGTCAGAAAGTTCTTCCTGATGTTTAGTCGGAATCTCCTTTCTTGTAACTTGAATCCATTGGTTCAAGTCCTACGCTCCAGAGCAGGAGATAGCAAGCTCGCTCCATCTTCCATGTGCACAATTGGGGTCCCTGATTGCATGGGGCACTTAAGGGAAAGTTGTCAACTCATGCGCAGGCTCCCCCTTGCAGATATCCATGCTGAACATGTTCACAAGATAGCTCTACACATGTACACGATGCATGAAAAGGGCAGATGTAAAGTATACACAGGATATAGGTTATTTACCTATTAAGTCAATTTGCATGGCCACCCAAAAACGTATGTTTTCCATATGGCATAAACACATCAAAAGACTAATATACAATGCTGAAAATAACACAAAAGGTTAAAGACGGCTACACATTCTCTCTAGCTCTGCTTTGCTTCTTTGACAACTGTACTTGGACAGAGAACCTTGTGGGCATGAATGAATATAATCAAAGATTAATAAATTCCAATCCAGCGATTTCATTGTGTGCTTGTTTGTGTTTCCCTGTTCCTGACATTACTTAAGAGTTTGAGGGAGGAGGTGCCCGTTCTGTTGAATGAATCTCTGAAATATGACTCTGCTTACTTTTTTCTTTCTTTTTTTTAAAGTCGTCTTTATTTTTGTGGGAGCTGACTTTGGTCAGGGAAGGGAAGCTGCGCAGCAGTGGATCTCATATCCTCCCCAGCTCTATCTTGTGGTTTTGCCCTCTGAGGCCACTTCTTCTTCTTTGCATGCTTGGTCTCGGGAGTTTGGCACACGCCATTGAGGAGTATGTGCTCACAGGGTGCTCCTAGAACACCAGAACAATTGTCTGCCTGTTAAAGTGAGAGCCTCTGGCAGGACAAGATGCATTCAGCGAGGACATGGGCTTTTGTGTGTTTAACATCTTGTTCGAGGGCCCAGAATAGCAACAACTGGCTCTGTGTTGAGGACAAAGGCTGGTGTTGACATGTCGCTTCCCCTCCCCTCCCCCCACCCAGGTTGGCACAGTCACCCAATTTGGAGAGGATGTGGCACACAGACACATCCTTTGCCTCTCGGTAAACTCCCGTCGAGTCCTACCAGCAGTTGTTTAGACGTTTGTACAAAGGGTAGCCCCGGGCAGCAAGCTGCTATAAGCACAGAAAAGTAGAAGTGAACTATGAATGCTCAGCTGTGATAGATGCACTCGGCACATGCTCAGAGGCACCTGCTTTTGTATCAATGAATCCAGATGTGCCGGGGCTGGTCTTCATGCACTTTTAAAAGACCTGGGTCCTGAGGTTAAGGCCTGGCTCAAATTAAAGCCTAGAAAGACGCAGAGGAAAATAAAAAGCACACTTAACTTTTTCTACTGCGCCTCGAATTCTGCATCCGTAGCAAGCTGTTTATGAAAATAATCCTAGACACGGGTAGAGAGGAGAGGAGGGGGTGTTTAACTGTTTCCCCAAACCAGCCCTTTTCTGCTGCAATTGATTTAAAACTTTTATACGCCAGCCTCCCCCAGGACAGATTCGAGTGCAGTTTCTAAGCATCAGGCTGTAACAACCAGACGAAAATACAAAACATTAATAAGGCAGAACAGATCACATAACAGTACTTAAATACTACATGAAATGCGTTGGCCTGGGACCTGAAAACTAATAATGCTGGTGACAGGCAAGTCACAGGTGGGGGCCGCTGCTGAGAAGGGGCAGCAGCCAAGCTACTCTCTTTAGTTGCTGCATTAGTATTGCTTCTGATAGGAGAGAGACCCAGAAGAGGGCCTCATCAGATGATCTTAAACAGCATGGGCAGGATGATAGGGGGAAAGGCACTCTCCTGAGTCCCATACTTTGCAGGGCTTTTAAAGCATGCAACACCACATTGAATTCGGCCTGGAAGCAAACAGACAGCCAGTGAAGCTCTTTTGGGACCAGTGAAGTATAATTCGAATTGTTCTCTTCCTAGCAACAAAAATTACCCCCTTGTTCAGTGACTTTTCCATCCCTTGGGGTTCTGGATGGATATTTAGCCTTATAACCATGTTATCTAGAACTCTGCTGGATAAGAGTTGCCCCTGGAAAGTGGCAGGCTGGGGAAATTTCATTTGGGGAGTTTTGTTAAGGTGGTTGGGGTTGTTGCTGGGGATTTTTTTGTTGTTGGTATCTTTATTGTAGACCTTGCGATTTACGTGGAAGTGGTTCAGTTTGGCTGTGTATTTTCTGGTGTTTCTTTTACTGCCTCGGGCATGATTTGAACTGTGGAAAGGCAGCATACAAATAAAATTATGCGTGCATGTTAAGCACTCACACAGCTGCTCCCCTCCCCCCAGCACCATCCCTTCCAGAAGTGCTTTCCTCTAACATGAGTCACCATTGGGGATTTGTTCATATGTTCCCATGTAACATGTAAGTAGAGGACTGGAGTCACAGTGACTGCAAAACACCAGCCACTGCAGACTGCATGCTGTATGTTGCATTACCCATGCGAGCCTCAGCACTCAGTTGCAGAGTGATGTGCAGCGGTGCTTGTGTATTAAAAGAACAAGAGGAAGGAAGTGACAACAATTAGAAAAGGCTAAGCCCCCCCCCCCCCCGCTCCATGCACACACACACACACACACACACACTTCACAAAACATTTCACAGCAGACACAGCCTTGATTCTTGCTTAGAACTAGTAACACATCATGCAGCTCCTATGTAAGTCCCAGTGTTTATTACTACAGGCTTCCTTCCCTGTAACTGTATTTGTCATGTGTCTTGCTGAGCCCTGAATTAATGCAGTAGACCAGAACTTTTGGTGCAAATTAGAGGCTGGACCGTTGGTATTATGCAGAAATGTTTACTCACAGGAACGCAATGAACTCTGGACTGTGTGAAATCCACATTTCTCGGTTCTCTGTGTGTGACTAAAGACTAGTGTGGAATGTAATACCCTGATTCTTTAACCCCTCCCCCCAGTAATTGAAAAAGTAAAGTTCTAGTCCTCATGGTTCCAGGGGCCAAAAAAGGACAAAAGAGGACATGAATTCGTGAAACTTATGTATATGGTCATTTAGATGCAATTATAGAAATCCATTATTGCGATTTAGATAGAAAGATGTAGTCTTCCCCACTATGGTAAAATGTGCTGAGACAGGTGACCTGTATCACTTTGCTACCCAGATGCTAACTGCTGATGGGCGACTTCAAGGCACCTTCTGTTCTTAGGGTTCTTTATCTTAAAGTTGGACAGATCGTCAAATAAAGGACTTCTTTAGATAGGCGACTATCTTCTGACAGCCCTTCAAACGACTATAGAAGAGGACATGAACACTTAATCTGGAGAAAAGTTTCGAAATGTGTCTTGCTGCCTCTTTATGAGAAGTGTGGGGATGGGCAGAACACACAGCCTTTGTGTTCAAGGATGGCCTTTCAGTATCCTGTACAATTCCCTACTGCTGTCAGACAGCTAGTGGTACCCTAGGGCCGGACAAAACATGACCTTAAATTTGTGAATGCATTCAGAAGCATCTGCTTTTGAACTTAAAAAATTAAAGCTGCATGGGAGGAGCTGGTTTCAGGATTGAGACTGCAGCACATGGGGAGGTGGATTAACCCTTTTTGCCCAAGCTGTGATTCTACCCTTGGAAGCTGCAAACAGGTGCCAAAACCAGCTTTCCTCCTACATAAAATAGCAGCTGGGAGGGGTGCTTTTCACTGGGACAGCACTGTGTAGGATAGATTAAACCCCTCCTCCCCCCATGCAGCAGAATCCTGATCTTGTCTCCATCATTATTACTTTGACAGGTAACAAGAAAAGACATGTTAAATGCATTCTAATCTTGCGAAGTTTGGCCCTTTGTCTCCAGAACAGACAGTCCTACTCCTTCTCAAAAATCCATATTCTCTGAAAATCTGAAGCTTGATGCAGAATGCATCTTCTTTTTTTCTGCTGAGGCTGTTCTGGCTCACTATACGGCTGCATACCAGAAGGGTCATGCCATTTTCTTGGGAGAAAATGTATTATGGCCTCTTGGGTCAACAACAGGTAGAATTTGGGTTTGGATTTAGAACAGGGATGAGCAGAAGGTGGATTGGGCTATACTACGGGATCTCAGGATAATTTGCAGAAGACCATCAAGGGTTTTTCTGACCCTCAAATGTTTAACAATAGCAACAAAATTGTTTCCCACCTAAATTAGGTTGCTGAAAGACTTTCATTGTGTGATAGGACTAGGAGCTCTTCTGGTGCTGAAAACGAATTCCTAAACGTAGAATATACCCAGAGGCACCCTGTTCTTAAATTCTAAGCATATGTCTTTTGCACCTGGCTCAGGTTGGCAAAACATACCCTAGTCAAAAAACAAATAAAGTGGATTTGACTGGACTGCCCTGCTTGCCCCAGATGTAGAAGAAATTTATATCCCTGTTTTATAAAGCAGAGTGGGCCAGTCTTTCCAAAGGATACGTGAAATAAAAATGACAAAGGGCTTCGTATGTTAAAAAGAGCGCTGGTGAAAACTTAGTGCTAATACGAGCCAGTGGCAGTCTTCTGCTTCAAGCTTTACCTGTTCCTTTGACACCAGAGGGAGAAAATGTCTCAAGTGCTTTCTTATCTACTGCCGTGCAGCAGGAAAAGGGAAGAGATGGGAGGAAGAGACTTCTCACTTAGCTTTGTATTTGCTTTTAATTAACTGTAGGCAGCGGGGATTCCATGTTCCAATTTATTTATTTATTTGACACAGAGGTCAACAAACGGGTCTCTGAACTACCACTGGCTTATTGGGAAAATCTGGCCACACAGTGTGGGTGCCCCATTTGGAGCGACGTTGTATTTTAAAGACTTCCACTAGAAATATGCCCAGTTCTAAGCAGAAGTGAGCAGGTGAGCTGCCAGTCTTGAATGGAGTTGGTCAAACGCAATAGGAAATGCCCCCAAGAGTATTGCATTGAAAACTGGTATATGCACACACCAGATGAATTAAGGCGGCCATTTGCCAAGTAATAAACATACAGAACTGCAGTGTACGTGTGTTGCTTGGTAAGGTGGTTCCTTATTGATCTGTGAAGGGTTTAGTTTCTGATCAGGGACTTGCAGAGAAATGGTGAGGTTTAGTCTTCTTATCACACGGCTGGGTGCTATAAATTATTGAAATTGTCATGTACAGAACCAGACTGTTTATCCATTTAGCTTGTCAATGTCTCCCCTGAGTGGCTGTCCAACAGGCAGAGAAGGTCTTTCCCGGTCCTGCTGCCTAGAATCCTCTTAGCCAGAGACACCAAGAATTGAACTTGGGCATTCCATTCATTTCAGTGTGACGTATTACAAGAAAATATGTTATAAGACTGAAGCATTTGATGTACATACATCATCTGCCATGGTATCCTCTCCCACTCCAGCCACCCCAAACATCATATTGTTGACAGGGATTTATGAGCCACTGTCAACTTAATTTATCAACTGAAGGCCGAGTAAATCACTGGCTCCTGTGAATTCATTCATACACATTCCATTTTTCCTTCTGGAAGAGTGGTCTGTGTTGTCTAGACAGGAAGATGAGTGTGATAGTCATTGAAGATCCTGATTTATGAGAAAAAGCGTACCACTCCCTAGAAGCAAGTTCTCTGGAAGGAGGAAACAGGCCATCCCTTCCTAGCTCCTTTGCTATGATGCAGACCACTTCTGTTTTCACAAAGTGTGGTTTAAGCTGTACTTCCCATCTCAAATCCATCAGAACCTATCCTCAAATCCAACTTCCCATATTCTAGGGCTGCCATGCGTCCTACTCTGCAGAGGTCAGCCACCTGTTTTGAAGGGCTGGCAGTCCTCTATTTTAAGGTGACTTTTATTTGAGGGCTGTCTAGCCTCAAGTCTGGTTTAAAAGTAAGGAACCCTAAGAAAGGAGATCAGGAGCCCTGAAGTTGCCCATCAACAGTTAAGAGCAGACTGAACTATTACCCATCACCTGTTGTCCCCTCACTAGGGTGAGCCATATTGCATTTCTCTTTAAATTATTGTCATTGTTGTTTAGTCGGCTTAGTAGTGTTCGACTCTCCGTGACCCCATGAACCAGAGCTTGCCTTGGAAACTCTCACTTTCTTCTCAAAGCTTCTCCTTTTTTATGTCCATGGAGTTTTCTTGGCAAAATACTCGAGTGGTTTGCCAGTTCCTTCACCAGGTGGATCACATTTAGTCTAAACTCTTGGCTATGGCCTGTCCGTCCTAGGTGGCCCTGCACAGCATAGCTCATAGCTTCTCGGAGTTATTCAAGCCCCTTCGCCACGACATGAAGGGGTAAATTATTGTAACTGTTGCTAAATTTTGCAACTAGACAAATCAATTAGTGTATGGAAATGTTACGTAAATTTGTGTTACATCTTGTTCTGTTTTTTGGGCGATGCAAACCCTCTTTATAGGCGATACATAAGTGGCTATTCTGATATATGTTTCTTCATTGCAGGATATCACTTTATCTCAGTCACTATCCCAGTTCATCCATTGCTTGCTTGCGTTTTCTTTTTTTTACCCTTTTACACATGTGATAGAGAAGTTTTTGGCTTGATTTTTCTTCTCAGTTCAAAGCTACATCTGGTCAAGTTTGCATTTTTTAACTCCTTTCTATGGGGGTATAAGGACCTGTGGGTGTTTGGGAATCTGAGTCGTAATCTCAAAAAACAAAGGTATGAACAAAGTTTGTTGGCATGTGTTGTGAACTGTGTAGTTTGAGCTGCATGCCTAGCTATGCTATGTATACTGAGCTGGGATTTTTACCTAGGCTTTTTTATAAAACATAGCCATTTCTGCACATATGGTGCTAGGTGTTTGTGCAAAATAAACATTCTTATGTATGCATGCATTTATCAACATAACTATAGTTCTGAAAGTGACCTCATTTTTGCACATCCTGATGAACAAATGAGAGAATGAAGCTCATTTTAAAAAATGGTGGGAGGATAAATTTAATCATGCACACGCACACACACATTTGCATAATCAATCTTTGCAATAAAATCAACAAGAAAAGCCTCTCCTTGTTTGCTGAATGATGTTATTTATTCATCTGCCAAAGACCAATTACAGACCAATCCAAGTCTAGCTGTGTTAATATTATAACTGTTATGCAAAAGATGGGGAAAAAATACAGTAGTCCATTTCTACCAAAAGAAAGAAATAAAATCCCAAAATAGAATATGGAAAGGTACACATCATGTCTGTCTTCTCTTTCCCTTTTTTGGTAAATGTGACTCAAATGAGTTGATTTTTCTTCAGTCTAGTCTATATATATTATACTTTGGGCAGGGGGTGGGGTGGCTTATTGTGAAAACTTACCTTAGGGTTCTTTTCAGGGTTACGATTTCTAATATATATATATATATATATATATCCCACCTTTCCTTCTAGATTTTTCATTTTCTCTGAAAATGGAAACAATGGGATGTTAAAAATACTTATCAAAATGCAAAAATAAAGTTATAAAAAATAAAGGTCAATGGCTTGACGTTCAGCAGTGATCTTTATTCCTAAAGGTGTGTGTCTATATTAACACTGCCAAAGTGGTCAGGTGCAAAAACTTGACCTCTGTGCAAAAACGATAAACATTTTTGTGTGTGACTCAGAACACTTTCTTACCAATGGTGACACCACATTGAGATGCTTTGGTGTGGGGGACACAGAAGACCCTGGTGACTGGTCTTCAACTCTCAAAGACATTTTTTCTGAGGTCTGGTCTATTCATGCAGCAGAATAATGTGGGGATAGGATGGTAGAGCCGTAAGATGGCAGAACAGGCTAAACTGCCCCCCAGCCAAATATTTCATTACTTATCTGATTTTTTGTTTTCTGAAAACTTTTAATCTCCCCTCTGGGTGACTTACAAAAATAAGATGCAATATACAATTGCAATATAACAACAACCCCCCCAAAAAAGAACCCCCAAATGACAGCAATAGCCACAGATCAATAAGTGTTCTGATCTAGAACGTGCTTCCATTCTAGATTGGAGACCCATGTCAGTTTCTTCCTGAAAATTGTCCCCTTCCAGTGGTTATTTGCCCCAGAAGGCAGGCATATTTGGAGTTAACAGCACTTTTAGAAGACGGATAGTAGCTAAGGGTAGGGGCCAAAGTATTTTTAGCAGGGGGAAGGGGGAGAGGACTATGTTCCAGATCGGGGTTCTGCAACTGCGTTTTCTTGAGAACGGAAGAGGCCATTTGAAGCAAACCTGAGTGATCGATAGACACAGAAATGACATTTATGAACCAGGAGCAACAAAGAGTCTTTTGGCACCTTAAAAACAAAATCAATGTACATGGCTTTAGTCTGTTGTTTTCAGTGGGTTTGCTTTGAGTATAACTTAACTGGAAGCAAGCTTAATAGGTGCATCGTGGGACAAGCTGCGGGAGCCTGGATCCCATCTCATCAGATGCACGAACTGTTGTTAACTAATGAGTAAAAAATGATGGGTGTTCTTCCCCACCGCCACCACCGTCTGTATAAACATGTGAATAATAGGGAGCAGTTTTTGGCCTTTCTGCTTCACATAGTGCCATATATTTAGTGCTGTACGGGTGAAAGCAAGATGGATCTGAAGACTGTGTGTCTCGTGGGTTCCTCTTCATTTACCACATTGTGGGAAGGTTGCCAGCGATGCATAGATGTTGCATGTGGTCTCATGGGGGGACGGATTAATTCTTACTATGCAAGGATACCTCCTGCTGACTTTTGAAAGGGAGAACAAACAAAGAGGAACTCTTTTGACCATGGATGCTATTAGCTTAATGTTTCTGTTCTCTGATCTTCCTGTCCTGTTTGCTTTGTACGGCTTAATCAAGTTTTTTTTTTTTTTGGTATATAATGTGGACCAAGTAATTGAAAACAAATTTAGCATGTCTCAGACCATCAAGTTCCCTTTCAGCTGGATTGCTGGCTTCGCGGTAGACATGTCTGCTTTCAATTTTCAGTGATGTGAGAAACATAGAATGAATGGCTTGATTTGTAATTGTGAATGTTAATAATGAAAGAGATATTCCCTGGTCTCAAGCCTACATAGAAATTCTGTCTCCGTTATGCTTCATATAACAAACCCCAATTCAAAACTCCACTGCTATTCTTTACTGAACATTTTCATTCTCTGCTATGTGGTTGGGTTGTTTTTTGCTCTCGAAGTGCCCAATTTATTTCATGAAAGCATGTGTTGTACATAGAGCACACAAATATTTGTACAGAGAAGGATTACCATGAAAATGTCAAAACCTGCTTGTTTAAATAAACTCCTATTTTAGCTGGCAATGATATTTTTTTTTGACCTGTGTGCCACTACCTCTGTCAAAACCTGTCCACAGAAGATGGCAGAAATCTGGTTTATAACACAAACTTGCATGTTTCACAGTGTTCTCCTTTCATTTGTGAGTATTTGGTTTTCACCTTGAAAGCAGAGAAATGCTTTCAGGTTTCATGTAATTCAACAATATGCAAATATTTGAGACGCGAGTACCATATGTTGAATTACATGAAACCTGAAAGCATTTCTCTGCTTTGGCAGTTGTGTGCAAGCAACCCCAAATATCAAGTCTTTAAAGCTTTTTGGCAACTGTGGGCTCCCAAGCCAAGAGAGCAAGGGAATTGTTCATCAAACTGACTTGAGCTAATCTTTAGGCATGGCTGTTAACAATAACATAGGAGCCCCAGAGCTCTTCTGTTCTTAGCTAGACAAACTAGGGGTTTGCGTAATAACATATGTGTTGCTAAGGCCAGGGACCTCCCAAGGGTGGTTTGTTGGTTTGTTGGTTTGTTTATATATGTGTGTTTCCTTCTAGTATCCAGGTTAAAAAAGCAGACAAAGTTTTAAGGAGTAGTCAAAAGGAAATGTCATGCTTTTGGGTGACAGCCATGATGATGATGATAATATTATGAAATAAAAGCAGGGTTTGTGGGGATCACTCTTGAGTTCCTTGGAAGAAGGGCAAGATGGATGGATGGATCCACAAAGAGGGGATGGGAATGTGGAATTTCACATGTTTGAGATAAGAAGGTCCCAGGTTTCCAGGTACACTTGGGGAAATCAAGAAGAGCTGCTGTTTGTCCCTATAGAACAGCCTTTCCCAATCTACTGCCCTCCAGATATTTCTGGACTACAACTCTCAACAACTCTAGGTCAGAGATGATGGAAGCTGTAATGGTCCAAACCACCTGGAGGACACTAGTTAGTTAGTGAAGGCTAGTTAGCTACTTCTAAGCTTTATGGACCAGTGTATTTCAGCATAAGGCAACTTCATATGTTCATAGCTCTAGTTTAATTCTTCTAATTGTGAACCCAATATGCTGTTTCCTAACTGGAAGCCTTCAGTTTTTATTTTAATGCATTCCCTACAGTAGCAAATGGGGATGTGGGTGGCGCTGTGGGTTAAACCACAGAGCCTAGGACTTGCCGATCAGAAGGTTGGCGGTTCATATCCCCACGACGGGGTGAGCTCCCGTTGCTCGGTCCCTGCTCCTGACAACCTAGCAGTTCGAAAGCATGTCAAAGTGCAAGTAGAGAAATAGGTACCACTCCGGCGGGAAGGTAAACGGCATTTCCGTGCGCTTCTCTGGTTTGCCAGAAGTGGCTTAGTCATGCTGGCCACATGAACCGGAAGCTGTACGCCGGCTCCCTCGGCCAATAAAGTGAGATGAGCGCCGCAACCCCAGAGTCGGCCACGACTGGACCTAATGGTCAGGGGTCCCTTTACCTATACCTTTACAGTAGCAATGGGTTTTATTGCTTGTGGATCTTGCAAACTGTCTCAACTAAAGAGATGACATCAGAAATATGAGATTCTTGCTGGGCATCTGCCTTCTCCTAGGTGGGGTTGTCCAAGCCATTGCTAATCTGCCCACACAACATTGCCCAAAGCGAGAGAGCTCGGGGCAAACCACTCCTTCCCAGCATGTGGTCATGTATGATAGCTGCTGGAGAACATCACTCACAAATGTCATGGCATAGTTTTCCTCTTCCGCTGCATCTGAGCCTTGTGCAAAAGAATATTGTGAGCATGTCCAGTCTTTTCTCAATATGTGGGATGGGGAGGGAGAGAAAGTAGTGAGCCGCTTGTGCATTTCATTTTGCTGCCTCTATGGAATCGCAAAGCGGCAAAGGAGCCTTCTTTGTGGAAAAATATATATTCTGTTTTGTTATTTTCTTCTCTGTCTCTGGAGATTGTGTGTGTGTGTGTACAGCACACACACACTTCCTTGGATTTAGTATAATCATGACTGCAGATTATTTCTTCTACTGCTAGATTATTTCCAGCTATTCAGAAGCAGGAAATGCTTTGTCAGCTGGCAATCTAAACCACCAAAGACTTTGGCTAAACTTTTGACTCGATGCCTCACCTATTGAAATTAATCCTTTGGGTTTAGCTTTGAAGTTTATCCTTGGTTAGAATATCCATGCACCCAAAAGAGCCAAGAGACAGAATTCCCCAAATATTCAGTTCTCAAAACGAAGACACAGATTGCTGATGTTCTTCTGTAGGCACTCTCTTTTCAAAGTGACTGAAGTCTGGGATTTGCTGGGACTCATAGGAGAATTTTGTCATGCAGACTTATGAGGCTGCTATAACAGAGCACTCATCAAGCCTTCTCTAGTGAGGAGTACCACAAATATCTAGTCCTGTTGTGTATAAAATTAAAAAGCAACTTTCCTAAAGATGTACAGGCTCCCTACCCTATTCCTTCCACTTTTTTTTTGTAGGATTGCAACCCAGTAGAGAAAACGTTTGCCGAGTAATTGTACGAGTTATAGTCAATTAACCAATTAAATTGGGGTAAATTTGCATATGAGGAAAATAGTTCTAAAGTAAAATAAAGAACATGCTTTATTTTACACATATGTGCTGAAACAAGCATCATCTGGGAAGAGGCATTCATTCTCCCATCTCTTGCATGCCTCTTTTATTATGGTGCATGCTACTGACACTTTTTAGAGGGACGCGGGTGGCGCTGTGGGTTAAACCACAGAGCCTAGGACCTGCCGATCAGAAGGTCAGCGGTTCGAATCCCCGTGACGGGGTGAGCTCCTGTTGCTCGGTCCCTGCTCCTGACAACCTAGCGGTTCGAAAGCATGTCAAAGTGCAAGTAGATAAATAGGTACCACTCCGGCGGGAAGGTAAACAGTGTTTCCGTGTGCTGCTCTGGTTCACCAGAAGCGGCTTAGTCATGCTGGCCACATGACCTGGAAGCTGTACGCCGGCTCCCTCGGCCAGTAATGCGAGATGAGCGTCGCAACCCCACGACTGGACCTAATGGTCAGGGGTCCCTTTACCTTTACCTTACTGACACTTTTTATAAGTGCTTACTTAAAACAACAACAACAACCAAAACTTTAAAATATAAAATTTGCTGCCTAATTAATCAGTGTCACCTCTTTAGTCAGTTTTAATGATAATAGTTTTAATGATTAAACTAACTCATTGACTATGTCTTTGGAATGGACCAGAAGTAGCCTAGACCCACTCCTATCTATTCATTCATGCAAATGTCATTTGCTTTGATTAGGAAGAGCTAAGCTGAGCTGCTTATTTTAAAGTTTTTATTGTTTTCATTATATTTATATCTTTCCCTTCCTCCCAAATAAACCTAGGGAGGCAAACAATAAGTAATAAAACAACAAAAACACCCTGAAAATGATTCCAATTCAGATGCAAACTGTATGATGAAAGGTTCAAATAACTCCCCCTATGCCATCTCCTAATTATGTAATTTGAGGATTTGTAAAATGCTTTTACAAAAGTCGCTTTAGATTTGTTTTGCACAAGAGCAACAGGTAACAGTCCTGTGAAGAAGGTTAGGATAAGAATGAGTGACTTGCCGAAAGCTACCCAAGGAGCATCATACTTGAGGAAAGATTAGAACATGGATCTCCAAAATAAACTACTCCCAATGCCTGCACTGTTAACCACCCATGAGAAGTGTCAGAGGTTTCTAGGAAACAGTTGGGGATTTCACAAGGGAGCCTTTGGCTGGTTAAATGATGGCTTTTAAAATGTGTTAGGTGTTTGTGTTTTTGTTGTAGTTATGTTATGTATTTTGTGTTTTACATTGTAGACCAACCTGTGATCTTTGGATGAGGAGAGTAATAATAATAATAATAATAATAATAATAATAATAATAATAGATTCAACATTCTGAACCTGAATTTATTCTAGCCTTGCTAAGTTAGACCACAAAAGTTAATAACTTCTAAATATTTTTCACTAGCCAGCATGCTCTTGGTCATTGGTAGCACATCAATAAACTGAAGGAAAGACACACACACACACACACACACACACACACACGTTTTTTATAAAAGCTTCATGTCTAGTCATCTAGAGGTGATCCTCATTTGCTCAAGGTGATCAAACAAGTTACTACTGTACTTATATATATATATATATCTATCTTTCTGATACTATTTTTATTTTGATTTATCTACTCCATTTGTCATTGAAATGATGATGTAATGATTTGGTCTTTTGCCAGCTTCATGGCTACATGGACAACAAGCCCCTAGGTCTTCAGATCTTCATTGGGACAGCAGATGAGCGGATTCTTAAACCACATGCTTTCTACCAAGTCCATCGCATTACAGGGAAAACCGTCACCACCACCAGCTATGAGAAAATAATTGGCAACACCAAAGTGCTGGAGATTCCCCTGGAGCCAAAAAACAACATGAAAGCAACGTAAGAGTGCTATTATGAAAAGTGTCTTGTTAGAAGATATTAATGGAACAAAACTGGAGACTTAATGTTAATGCAGAAGGCACCTGCATTTAGCTTGAACAAAAAAATACTCAAGGGCGAAAGACTTACAGTGACCCAGGCTTGATTCACAGTGTATGTGATCTGTATGAAAAAGCTGCCTGGTTCCATCCCTTGCATCTCTGTTAAAAGGATCAGGTAGCAGATGACGAGGAAGACTTCTTTCTGGCCTGAGACTCTGGAGGTCTCCTGTCATTTAGAGTAGATGAACAAGTGGCAAGGTAGATGAACCATTGATCTCACCTGTTTATGAGGCAGCTTCCTTCTGAGCCTTTTCCAAAAGGGACAGACTTCCGCAGGATCATTGTGGGTGATGATACTGGGCCCTGGGAGTGATTTAATACCTGTTGGAGGCAGAAATGCTTCTGAATACTATTTGCCTGAAACCATAGGAGGGGAGAGTGCTCTTCTGCTTGAATCCTGCTTTTGGATTTCCCACAGCCGTCTGGTTGGCCACTGTGAGAACAGGATGCTAAGCTACATGGGCCAGTAGCCTGCTCCACCAGGCTCTTCTTTCGTTGCTATGTTCATGTCTCAGTGCGCATTAGAATTTCAGTCCTACTCTAACGACTACACCACACTGATTCTTTAATTTTAAATGTATCTTTTAGAACATGGCACCATTGGGGCGATGTTTGGGGAGTCAAAAAGCCCTGTTCTCCCAGGCCTTTTAAATAAGTAGGTCGGGGCAGTCTGTTTTTAATCATGTTTTTTTTAAGTGCAGTGAGGTGGTTGTTGTTGTTGTTGTTGTACTTAGGCAGTTCCTGATTTTATGTTTTATTTTCTGATGAAAAGTGACCTTTAACTCCATCGTTGTAATCAGTGAGGTAAAAACAAAATTCTGCGTGAACCATATCTTTCCCACCTTGCAAATGTGTTCAGGAATCATTGGGTTGTTAATTCTCTGGTTGCGTATTAACTAAGGTTTTGGCTTGTTCCGCAGCATTGACTGTGCAGGGATCCTCAAGCTGAGAAATGCAGACATTGAACTGCGGAAAGGGGAGACGGACATCGGCCGGAAGAACACCCGCGTGCGGCTGGTCTTCCGTGTACACATCCCCGAATCCAGTGGCAGGATTGTTTCCTTGCAAGTGGCATCCAACCCCATTGAATGCTGTAAGTTGCATTTTCTCTTTAATTTCACTATTTTCTGATCAGCGGCGATATTTTCCATGCTGCAACCTCTCTGTATCCTGTGCGTCAATCCTTAATTAGCTGAAGAAAGCATGTCTCGAAACCTGTGCATAATTACCTGGGGGTAAGTCCCATTGAAATCAGGAGGACTCACAGTCAAATTACACATTATGTTAGCTATTCAGATATGCTGTTAAGTGCAAGGGTTTTCTTTATGTATATAAATGCTAGTGATTCTGGGATCTTAGCATGGTGGTGAAATGACTTAGCACCTCTACCCACTGTAGTCTTGAGGCAGTATTCAACTAAATAGTTGCACTAGCACATGAATTGACACTAGTAGAATGGGGTTTGTAGTTTGGCCCTTACCACCACCTTCTGAGGAAATCTGTTCCACTGTTGCTCTTACTGTCACAAAGTTCTTCTTGATGTTTAGTTGGAATCTCGTTTCTTGTAACTTGAAGCCATTGGTTTGGGTCCTACCCTCTGGAGCAGGAGAAAAGAAGCTTGCCCTTAAGATATTTGAAGATGGCTATCGTATCTCCTCTCAGTCTCCTCTTTTCCAGGCTAAATGTACCCAGCTCCCTCAACTGTTCCTCATAAGTCTTGGTTTCCAGACCCTTGATCATCTTGGTTGCCCTCCTGCACACGTTCCAACTTCTCAATAGCCTTCTTAAATTGTGGCACCTAGAACTGGACACCGTACTCCAAATGTGGTGTGACCAATGCAGAATTGAGTGGTCCTATTACTTCCCTTGACCTCGACACTATACTTCTGTTGATGCAATCTAGAACAGCATTAACTTTTTTTACTGCTGCACCACACTGTTGATTCACGTTAACCTTGTGGGTCCACTAAGATCTCTAGATTATTTTCACATGTCCTACTGTTTAGAATTAGACAGTGCAGCTTTAATACAAATTGATAACAGAAAGATGCTGCTAATCCCTTGACTCATTAGAGTACAATTGAAATTATGGAGGTACTTCCAGAACAGATAGAAATCTGAGATTTGGTACACAAGTTGCCAAAGATCTCCTGATTATCTGAAAAGTCTGAAAATGAGACAATTGTTATGACTCTCACTCTGAACACATCATATTCAGACTGTTTTTGGGCAGTACTCCAATAGACAGCAGGACAAGCAGCGCATGAGATCGACGAGAGGGGTGTGGGAGTTTCCCTTTTGCACTCTTTGATAAGCCCCACATTGGAGAAGAGGGGATTTCCACTGGATGTCTCAGTGACTGCCGAATGTGGGCTATACTCTCTCAGCAGATCTCCCATGGAGAAAATATTCTTGGCCCTCTAGCATATGTTCATCCGACCGGAGATCTCATTTCCAGCTATCATCCTTTCAGTGTAGGAGGTTTGCATCAGGGACGAAGGGTGCTCGGTGTCTTCACAGGATAGGACCTGTGGAAGGGCCTCCATTCTGGCACATCCAGAGATTCTTAGTCATTTTTGGAGGGCTTGCGCTTCCTTTGCTCATCCGGTGATGCTTTATTGTTAGTAACCTGAGCTTTCTCAGTGGTTTGGGGATTTCACAGAATCATAACGAACCATTTTCACTTCTTTTATTGTGTGACTCACAGTAGTGTACAAAACCATGCTGCAGCAATAAACTGCCTGAGAAAGTTTACTTAAAAGACCCACTCTGTGGCTTTTGATTGTAATGTAATCCTTCCCCTAAGGGAGAAGTGGGGAACCTGCAGCCTCTCAATGTAACTAGGCTGTAACTCTTATCGTTTTCCACGACTGGCCTTCTTGGCTAGGACTAATGAGAGCTGGAGTCCAGCAACATTTTATGGCCACAGGCTCCCCATCCCTGCCCTGAGACACATCTGCACTGGAGATGCTCCCTGTTTCAACATGTTGTTTAAGCTGCAATCTGAATCTCTAAAAAACATGTCCTTTTGAGAATCCCCAGTCACATGGCAGGGCGAAATGTCTTTGCCCTGTGCACCCTTTGATGATTGCCAGGGTGCCTTCCTGGAAGGCGTTTTGGCGATCTCTGCCAGGAACACGGCAGGGCGAAGCATCTGCAGCATGTCTTTGCCCTGCCAGGTCCCTTTCACAAAGGGAAGGCGGCTGGCGGTGGGTGGAGAGATGGCAGGCCAAGTCAACCTGGCTGGGTTGGAGGGGTGTTGCACATGTGACGTCATGCACGCAAGATGCCCCCCGCCGCCACCACTGGCGCAATTCGGCAGATGCTCTATCACTGAGATATACCATTTCTCTTAATGGCACCACTCACTTAGAAGAGGAAGCTCCAAGGCTTGTGAAAGAATAAAAATCTTTTTTGGGGGGGAAACCCTAAGTGACTCGGACATTCCAAAGCAGCTTAATGGGGACTGTGCATGCTTAAGGGACACAAAATATTAATACTAATTGGAGAAAATTAAGAAAATTCAGGGTTGCATCCAACTAAGTCATACTCAGACTCATGACTAACTTAACGTCATTGGTTTCAGTGGGTCTGTTCTGAGCATGGCTTCGTCCGATGCGACTACAGTGGTACCTCCGGTTGTGCACAGGATCCGTTCTGGAGCTCTGGTCGGATCCTGAGGGATTCGCAACCGGAGGTGCCTGTTCTGCGCATGCACGTGGCACGGTAGAGCGCTTCTGCACATGCGTGTGCAGCAAAACCCGGAAAAATACTTCCGGGTTTGCCGCGTGTGTAACCTGAAGGATATGCAACCAGAGATGTGCTTATCCAGAGGTACCACTGTATACGGGCAGAATTTGATATGGTACTATATTGGATGTTTCCATCAGCGCAAGCGAGTCAGCTTGGCAGACAGAGCAAACCTCCCACCCATCTTGCCATGCACTGTTGTGGGGGTTCTCCCGACATCCTCCCCAAGCAAGTTTTAGGGAGCATGAGGGCACATGGAGGTAGAAGAGGGGAGAAAAGCCCTGTTGCAGAAGTAGAAGCCCTTTAAGGCAATAAACCAGCTGTTGTTGCTTTATTCTCTCCTGTAAACCTGTTCTCATTATAAATATTATTTTGGCAAAATTATATTTACTTCCGAAAAGGTGTCCATTTGAGTGATTTAGATGTTTCTCCAGTCTTCAGAAAGTTGGTTTATGCCAGTGAAGTTTGGTCAAGTATTTTGTTTCCTTTTAATTAGCTTCCTTGGAAGTTTCCTCTTTTTTTGTTTCTTTCCTCCTCTCCAACTCAGTTTCCCCATAAAATTAGATATTCCGCATTAACGATATGTGGCGCAGTTGTAAATTCAGTGGAAAGAAATAGTCAGTTTAAAGAATGTATTCATCTTGGCAGGCTTTCTATGGCTTTCTTGCTAGCGGATAGATTATCAACAGTAGGCTAGCGGCTAGTTTAAGCGTAGCAAAGAACCATACTTGTGACTCCCAGGAGATTAATCTGCCTGCCGTTTTCAGGCAGCATGCTATGAACACTCTGCATTTTCAGTAGCTTCTCCAGTGAACTCTGAAAAGCGTACCTCTCGCTTTAAAAAAATGCATTATTTTAATGTTACAGCTGCTCTAATAAAACCTTTGTTATGGCTACGCTCATAAAGACTTTGTATCTAGGAACCTATGCTGAAAACCAATGATGCAGATCGGTGGAATAAATGCAAATAGGCTTACTTTTCACAAACACATTTTGTTTTCATGGTTCTTTCTGAACTCAGTCTTTAATCTCTTGTGATAGGGAGAGTTGTAAAGACTGGCATAGTGGCAGGAAGAGTAGTATAGTCTTAGTCCCATCAGGGAAAAAGGCAGGGTATGAATTAGTATAATAATAACAATGACAGTAACAATAGCAATAACAGTAACTAAGTAAGTAAGTAAATAATAAAATAACTGAATAATATTCTAGGAAAACTAAGTAATATTCTAGGAAAAGCTTCTTCAGGAACTTTGCTTTTACTATTAAAATGAATATTTCTAGCTTGTCTGGTACCAGTGGTGGCCAGAGTGAGGTGGAGTTTAGAAGAGGCATTTCCCAAAGATTCAGAAATAAAAGTAGATCTTGGTTAAGCCTTTCACTAGTCTTTCCAAAGCCATTTGCACACTGCCTTCTTCTAAAAATGCATCTTATTAGAACTAGAAACGATAATAGCTTTCATTTATGCATTTTAAATAGTTGGACAGTCATCTGGCTAACAGAAGATGCAAAGACCTTTGGGTCTCGTTGGGCTTCTTTCCCCCTTTGAGTTTAGAATGAGCAGGAAGTGGGAGGGATAAAAAAAAGTCTGACATGAACTACAAAGTTATTTTGGGTTTATTCTGGTGTGATTGCCTACACAGGAATCAAGGGTTGGGTACGGCACATAGTGAAATACAAGGCTGCATTTTGCTTGCTGGTCATCCTGTTTGAGGAGTTGCCGGGGTTCTGTCTCTTCCATTAATTGCTATCGCCAAGGAATTCAAGCAGAATAAAACTTAAAAACCCAAGGTGGCTCATGGTTAAAGCACAGTGGGTTTTAATCTCAAGAGATCACTTCCATGAAGGTTTAAGAGGAGGTACTTTATTGAGTCTACTAAGACATTCTGATAGTTAAAATGCCTGCCATTAATCTCCTTCTTGGTAGGGTTGGTGTTCTGCAAGCATTATTCTTAAAAAATAATAATAATAATACCAGGTTTAGTGATCCCTTCTTATCTATCTTTACTGCTACTTACATGTCTTCCTCAGAAAGACTGAAGAGAGATATTGGTTTTAGATTTTTGTGATGTTACAGTTATGGTGTCAGCAATATCTTCAGGAAGGGCACCCAAATTCTGCTTGCAATAAGTGAAGCAAATGCCTACCCATTTTATTATTTGCATAATTTATTACAGTTGCAATATTTGGGCTCTTGCAGAAACCAAAAGAAGGAAAGAAAGGTTTCCAGTTGGTGAGAAAGTGGTGTCCGGGTGGATTTTTCGTAAAGCGGACAAAATGTCTGAGAAAATGTCCGGATTTTCTTTTGGAGACTTTGTCCAAAAAGCTCAACAACTTTTTGAAATATGGCAACCCTAGGATAGAGCAACTGCCCTTGGCAATATGGAATTCACAGCCACAAAATGTGGCAATGACTCACACAATCTCAGTCTAACCATACCTGTCACTGAACATGTTGCATAGGGTAAGGCTGGGATTAAAATAATAATAATAAAACCAAGCAAAGGGGGGGGGGCTGATACAGACTGAGACTGCAGCTGTAGCCATCCCTAAATCCATGCATAATCTAAATCCTGGTAGATCACTGGTTAGTGTGTAATGCTAGGGACATCTTTCTTGACCTAAAGCAGCTCGCAATACAAGAACAAGACTATATATTGATGCAAAAAAATTCCTTCCAGTAGCACCTTTTTTATTTTTTTATTTTTTTATTTATTTATTTATTTTGTTTTTTGTTTTGACTATGGCAGACCAACACGGCTACCTATCTGTATATATTGATGCATTATTACAATCAACAGTCTAACACCAGTTCATTTCAAAGCAAATAATAATGCTCCAAATATAAGAATTGATTTCAGTAGTGGTAACGTTGTAACATTTTAAATGTATTGCGATATACGTCATTAAAACGCAATACAAATTGATAGGTTTTATCAGTCATTGCAATATAGAAGCCAGAGTCGGATTGCCATAAAAATTTCCAGTCCACTGCAGTCAGGTATGAATAAATAATATCACCAGCAGCCAGTTTCTCTAAAGTGCCAAGAGCAGGAAATAGCAACCAGATTTTTTTGCAGCTGGCGGTGCAGTAGCTTAAATGGAAGCTCCGTGTGTCTGCTGCTTCTGAATGTCAGGAGTTGGAGGGGCGTGCGGCGGATGACAACCCCAGGAGGCTCTTCTTGCCTTCATGTTCTTGCCATTTCTTGGAAGCATCTGAGTAGCCACTGCTGAAAATAGGATGTTGAATGAGATGACCTTCGGTCTGATCCAATAGGGTTCTCATTCTCTTCTTAGTACACACCAGTTACAATTTCCAGTCCTTCACCAACTAATGTTGACAAACCCTCTCTTCACTTCTAGATGTGGGCTAGATGTTCCATTTACAAACTGGAGAGACTCTGCTTCCAGAAGCCAAATTCAATGCCAGATTCAATAGCTTTGTGGCACCCTACTTCCATGTTAAGAATTTCTCCTACTCCATCAAGCCTCAGGATCATTGAGAGCTGCTACTAGTAATAATATCCAGAAATGCAGCCTTCGTGATGGCTGCCCTTCCCTATTAGATTTTGCTACTACCAACTTTAGCAGCATCAGATGGGTATTGCCAGGGCTTTGGGCGTGCTGTGAGAATGCAAAATGTGCAACATTGGATACGGAAACTACTTCCCTGAGAATCTAAATCTTTACCTGTTTGTTTTTAAAGCACATTTCTAATCTTTAAGGGTAAGGATGTGCTTTAAAGTATGTGGGCAATGCCTGATGAAATCTCAGAAACCAGAACGGTACCCATAAGGGTAGCCAGGGATAGGAATGTAAAGATCGGTCCATTTTGGCTATCTCAGTTTCTCATTTTTCCAATCTTAAATTCAGGTTTCTACTGGCATTTTTAATGCAAGTTTCTCCTAATAATACATTTTTGTCTGCAGTTTTGACTAATCTACTCTTTTTTGTAAGCACTTTCTCATAACATATTCATTGCTATACACATTTCCCTGTTATATATTCATTTTTGTAAACGTTGATTGGAGAACTGCATCGCAAAACGTAGATAAGTGTGACTTCGGAAAGTTGGTTGAGCTTTGGTTCTCATGCTGCTTTGGAAACAACAAGCTCAATAAATGCAACCTTAAATGTGAACTGAATTGCATTTTTCCTCCATCCCTGCTTGGGACACATAGCTCTTTCCCTGTTTCTGTGAGAAGAATACAAAAGAGGAGGGATCGTGTAAATTTGTATAAATGTGCGCAGGCTGCATAAATGTATACTGTCTACTTGTTGCTTCAGTTATACCAAGCCCTGGGCTTTGCCATCACACTGAGCATGTGAACTTCCCTATGGCATTTCCTTGACACAGAGTCAAAAATATTGCTGGTGAACTTGGTCTTGAAGCAGCCTAGCAGGTTGACTGGCTTATGTGTTCTAGCCGTCCTGGTTCTCCCCATGTTAAGCCAAATTATTTTGCTTCCCTATTTTGGCCCCTTGCTCTTGCAATTCCGAGGCTCAGGAAACAAAACTCAGCAGAGATCCTGATAACCGCAGTTCCCTTTTTTGTTTCTCTTCCACTGCTGGCCATAATGTAATTTTTGGCACGAACGACCCGTAACATCTTGATTTGCAGGCGGTCAAATAAAATACAGAAAGAAAACCCCCCTCACGCCCCCAGTGCCATTAGCAGAGTTGACATGCTGTTTCAAGGCAAAAGTGAGTGTTTCGCCTAGCATTTGCTTTCCTGCATTATGTCAGTGGCTGTTGCTATTGAAAGTAAACACCCCAACGGGATAAGTCAACAGTGTTATGTTTATACAGAGCTCATAAACTACAGTAGCTGTTGGTCTGCTTTATGGAGTGCCAGCCCCTGAGGGGAAGAGAAGGAGCAGTGTGAAATTACTGCCTACATTTCACCTATCCTGGGCTTTAGAAACGGTGAATTTACTGGGGATTAATTTAATAGAGCATACAAAAGAAAACAAGCTTGGTCCGAATGATACCAAGGTATCTGTTTGCGTTACTCCCTTCTGTACACGAGAATGCCAAGGAGGCTAACGACAGACTCTCATTCCTTTTCATATCTTTCCGTCCGTCCAAATTTGGAATCTAAAAATACAGTTTAAAATAGAAGCTACAGGGCGGGTGGCCCTCATTTTTTTTCCAAACAAGACACATAAAACCAAATTTAAATGCACATCAACAACCAGAAGGCAATTTCCACAACACATTGTCAACAGATAAGATTTAACAAACACATAACACACACATACCCGCTCCAACAACCGCAGTTAGACACTCCCTGTGATAGCAGATTAAGACATAATGCTTACAGGTAACAGTGGCAACAAAATGGACAAGTTCCTCCTGCATTCATGGAGCTTCCAGCTACTTTGGGCTGGTACTCATGGTAGTTTAAAGTGGATTTTATGCATCTGATGGGTAAGTGTTCTTTGCGACATCTACACATTGTCCTAATCCAAGTGGCAGTCCGCATTTCCTCTCATTTAACTAATATTTTCCTTCCAGTAGCACCTTAGAGACCAACTAAGTTTGCTATTGGTATGAGCTTTCGTGTGCATACACACTTCTTCAGATACAATAACAAACTTAGTTGTTCTCTAAGGTGCTACTGGAAGGAATTTTTTTTTTATTTTGTTTCGACTACGGCAGACCAACACGGCTACCTACCTGTAACTAATATTTTCCTGATCCACTGATACTGGAGTAAGGGAGGGGGTGGAATCATAAAATCTCAAATTACCAGAATGGATGTTCTGTTGTGTGACTCGACTTTCTTTTTAAACAGGGAAACAGATGCCTGTGCACACGCCCACAATAGAGCTCATGTTTCTGTAACTCAGAAGGTAGAGAACTAGTAGGGTTGCCATACGTCTGGGATTCGCCGGTCAAAAATAATGTCCAGGCGGAATTTCCAAAATTCAGTAAAAATGTCCGGGAAAACCCGGGCGTATGGCAACCCAAGTCGGAAGTGTTGGTTTTTTGCCGATATCCCTCAACAATAGCTCAAAAACTTCATTTAAAAAAAGAGATTTTGAGAGATAAAAAACTTATCAAATTTGCTAAAAAAAAAACTCAACAACTTTTTGAAATTTGGCAACCCTAGAACTAGTAACTGAGGGGGAGGAACATAGCACAAATACATGTGGTGTAGTGGTTAAGAGCGGTAGTCTCGTAATTTGGGGAGCCGGGTTCGCGTCTCCGCTCCTCCACATGCAGCTGCTGAGTGACCTTAGGCCAGTCACACTTCTTTGAAGTCTCTCAGCCCCACTCACCTCACAGAGTGTTTGTTGTGGGGGAGGAAGGGAAAGGAGAATGTTAGCCGCTTTGAGACTCCTGAAGGGGAGTGAAAGGCGGGATATCAAATCCAATTTTTATTTTATTTTTATTTTTATTGTCCACCATTGTGGATGGGAAGCACTGAGATAGAGTTCAATTGAAAGTGCTTATGTGTGGATGAATGAGTACAAAGGCACACATGGAAAAATCAGATTTGTGCGAGCCACGTGCACAGTAACACTCTGGTGTGTACACAGCCTCAGGATTTGTGGCCTTCAGGAAGTAAAGGATTTTGTTCACAATCTGTTGCACTTTCCCACACAAGGTTTTTAAGCAGAATTTCCAGACAGGAATTCCCAACACTGGAAAGGTAGTGGAAGAGTGTTCCCTTCTTATGGGTAGGGACACATGTGACTCATGAAGTAGCTCTCTTTGTGTTGGCAGTGCAAAAAGAGTAGAAATAAATTGGTTGCACAAAATGTGGTTAGGTATTACAGCTCATCACCTTTCATTATATTTTTTTATTTGCTTGTTTTACACACTGTAAACATTTATAGCTGGTTTTATGCTTTCGTTTGTAGATTATACATTGTTTGCAGTATTGCAAGGCTGAGATTTATTCCCTTGTTTGACAATGAATGATGGGCCCAAACAAATAAATGAGACTGGCTGACTAATTGGCTTTAGGGGAGAGTGCAGAAACCCAGCCCTTGGTATTCTGTATTCTCATTTTGTATTTTTCTGTTGTGATCTGCCCTGGGATCTTTGTATAAAGGACAGCATACACATTTAATTTAATAATGATGATGATAATAATACAAGAAGTGAGAACAGCACCTTAGACCAGGCATAGGCAAACTCGGCCCTCCAGATGTTTTGGGACTACAACTCCTATCATCCCTATCTATCAGGACCAGTGGTCAGGGATGATGGGAGTTGTAGTCTCAAAACTTCTGGGGGGCCGAGTTTCCCTATGCCTTCCTTGGACTAAGGCAGTTTAGAAATGCCCACAATGTTGTTTGTCCCTTTTTTACTAGATATTTTAAAAAACAAATGTGTTTCTATTTTGAAGATTTCAGAGAAGTTGAATAAATCATTTGCCTTGGTTGGACCTCTTAAGTTTATCTTATATTCTCAAAGAGGCTGTGACTCAGTGGTAGAGATGTACTTTGCCTAGAAAAGACCCCAGGTCCAGTCTCTTGCATCTCATGCTCAAAGAGGTTTCAGGTAGAACCACCTCTAATTTAATCCATCGGGGATGTTGCTGGTCAACATAGTCAATATTGGGCCAGTCAACCAATAGTCTGACTTGGTCAGTGGAGGCAATCTCAGATTAGGCTGTAATATTGAAGAAGTAATAATATTTACTTCATGGTAAACAATGATATGTTGTGCCATAAGGCATATTCACTTGGTCACCTGCTTTTTGTTGTAGCTCGCAGGCTCCACACATATTTTAATTTATTAAGCATATGTTTATATGCTGCTATTGATCATATTTTTGTATGTTGCTGTTCTTGGAATGATCTATTCGGCATACTTTTGGAATATATGTGTTTCCTATACAGTGGTAATTCAGATTACAGACACTTCAGGTTACAGACGCTTCAGGTTACAAACTCCGCTAACCCAGAAATAGTACCTCAGGTTAAGAATTTTGCTTCAGGATGAGAACAGAAATCGTTCTCCAGCGGCGCAGCAGCAGCTGGAGGCCCCATTAGCTAAAGTGGTGCTTCAGGTAAAGAACAGTTTCAGGTTAAGAATGGACCTCCGGAACTAATTAAGTTCTTAACCCGAGGTACCACTGTAATGCCATTCTTCATAAGACACTAAAATACTTAACATTAATAAAACTATAATGCAAAAATCATAATAATACAAAGGAATACCTGAATAAGGGTGCAGTCCTTTGTGTGTCTACTAAGAAGCAAGTCTCAGTGAGTTCAATGGAAGCTTACTCTCAGATAAGTGTGTGTTGGATTGCAGCCTAAAATATTCAAACTTTTGGTTGTGGTCCTCCATTTTGGAACTCTCTCTGCATAAGGTAGCCCACAACTGCCCATGCTGCTATCTTTTCTGCATAAAAGGAACTCTTTAGAACCCCAGGCAGATTTTTGTTTGAGTACCTGGGTGTCAAGCCATTTAGGGCTTTACAGATAAAGGTAAAGGGACCCCTGACCATTAGGTCCAGTCATGGCCAACTCTGGGGTTGCGGCGCTCATCTCGCTTTATTGGCCGAGGGAGCCGGCGTACAGCTTCCGGGTCATGTGGCCAGCATGACTAAGCCACTTCTGGCGAACCAAAGCAGCACATGGAAAAGCCGTTTACTTTCCCGCTGGAGCGGTACCTATTTATCTACTTGCACTTTGACGTGCTTTCGAACTGCTAGGTTGTCAGGAGCAGGGACCAAACAATGGGAGCTCACCCCATCACGGGGATTTGCACCGCCAACTTTCTGATCGGCAAGCCCTAGGCTCTGTGGTTTAAACCACAGCGCCACCTGCATCCCTTCACAGATAAATACCAGCACCTTAAATTAAGCTTGGTAGCAGAGAGCTGTGGAGCTCTTTCAAAGGTGGGGTGATTCATTATTAACCAGCTGTCTTCAAGGGCAGTTCCACATACAGTTCTCAAATGTAATCCTTTCTGAAAGTACCGTTTGACTTCTGAAACATTCAAAAACCAAGGCGCGACTTCCGATTGGCTGCAGGAGCTTCCTGCACTCAAGCAGAAGCCGTGTTGGATGTTCACTTCCGAAAAATGTTCAAAAACCGGAACACTTACTTCTGGGTTTTTGGTGTTCGGGAGCCAATTTGTTCGTCAACTAAGCCGTTCGAGAACCAAGGTACCACCGTATCATGTATTGCAGTATTCTGGATGGGAGGTCACTACTTCATGATAGCTGTGGTCCCCATCCAAGAGAGATTGTAACTGACATACTAGCCCAAGGTGAAAATACTTGGCTCTCTAGGGACAAAGCTGAATCCAGGAATATTCCCAGGTGCAAAGCTGATCCTTCAGGGAAGCGCAATTCCATCCAAAATAGGTTGAACACCATCTCCTTGAATGGAAGGAATTCTGGATAAACTGTAAGCTGGAATCTGGGAACTATTCTATTAGCTAAACTGAAGGCTTTGTAGCAGAATGTATATATTCAAAGCACATTTGTCAAGCTACATTGAAACTCCCTTTGGAAATGTCCACTCTCAGGACCAATACAGTTGAAATGCTCTCAAAGACAACCTTTAAGCTTATTTTCTTTTGAATGCTGTAGTTGGGTTTATTTATTTATTGCTAGATATCATTTACTCTTGAGTTTTCAGAACCATAAATCTCCTGTTAGTGGTAAATCCAATTATGAACTCATCAGGATCTCGACTGTTTACAAAGAGTGATTAATCATATAAGCCATGTGGAAGAAATAAGCAACTTCTGTGAAAGTAATCTCAATGTATGCTCTTAACTGGCAGCCTTGTGAGCCAGCTGGGTGAATAATAAACTGTGAGCTCCTCGATTTTTAATTTATTTTATTTAAAAAAACACACCTAAAATTGCATGAATGATTAATTGTGATAAGTGCAGAACTCTGCTTTGAAAAGTACTGTTAGAAGTAATTTTTTAATGATCCAGTGAATGGCTCTTAGAAATCCACAACCCACTGAGAATTAATAGACATTCTGCTAGTTTTCTGAAAGTCAGTTTACAGGGGAGCAGAGCTCCATAATTTTTTTTTTCAGATCAGAAGCAATGACATAATTGGCCAGATCTTTGGGGTAACTGATGGACGCATAGTCTCTGGCAAGCGACAGAGGCAATAACAAGGCTTTAAAGTGTCTTTGTGACAGTTTAGCACAGAGGAAGTCGGAGAATGAGAAAAATAATCAAGCAGAGGCCGCATACTTCTTTCCTTTCCTTTGATAGAGTTTCTACTTCATGCCAGCCATTTGTTATGCTTTGTATTGCTGCTGTTTGTTCTCTATGTGAATCTAATCTATAGAGGGGATGGATATTTTATATTGAAATTGTATGTTGTGAACCTCCCTGTGATCTACAGACAAAGGACAGTACAGTGGTACCTCGGGTTACATACGCTTCAGGTTACATATGCTTCAGGTTACAGACTCCACTAACCCAGAAAAAGTGCTTCAGGTTAAGAACTTTGCTTCAGGATGAGAACAGAAATCGTGCTCCAGCTGTGCGGTGGCAGCAGCAGGCCCCATTAGCTAAAGTGGTGCTTCAGGTTAAGAACAGTTTCAGGTTAAGAACGGATTTCCAGAATGAATTAAGTACTTAACCTGAGGTACCACTGTATACATTATCACCGTCATAATAGCTGCCAGTATTTTTGGTCTCTCCTTGGGGCTGCCATGATGAACCTCCACTCTTCAAAGTTCACCTCTACATTATTGTTGGTAGAATTTTATCTCTTAAGGTCTAGTCTTTGGAAGGCTTCTTCGTGTTCAAGCTTATAGAATTGCAGCAAGATTGTTTCAGCTGACACAGATGAGTAGGGTAGCTCAGTGGTTGTACAGGTGCCTTGCATGAGGAAGGCTTGATCCCTGGTTTTCCCTGTTAAAATATCTCAGGCAGCTGGGTTGGAGGACCTCTGCCTGCGATCTTTGGAAAGGTGGGGCCGTTCAGAGGAGACAGCCATGGTCTAGACCAGGAGTAGGGAACCTGTGCCCTTCAAGATGTTGTTGAACTCCAAATCCCATCAGCCCTATCCAGAATGGTCAGGAATGATGGGACTTCTTCTCCAGCAATGTTCAGAGGGCCACCAGTTCCCCTCCCCATCTGTAGGTGGACCAGTCGTATCAGCTTCCAAACAGAATATGCACCATTGTCACATTAATTTGAGGGTCAACCCTCAAAGTGTATAGCCTATTGTAGTTTTTTTAATTAGCCACTGAAAGTAGCTTGAAACCCATCAACTCCACCGCTCTGCGTACAGCCTAGTCTTCATTTCCTGCGTATGGTTTGGCTTGCTTGCTGCTGCTTCTTCTTTTAAAAAAAGCTCTTTATGAAAAGGTAGGCCATATGACTTGTTAACCGCAAAGGCAAGCCACATTTTTTACACACCACTATGAATCTGTGAAATGTGGACTGAGTGTTGGTGTGCCCAGTGGGAAGACTCCTCATGCCAAAGGTAGTCAGATGTGTTGGACTCCATCTCCCATGAGTCCCAGCCAACACATGGCCAGTGGTCAGGGATGACGGGAGTGGAACCCATAACAGCTGGATGGCATCATGTTGGCTACTGGAGAGGCCATGCACAGATAATTGTTTGATACAAGCAGGAGGAAATAAAAGATCCACCCACAAGCAGAGAGACTGTGTGAATTGGCTGTCAGGTAAAGGTTAATCACCCTTCAGAATAAATCTTTTCTCTCCACCCCCCACCTCCGCCCACCCCCAAAAGCACAAGCAGTTAGGATGAAGAGATGTTAAACTGCAGAACAAAACCCTCCAGAGGCCTTTAGTGTAGGATGGGACAGATGTGGAGGAGTTTGAATTCACGTCCTGAACTCCTGGGTCACTTAGTTGCCCTAGAGATGCATCTGGACCAGTCAAAGACGGGAGTACTTGATCCTTCCCAGCTGTTGCAGTTGTGGGAGGAGATTTCTCAGATGGCAGCTCTCTTGCATTATTCTGTTTCTGATGACAAGGGAACTCGGTTATGTGGACGGATGCTGTGTGCTTCTACTGAGTCTTGTGCATTGATTTAACACATTCTTATGAAACTATGGTTCCCAGTGCTGAGCTTGGTGTCCCCAAGAAAGCAGGGCAGTTGCTAAGGGAATGATATGTGCCTCCCCACCACCCCTCCAACTCTATACTGAATCGGGAGGTAGGATGAGGAGAAGGTTGGAGGTCTTCTTGTGTTTTTTTGTGGTGTGTATTTTTGTGTTTTGGTATTGTAAATCGCCCTGTGATCTTCGCATGAAGGGAGGCACAGAAAATAATAACAACAACAACAACAACAATAATAACAATAATAATAACAATGTGAAATTCTTAATTACTGAGGGGTGAGAATAAGACGGGAATGTAATTTTGAAGGTCATGGTTCTCATGGATATACCTAATCATTTGGATTGTTGTGCGCAGACGTGTTTTGCTTCCAAAATGATTGGCATGGCACCACCATGGCTCCAGTATTAGAGGGAATGGTGCATATGCATACACACACACACACACACACACACACACGAGTATGTGTACATAAGCTGGAGGGCAAAGTAATGAGCAATGGACACTTCCCTGCTGCCTAGATGGCTCCAAGGCCTTCATATTTCAGCTTGGAACGAGTTACGCTTCAGTTCTTTTTAAAGGAATTCAGGGCTATCCACTGGAATCCAATCTGCAGGTGGTATATTGAAAGTTCCAGGGTTGTAGAGTACTTGCACTTGAATATTTGGCCATTGACTTGGAAATAGACATGGGCTGACTCCAGCTCATTCAGCCGAGTTCTCCTTTGTCAGGGACAAGGAGTAAGGCCAGTGCAGCTGAGGCACTGGAGCCAGCTCCTGATTATTTCCATATAAAAATGCTTTGAGTATAAATTTATTTTTCCTCCTCTCTTTTTTCTTGTCAGTCCTAAATTTAGACTCGTGGAGAAGTTCCTTTGGCAGGGAGGGGATGGCAACCGTGACAAAATAGACCTTGTTGGTAGTTTTGAAAGTTCCTAGCAGAAAAGAAAGAACTGGTTTCATTCATGTCTCTGTTTTGTCCACAGCCCAACGCTCTGCTCATGAACTTCCGATGGTCGAGACTCAAGATGTTGACAGTTGCTTAGTATATGGTGGACAACAGATGATCCTGACGGGCCAGAATTTTACTGCAGAATCTAAGGTTATATTCACAGAGAAGACACCAGGTATGCTGTTCGTTGTATTATTTTTCTAATTAGGCTGGTCAAGGAGAACCATGTCTTACAGGACTGCGTCCTACAAACGGTCATTCAAACAGGGCCAGCATAACCAGAAATGAATTACCTTATTGGAACACAGCAACGCTTTGATTTCTGACCTGAATCATACCTGACCTCAAAAAACAAAACAAAAATCTTGAGCGTGGACTCATTGTTTTCCCTAGCCAAACATCACACAGGTTCAAACAATGGTGATGACTAATAAGAATACAGCACATTTCACTCACATGCAATTATAAAGCAGTTAAGGCTGACCCTTAAAGCTCTGACTCATTTTGGAGCTAGTTAGTAATAGCTGCCACCCGCTTTGCAATCTCTCAGGGACCGGCTTCCCCTTCAGAGACGTGCCACAAGCACCTCATGCACCTCATGCAATTTAACCTTCTTTTGTCATTATTGTTTGAAGCAGCAGCCAGCCATCCCTGGCTGGCTACATTGTAAGCTGGTTCTGAAACTTGCAAGAAGAAGCCTCCAGGGCTGCACAGGAGCTGCTATTTGGTGGTGGTGGTGGTGGGAGTTGAAAGCCTCATTGTGCCTGTGTTGGCCAGTGTGCATGCACAGAAGTGCACACATAATGGAGGCTGCTGGCTTTCTTGCCTGAATTAGAAGGTCCCTTATAGTGTTTGCTTAAGGTGGCTTTGCAAAGGTCCACAAAGTCTGTTAGCCCACAGTAAAGTAGCCTGCCTGCCCATGCATACTCATCTTAGCCATTTGTGGAATACTGAGGGTCAGGGAGGGAGAAGTGAGGAAGAACCAGCTCTCATCTGCTTCCCTCTATTTGGTGCCTTGGAGTTGATTTTTACTCACCACAAGTGACCAGCAGTTTGCAAACATGAATTAATTGAGCTACAAGGCGGAGCTAAGCCTAAGCCTTGCCCCTCAATATGCCGCAATGCCCTGGTCCTTTATGGAACACCACACTATTAAAGCATTACAGAAAGTTCAGTTCGGTTCAGTTTATTGTGTTTTAGCAAACAGCCATTACACACATAGAAATAAGAAGAACCACAATACTGCTACTAATTGTGGTTTACATTTCTACTCCCTGACCTTTAGAGGATAAATCATTTCCTATACCCCCTTTAAGTTTCGTTACATGAATTTGTAGAATTTCTTAGCAAGAAATTTGGATGTTCTAAAGGATATATACGTCTCTGCATCAGACAACAGAAAGCAGGGCTATGCAGGAGATAGCCTTCCCTTCTGTGATCTTAACAGTGGGTGGATGTAGTTGTTTCTAAGATAAAGAGGGCATTCAAGGAGTACATGAGTTGCGACTTCTATTGACATAGAATTGCAGCCACAAACTCTGTTCTCCTTAGAATCTCCTTTATGTCAGCCCATCCAATCTTCTCATGGAAGGAGGTTTAGTCTTGCCGGCGTATAGGC
Source organism: Podarcis pityusensis (assembly GCF_964106645.2). Classification (NCBI taxonomy): domain Eukaryota; kingdom Metazoa; phylum Chordata; class Lepidosauria; order Squamata; family Lacertidae; genus Podarcis; species Podarcis pityusensis. Next base: position 17,878,972 of record NC_138030.1, read on the forward strand.
TACCCTCCTTTTAACATCTACCAGATAGCTTGGCAGGGATTAATAGAGTGGTACCTCGGGTTACATACGCTTCAGGTTACAGACTCTGCTAACCCAGAAATAGTACCTCGGGTTAAGAACTTTGCTTCAGGATGAGAACAGAAATCGTGCTCCAGCGGCGCAGCGGCAGCAGGAGGCCCCATTAGCTAAAGTGGTGCTTCAGGTTAAGAACAGTTTCAGGTTAAGAACAGACCTCCGGAACGAATTAAGTACTTAACCCAAGGTACCGCTGTACAATGAAATGAAGGAAGCATACAATTTATTAGATTGACAAGTCTTGATCTCAGCAGTCCATGATTGCCTCTTGGTATCTCTCAGCCTTTGGAGTGTTAGTTCTTTAGCTCTCTCAAAATCCTGCATCACAGAAGCGGAAAGATGTGCTGCTGCTGCTGCTGCTGCTGCTGCTGAAGCAATATACTACAGGCATCGACCATTTCACACGGGGGGTTCCATGCCTAGCCCCCATGTGCATCAGCGGAACGTGTTCCATTCCATTCCATCTCCATTCCTCCCTCTTTTGGGTCCAAAAGGACCTGCATGTCAGCATCCACACATCAATTGGATCGCCTCCTGTACTCAACACCAGCTTTTGGAGAGCAACAGCAGGATATGGCAGTTGCCTTCAAGCCCTTCTTGTGTGCTTCCTGAAGGCTTCTGACTGATGATCTAGCAGGGCTCTTCTTATGCTCTTAGGGATGCCTTCTCAAGTGGTGTCCTTCACATCATCCAGAGTGACCATCCCTAAGAAGCAGCCATTCCTTTAGGCACTTCTGTATCTTTGTGTTCAGGAAAGAATGTGTCATGCTCTAAGATGACCTACCCACCACCCTTCTCCTTCGCCAGACTAGATGCATAATATGAGGTGTGTCTTATTTGCAAACCCCGGCGGCAGAAGGATGTCCTTTATACTTGGAAGCACCATTTTCAAACGTCTTACAATTGGAGGTCCTACACAGGTGGAGCACTTAATGCTAGTTCATTCAAATATAGGCAGATTTAGAGCTGTCCATGGCAACTTTTCTTAACAGCACAGTTTGACTTAGCTTGCATGTTTCATACCAGAATGCTGATGAGCAGCTCTGAGGGCAAGCAAAGCCACAATAAACCCACTGTGAGTGGATTGTGCATCCTCCTTCTCGGTGACACTGTCACTGCTAATTTCCTCTTTCAGATGGCTGAGGCTAAGAAAAGGCCCACATTTTTATGAAAGAAAGAAGAAAGTATGCCAGCACTTGGAGGGGAAATGCTTGCTTATCTCTCCATTTCACTTTGATGACTCATGGGGACATGTACACCCTAGCTGTACTTTCACTCATCATAAGACCAGACCAGCCGCGCTGCTTAGTTAACACTAAGCAAAAAGGGGGGAAAAGGAGTGATTATGATGTGGGCAGTGGTGTTATATACTGCATCCCCCTCTGGGGGATGCTGCATATTTTTGAACGAAGTACATTGCATGCCTTGCAGCCTCCCTCCCCAAGGGTCTGGCCACTATTAGCAGAGCTAGGCTGCACAATTTACCCTTGATATAACTGTGAATTCAAGTTATATCCCCTTATAGGATTGTATGTTAATTTATGTGGGAGGAAGTAAAGAGGTGCATGTGGGAATACTGCAGGTGTGAGGATCAATGCCTGCTGCTTCCCTCTGGTGACCCAGAATATTATTGAGAATAAACAGGGCTGGCATTGGTACTCAGCATCGCCAGGCATCTGGGCAGGGCCCCAGCAGCCCAGCAAGAGCTGTGGTGGCAGCTGGATCTTGGAACTCCCCATGCTCATTTATTCTCAGTGACCTCATTGCTCTAGGGAAGTGGCAGCCCACAAAGACCTGGAATGGTGTTGCATCAGAGGCATGATGGGCAGTGCAGGATTTACGTATAAGCTAAACAAGCTATAGCTTAGGGCCCCACTCTCTTGGGAGCCCCCCAAAAAATTAAAGGAAAAAAACCTGGATGTACATTTCCAAAGTAAAAAACAAATAAAATAAAACCTACATACAGCAACCGTGTTTGGCGTTGTGTAGGCTTCTATTTGTTATGTGCAAATGGCTTTAGATACCTATTAGGTCCCTAAATTACCATATATATTCAACACACACAAAAACAGTGAAAATTTGTTGTTGACAAAGGACAGCTGGACATATATAGGGCCCCATTACTTTCAGTAGCTTAGGGCCTCATCAAACCTAAATCCAGCCCTGATGTTGGACAGTCACAATGGTAGGCAGTTTGCAGCTACAAAAGTACCTCGGTTTTTGAACACCGTAAACCTGGAAGTAAATGCTTCAGTTTTCAAACATGCCTTGGAAGTTGAACATGCCACACGGCTTCTGCTGAGTGCAAGATCCCGAGGCCTAGCTGTCAGCTATTGAGTTTTCGGTTTTCAAAAGTTTCAGAACTCGAACGGTCTTCCGGAACGGATTATGTTCAGAAACAGAGGTACCACTGTACTTGGCACATCTCACAGCACTGATCCTTTATTGCAAGCAGGTTGGCCAACCAAAAGGCCCACCAGTGTAGACACAGCAGAGAACACTGTGCTGGCATGGGTCTCAAACCTGGAGCCAGCCTTGAGAACTGAGTCTTCTCCTATCTGCACAGCTCTATCCTGGGTTTTGTTTCTTGGACTCACAGGAAAGTGACAGAACGTTGCCAACAGGCTTCTATGTAAGTGGATAGCTTAGTTACGGAAAAGTCATATGGGTAGTGAAAATCTCAAATGAATTCAATCTTCATTCCACACCACATTGATGTTGAGAGTTCATGCAGTGCCCCCAGCTAAGAGGGTGAGCTTTGCAAGTCCATAGTCAGAATCTCAGCTCAGCCTTAAATTTACTGGGTGACCATGGGCATTATTGTTCAACATCAACCCTCTTCCTTGTCCTCTGTAATGGGGGATAATATTGTCTGTCTGTCTTACAGGGTGCTTGTAAGGGTTATGGAGTGGATGCATGTGCAGTGTTTGGAACATGGGATGGAGAGTTTTTCCTAATCTCCTTGCCTCTCCCTCTCTACACCCTATGCTCAAATCTATCTTGAAGCAATCTATATTGCTTCAAGCAAAACTTAAGTCCTGGCCAAGACTGAAGTTCCAAACTCAGCCCCTGTTCCCTCATACCAGACACAGCCCCCAAGCCCTGAAAAAGGAGGGGCCAAGAAGCAGTGAATGCCTTTGAAGGCGCAGATATGTGTCCATAAGTCTTCAATATATGGAACCTCTGGCAGTTTCTCCTAGGTCACTTCTAAATTTAATCAGAAAAGTATCATTTCTAAGTTCCAAATGCCTGCTGGAGCAGAGAGAGAGAGAAAAAAAGTTAGGTTATCCTTCCACATCATAGGGACCTCAAACCTGAAAGTGCTGTAGGTTCTCAGTTTGCCATATATCAATCTTGCGCCTTGAAAATAACTGACCCTTGCTGTGTTGATTTGACCACACTACATATTAATGAGATCAGCAAGCAGCTTATAAAAAGACACAGTCATTCTAAGCGTGGCACAGGAAATGATGGAAGGAAGTGAACTCTGGGGGACTGGGAGTTTGCAAGCTTGAGAGCTAGCAGCAACTGAATAAAGCAATTGTTTTCAGGAGACCTGTGTGTGCACTGCACATGTAGCATGTTTATTTATGCCCATCTGCGAATGAGGCATAGTGTGTTGAGTTGCACATTGCGCACTTAAATGAACGTTGCAATGATTTAGCTGCTTACCCGCTCCTCCAGGTGGGTGGATAGGAGTAACAATTGCTTCTGGGGAAGTGTAACCCTTTTGGCCATGTCTGGATTCCTAAGTTACTGCATCAGCTCTCAAATACCGTGTGCTGTGGAGTCATTTGGCATTTTCGCTAACCGGTGATTCTTTAGTTAACTACTGTGTCTATTTATATAGAAGCCAGTTTCCATTGTTCAGTCACACTCCTGCTTGACCAAGAAAGAAAACCCAGGATAGGCCTGTATAATAAATAGGATAGCCTTGAATGACTGGGGATAAGTATGGCTTTCACACCAACGGCACCCCCTGGTGCACTCAAATATGTGAATGCTGGCCATTCACTTTTCTATGGAAGAGTAGAGAGCTGCATTTAAAGAGACTGGCCTCTATGTCTGTCCTCTTTCCATGTGAACAAGCTGCATGACCCTCAGTGTGGTGCAAGGTTCTGTTCTCAATGCACACACACACACACACAGAGAGAGAGAGAGAGAGAGAGAGAGAGAGAGATGTGCAGGAACAGTACCTGCCACAATGAGTGGCCTGGCAAGCTGCAATGTAGTCATAGAATCATAGAATTGCAGAGTTGGAAGGAATTCAGAAAGTAAAGAACTGTGGATTCTTCATTCGTCTGCTATAGCCAGTGTGGTATAGTGGTTAAGAGCGGTAGACTCATAATCTGGGGAACTGGGTTCGATTCCCCGCTCCTCCACATGCAGCTGCTGGGTGACCTTGGGCCAGTCACACTTCTCTGAAGTCTCTCAGCCTCACTCACCTCACAGAGTGTTTGTTGTGGGGGAGGAAGGGAAAGGAGAATGTTAGCCTCTTTGAGACTCCTTCGAGTAGTGATAAAGTGGGATATTAAATCCAAACTCTTCTTCTTCTATATATATAAACAATATTCACTTAGTCCAATCCAATATAATAACACGCAACAAAGTCACTTTCTGTGAACAAACATTACCTTCAAACCTCAATTCCAAATATCATTATTTCTTTTTCAGGCAGGGCTCTTCTTGGGTTCTTACAACAGCTTTCCTTAACTAATATTTTCATATCTGCCCTATTCTTTTGACTCTTTAATTGGTTTTAACAGAGTTTGACTTTGTATTTATCAACTGTTGTGACCCGCTTTGAGATCTCATTGTGGAGGGTGCGTAATTATTTCAATAATAATAATTGATCATTATGCACAATCTTCACTCATCTCTGTCGACAACATGGACTGGTGCAGGGTTTAATGAAATGCTCTGCATGTTCTGGACTACAGGGATTAGAAGTGCTAAAACATCATTTCTGGTCCCTATATTTATGGCTGTCTGGATCTGCTCCCAGATCCACTATATTCCAGGGCATGGCAGAACGATGGGGCTCTGGTATGTGGGGGCGAGGAGAATAATAAGGCAATGGAGGAACATGTAGACTCCCTTTCCAAGGCCAGACATATAATGCTATCATCACCGTGGATAGATATGCAAAGCCGTGACACTAGGCAGCATGAGATTTATTTATTTTTTACCTTTTTGTTGTGGCCTCTAGTGTACTTGGCAGCAAGGAAAAGCTTTCCTGTAATGCAGCCAGCAAGTGTCAGAAGGAGAACGGGGGAATCCCAGAAAAATATTGCAAAACTTTGGGGGAGGGGGGTCTTATTATGAAGACAAACATATTTTTTTTAAAAAAGAGTGGCCGTGGAAACTGTGTTGCCATAGCTGAAAGAGAATCACTGAGACAGGGTGGAATCCAGTGTTTTGGAAGGTCTCCCCGCATGACACATGGTTTTGGAATTTTGCAGCTGGTAAGCAAGCCCTCATTAACAAAGGCAGCTACTACTGGCCTAGATTCCCTGGCTAGCTTTCCACTATGGGGGCGCCTAGAAACAAGCCTGTCTGTGATTACCCAGCTTTGCAACGTGTTTGTTTAAAGACAATGATTGCTTTTTAATTCATTTGTCTTGGAACGGACAAAAGGCAGAGGCAGGGAGAGGGACCATCTTCTATCACCTGTTGAAAGCTAATTGATCACATTAAAAAACCTGGCACAAGGATTGGAATTCCCTCTTCTCCCACTTAGTCATCCCATCCTGGTGTGACTCATTTTATTACATGGAGGTTCCCAGTGGTTTTATTTTGAGTGGAGCTTTTGTTTCGTGAAGTGTTGGTGCGTTTTATTCTTTAGATTTTTGCTAAGTATATTTCCATGAATTGGCAAAAAGACATTAGTCAAAAGCAATGCTGGAACTGCATTGGCCCCTGCTGTTTCACTACTCAGCTACTGTTATGTTTCGTGGTGGCTTTAGCTGAATTTTTCAAACAAACGGCTGAGGGAGGAAGCGCCTTTAAACTTGTTCTCTTGGTGCAAAATGTCAGTTTTGGGGCTGGGCTACAACTTGGATGACTAACGCCCCTGGCCCTTTCCCAACCATATCTTGACATACATCTTTGGCCGCCGTGAATCATCGTTGACTTCTCTCTCAGTGAAATTAAAGCATTGGCCGCAGCTCAACATCAGACCAGCTTAATTGGCTATAATGGGCTAGTCTCTTGACCTACATGAATCAAACAAGCCCACCTCAGGACCCAGTCCTTCTGAAGAAATAAAACAGTCTGTTGGCTCACCAACATCAAATTCTTTTAAGCTGCGGTAGCTTCTCTAAAGTTACAGAGTTACTTCTTGTAGGGCAAGCAAGAAGGGGAACATAAGAACTGCTATGCTGGATCAAATAAAAATTCTGTGCAGTCCGGAACATCTGCCTTCCACAACCTCCACTCTCGGAAATGTAAGAATCAGAGCATGATGGATATGAACAACTCTGTTCATGCATCATGGACGGCTAATTGCACCTAACTGGTGACTCTGGGTAGAGATTCACATCTTTATATGAACTGAAAGATGCAACCACCTTCTGGGTAGTGGTGCCCGCCCTGTGGAATGCCCTCCCATCAGATGTCAAGGAAATAAACAACTATCTGACCTTTAGAAGACATCTGAAGGCAGCCCTGTTTAGGGAAATTTTTAATGTTTTATTGCATTATTATTATTATTATTATTATTATTATTATTATTATTATTCTGTTGTGAGCCACCCAGAGTGGCTGGGGAAACCCAGCCAGATGGGTGGGGTAGAAATAAAATATTATTATTATTATTATTATTATTATTATTATTATTATTATCCAGCCAGTTCAGTGGGGCCTGGATAAGGCTTGCAATGAAGGTGAATGTCAGAATCGACTGTGCACCCAAGAGACTGATTTTGTATAAGGCTCATAAGAAAGTTGCCTTGCTCTGAGTCAGACCATTAGGTCAGACCAAATTCTGTAATTCCTGCTGATGTGACTCAGAGGAATTTCATCAGCTGCAGTTGACATTTCTCCCTCAAAGATGACTGAAGTCTTGCTCACACTTTGTGGTACCACGCTGTCACCCTGATCCTAAACCCCCATATAGTTTCACAGGTGTTTGTGTGTGTGGAATTGCGTGTCCAAAATTACCCAGGCTTCACTGTGGAAAGATAGAAATGCCTTCAAGTTGTGGAGCAAAAGTACTGATGCGTTTGGAGAGTAGCTAAGGTATGTTTCAAGGTGAGTTAAGGCCAGCTCTGAAATCTGGTGGCAAAACAGCTGGTCCGCCATTCCCCATCTCTACTACCGCTCTTCAAAATACTTCATAGTCTGTTACTGTTACCTTTGCAACATCTATGTTCACCATTACTCCCATTTCATAGATGAGGAATTGAGACCAAGAAGATGGGCCGCAAGCCAGTTTAACTAAGCACCAGTTGGGAGCCTTGCCAGTGGCTTTTGTGAGAGGTGGATTGTATCCATAGCGAATTTTGGTCCAGGGCCATAGAGGAAGACTCTGGCAGAGGTGGGACTTGGACCCAGATTGGTCTCCCTCATTGAGGCTCCGATTTGTATTGTTTGGAGCAGATGTGCTATTGGAAGCTGCAAGCAGACAGCTCCTCCACAATGCGTTCAGTAAACGTTACTTACTTTGGACATTTCATTTGACAGCCTGTCAAGTCTCTGCTGTGAAAACCTCAGAGTGAGCTTGCGAGAAATGCAACGAGAATTTCCCAAACCTCCCAGTCCATCTCTCATGCCAGCTCAGCTAAGCTGCGGCAGAACCTACGTTTTTACTGCCATTTCACAAACCCGTAGTAATGAGTAAGGGACCGTGAGCAATGTGTACAGGCTCGGCGGACCCTTTAATTGGCTAATTAAGCCAAACAACTCTGAGGGTACTGTAGCAGATCAAGCAGGATTTACCTAATGCAGACTGACATCTTGACTTCCCCCAGAGTTTGGCACAAAACTTGTGGTCCGATCACAGCTCGGGATAGACGGGATAGAATTACACTTTTTCTTAAAAACTCCTTTCTTTCTGTAGAGAGTTGCTGACACCATCAGATCTGGTGCTGGAGCTTAATTTCATATTAAGTCTCCCGGTGCCAAAATACGTTGCTATACTGTAGTATGGAGTTAGAAGTGTTGCCCAACAAAGGCTGGCTTGATGTGTACTTAGCGTGCCACAGTCTGATTTTTTGGGTAGGTATAATGGTTCTCACCACACTTGCAAGTGTGCCTTGTGTGTTCCAAGTATATATTCCAGTAATGCACATCTGAAAGACAGACATGAGCCCCATACATACCAAAACCCAGGGGCTTTTAGGGCATATCCATACCACAAACCTACAATGGGTTTAGAACACATTCGTCCACCAGTTATATCTATATTCTATTTTTTAGCTAAGATTGGCTCTCAGATTGGCTTGCAATTAAAATCCATACGAAGGACAAAATCAAAACATTTCTACATAATTCATAAGATCCAAAATAAAGATACAAAAAATCAACAATGGTAACCCTCTAAACAATATCCAAGCCCAAGAGTCTGTTCAGCAGCCTCAGCCTTTGTAGTTGGAGTCAGTCTGGGTCCTGCCAGGTGGGAAAAGGCCTGCAAGGCAGGGAGAAGTTCTACTAGGATTTATAGCTAAGATGAATATATCATTGTTATATTGGCTGTCATATTGTGGTACTGATTTTCCTGTAAGCTAATTTGGGTTTCCTTTTGGGAAAGAAAAGCAGGTTATACGTGGAACGAAAGGTCCCAGCCCACACAAGCATCCCATCTGCTTATTTTATACCAGTCTGATGTCATTTGTTTATTTCAAGTTTTTGTACCCAAATTTCCCCCAGTCCCTCGGGGTGGCTCACATCACCACTTAAATTTACAACAGTTACAACATCCCACTTTCTACATGCAGTAGAAGCAAGCAAACGAATTAGTCAGCCATATACCTTGAAACAAAAATCTGAACGGCAGCAAAATAAGAACCAAAGAACAGGAGTGTCTAGACAAATCTCTTTGGAGGAAAGGACACAAGGAATTGCCTTATATTAAGTCAGGCCACTGATCTGTGCAGCTCCGTACTGTTTGTACTGACAGTAGTTCTCTGGGGTTTCAGAGATGGAATCTTTCCTGAAAATGCGTGGGATTGAACCCAGCACCTTCTGCATGCAAAGCAGATTCTGTACCACTGACCTGTGGCCCTTCCCCAAAGGGGAACTACAGAAAGGGGTTCTTAATAATAATAATAATAATAATAATAATAATAATTTTTTATTTATATCCCGCCCTCCCCAGCAGAAGCCGGGCTCAGAGGGGCTAACAACATTAAAATGATACAACATTCTAAAATCATTTCATTATAAAATCAGTTCAAATCAGATTAATTGCAACCACTGGGCTAGAGTTCTGTGAGGATTGCCAAAGGAGGGGGTCAGGCTGTGCCCTGGTGGAACAGCTCTGTCTTGCAGGCCCTGCGGAAAGATGTCAAGTCCCACAGGGCCCTAGTCTCTTGTGACAGAGCGTTTCACCAGATTGGAGCCGCAGCCGAAAAAGCCCTGGCTCTGGTTGAGGCCAGCCTAACCTCTCTGTGGCCCGGGACCTCCAAGATGTTTTTGTTTGAAGACCATAAGGTCCTCTATGGGGCATACCGGGTGAGGCGGTCCCGTAGGTGCGAGGGTCCTAGGCCATATAGGGCTTTAAAGGTTAAAACCAGCACCTTAAACCTGATCCTGTACTCCACCGGGAGCCAGTGCAGCTGGTATAGCACCAGGTGAATGCGATCCCGCAGCAAGGACCCTGAAAGGAGTCTCACCGCGGCATTCTGCACCCGCTGGAGTTTCTGGGTCAGTCTCAAGGGCAGCCCCACGTAGAGCGAGTTAAAATAATCCAGTTTGGAGGTGACCGTTGTGTGGATCACAGTGGCTAGGTCAGGGCGAGAGAGGTAAGGAGCCAACTGCTTAGCTTGGCGGAGATGAAAAAATGCCGCCTTTGTTATAGCTGCAATCTGCGCCTCCATGGAAAGGAGCCCCTTCTCCTTCATATTAATAATTGGTGTTCTCATAGCTACTCCCCACCCCCAAGAATCCTAGCAATTGCATTGTGATGAGAGTGCTGAGAATTCTGTTAGAGGTTACTTGCCTCCGTCCTTACAGAGTTACAGTTCCCTGGGAAGAAGGAAGGGCTCTTAAACCAATTTGTCTATTCTGTGCAAGTCAGCCTTAGGTTTTGTAATAGATAAATCCTAGCTACTTTGTCGATGATGCATTATATCAGCCAAAATTGCTTTGCAAGAATATGTACGTTAGGGAGAATTGCTTACAAAAACGTGTGTATTAGGAGAAATTGAGACCCAAATGCTGATGAATTTCCACGAGGACTTTCTTAAAAAACAATTCCACAAACTGATTGGGAAGCGTGGAGACCTGCCTTGGAATGGGTGTTTCCCATACTTGGGTCTCCAGCTGTTTTTGAACTACTATTCCCATCATCCTTGACCACTGGTCCTGCTAGCTGGGGATGATGGGAGTTGTAGTCCCCAGCTGGAGACCCACATTTTGGAAATACCGGTCTAAGTAAACCATGTCGTCCAAGAATGCCTACAGCTATCTCACTGTGACCCTCTCTACCACCTTCCTTAGGAAGGAGATGCCTGCAAATGATCAGTACTTAGTCCATACAAAAGGGCCCAGGGCCAGTTTCTTTAGGAGTGACCATATCACCGCCTCTTCCAAGGGGACAGGGGCCACCCACTCATGCAGTGAGTCATTGCCCGTGCTCTAGAAACAACCAGTCAGGCCCCCTCTGTTGATAAGCCAAGAGTGACAGGCATCAAGAGAGCACGTATAGCCGCAAGCCCTTTGTCCACATCACCAGGCTGCAGAAACTGATTCCACAGCACAATCACATACTGTGGCACTGGGTACTTCAGTTATAGCTGCAAAAACTACAAGTAAAGCTGACAGTTTTACAGAAAAGGAAACAGAAGAACCCAAGCTTGGGAATGTAGGAAAGTCCTGATCAGTGATGCCCAAAGGATAACTCTTTAGGCCCCTTGCACATAGATTGCAAAGGTGGATGAGTTTGTAGTAGGGTGCAAAGCCTCATCCCATTGCCCAGAGAAACTTTGTGTTCAGCAAATTTGTATCCCACCTTAAACAGAGGTTGCTAAGTGGCTCACATGACAATATAATAATCTGAATAATCTGAAACAGGCAGCTGGCTATCAGCAGTGCCAGAATTTTAAACCACTGCATAAAACTTTTCTTTAAAAAATCACCCCATTTCCTTCCAAGCAGCAGTTTAGTAGTAGCCAGAAGAAAAAAATGTAACACCACATTTTAGCAACAACAGAAACAGAATTTGTTTCTTAAATTCATAGGTCCCAATTCATAAAATCCTTTAAATGTCAAAAGGTTAAATGGGGCCTGGGAGTTAATTGAATAAAAATTGAATAAATAACATAAGACACATTTTTTAAAAATGTAATAAACAATATCTGAAATATTAAGCACTAATTTCACACCTATTTCACTTTCCCCTGCCTAGTAGCTGCTGCTTCACAACAAACAATAGGTGACAGGGTGGCCATTTTGCTCTCTCTCCCAGCAAAACAACACTGATTTCTTAAATTTATTCTAGCCTCGTCTATTTTGCCATAAACTCGCAGCAGTGCTAATATTCAGAGATGTTAAGGGAAAAGCAAATATTGACTATCTAAAATTAGGACTTGTACACTCAAGATTATAAAAGCAAAGCAGCAAGCCAGATGGAACATTGTATTTAAGCAGAAAGGTCAGTACAATTGCTGCGAGGTGTTTACTTTTTATATGAGGGCACCATATTTGAAGAAGCAGATTTGTCCCAGGCAACAAATTTGCTAGGGAAACATTTGCCGGCTGCGTCCATTGATGCATCCGTGTAGAATTATCTGCCATTATCATTAGAAGCTTGTACCATAAATCAATGAAAAAATAATCAATTAAGGGGTGTGTGTGTCATTCCATAAACCAATGAAAACCTCATCCATTGTGTATGTGTGTGGGGGGGTGTCATTTCACCTATCTTGATCATACACCTCCTGTGGACTTTGGGGTTAATCTAAACGTCATCTGGTTATGCTCAACATTTTTGATTCACAAGGTTTTATTAGTGCCATCCCAGGGGCTTGGTCACTAAATGAAATCAAATGTTTCTGTGGTTTTAGAATGATTCACTGGTCTCTTGAGTACTGAATCTGATTTTGCAGGCGGTGGCTGGTTGGTGTTAGATCTGTGCTTGTGACTATGTTTGTAAGGCTGAGTGTTCACATTCTGCAGACTAAAGTTGCAACGAGGTGGTAAATTTATTTGCAAGGTTTAAAACACAGAGAAGGAGTAGTATTGAAAAACTGAATCTTCTGCCTGTAGCCTAAAGTGGTTCGATCCAGTCTCATTTCAGGATTATATCTTTTTATTCTATGGCATGTGTCATTCAGGACAACTCCTTCCCAAAATACCTAGGGGGACCTACTTTTCCCTCTTCCTTCCAACTTCCCCTCAAAGCCCAACTTTTCTGTAAAGCATGTGGGATAATCACCTCTTAGTTCCCCATCTCCAATTAAAATGCAGCAGCGTTTGGTTGCCGTTCCTTTTTTTTACCCTTGCTTCGGCTATCTTGGGCACTGTTGAAATGTAGAATGCAAGCTCCTTGGGGGCAGAGACCTGTCCAATACACACACACACCCATTCATGTTTACTATGTGAAACCTGGTCCACAGGTGCATTGTAAAGCAATAGTAATTGTCCCATGCAGAAGGAGAATAAATTATGCAAAGCAAGTAAGTGCAAGCAAATGTTGCAGAATTTTCAGCACATGGGTTGCAGAATTCAGCTACCGGTAATGTTGGCACAGAGTTATGCTTTTATCGCCATCATCATCCTGGGTTTAAATGTCTGCCCGATGTTTAGTCTGTTGTGTTGCTGTCTAGGTCACCTTGACTTAGCTGAATGTGTGCGGCAACACTGTAATTAACCTGTTTCAAAAGCTAACTGTTCACTTGGGATGAGCAGCTGCTGTGCTTGCCCTGGGTGGTTTGGTAGCGATGCAGCAAAACATTATTAAAATTTGGAAACCTTACATATTAGCTGACTTCAGAAACAATGGAGTACTTTGTGCCTGTGGGGAACCCCCTGTTAGGAAGGGCCGGGGTGTAAACTGCAGTCACAACGGGGGTAGTCCCAGAGGTCCTTCTGACTCAGACACATCTGAGTCATCACTCTTCTTCTGCCTCCCCCTTCCCTCTCTTCTCCACCAATCCCAAGGGGCAATGATTATACTCCAGGCTTTCAACAATACTGAAATGACTTGCATGTTTCTTCTTTTGAATTGGTCATTCCAGCTCATCAAACTAAACCCTTTTTCCTTACCACTCTCTAGAAAACACCCATACTTATTTCATGTTATCCAGAGTGAGCTCTGAAACCTTTTGCCGGCTTAACTCAGAGAGGAACCCCCCAGTACCATAAATACCTCTGTGACACCTGTCAGGTGCTGCTTGCCTCCTAAGCTATCCTGCAGGGACTGGAGAAATTGCAGGTACTTGACGTCATCCCACAGAGCAACAATTAAAGGAACAGAAGTATCAGCTAATGAGTCCATCCTGTCAAAGCCATTCCCACCCCCCCAAAGCGGTGCAGTGCAACACAGTCTCCCTGTGGCTCTCTTGCCTCTCCCTGCTCCAGGGCAAACTCCTGCCTCACTGTTTTCTTTCTCCAAATTCTTAGAAACAGCAGAGGTGGTAGTAAATTTGTATCTGGCCTGCACCACTTCAGAACTGCAGGCGAATGTCTGCATGAATGCTCCCGCACACAAATAATTATTTGCCCATAGAAAATTAGCGTAAATAGGGAGGCAGCTAGGCTGAACCTTTCCTCCCAGATGCCTTAAAAAAAAAAGGGAATTTTGTCTCATATGGTCAGGCAATGTCCCATCTGCAGCCTGAAGCGATTCAGTGCAGAAACGAATTAATTGCTTCTGGCACAGCCTGGTTTGAAGCAAGTTTCTAATCTGGGAATAGAAATCTCTTTCTGAGAACTAGCTCCTCGTTGTTGCGGTTGAGAATTAAGCGTGCATAACTATGGATGCTTATAGATCCACCTCTGCCGGATTCCATCTCAGATACTGAAGTTCTGCGTCACCAGATAAAGATAAATTTACTAGTGCTGTGATGCAAGCACTGACCTCATCAGAGGCGAGGCAGGCCGCTCAGCAAGTCTTTTACTCTGACAGAGCAGGAGATGTTCTGGTTGTACTGGGGCTTCTGTGATGGGGACCCCCAAGCCAGAGGACATCAATGTGACATTCTCAGGCCGGAGGAACACTGGTGCCACAGGCTCTTCTGATGGATGTCTTTCTGGAGTTGACCCTTCATGCACTTCCGCTTCTGAGTTCTCAATCTGATGCCCTGAAAGAAGAAGAACAGTGCTTTCTCTACCCACTATGGTCCTAACAACCCCCTCTCCCAGCACCCATTAGGCCTAGAAGGCAATCTCCCAGAGCCACTGTTGGAGGCCTACCTTTCAGCTTGAACAGCCACCACAGAAAAGACAGTCTTCATTGGTGCAGTGGCAGAGGTGGAAAGGACTAGCCCCACATATCATGTGCTGCAGTCCTGGCAAATACCAGCATGTCCCTGTGGTAGCTATTCATAGTTCATTTTTTAAAAAAAACAACAACCGTGGCACATCAGGAGACATGATTAGCATCCCATCTCGTTTGGCCCTTAGTCTCTTGTATAAACATATAATTTCCAGAATTTGAGAATCAGCACAGCCTGACAGAAAATGCTAGACTTGGACCCAGAAGTTGCCAGCTGAAATCATTGTTTAGCCATAGACTTATCCTAAATCCAGCACTGTGCAGTTTAATTGTGCTGTTTAATACCAATTTGTCCATTTGCTTTAACTTGAAATGTAAATTATTTCCAACAGCAGTCTTACAGTTCACTGTTGAATGCCTGACGCCTGCTACCTTAAAGCATTGTTGCATTTTAGTTTTTTCCCCTCCGTTATTAAGCAACCTACATATGCAATCATGCATTACTTATACGTTGAATATTTTGTCTGGTTGGGCTTTACCTTGTGATCACTGCACACTGCACAATGGTAAAAACCAAAGCAAACAGAAAGCCAAGCAAACCAGGACTGGTTTTGCAGTTTTATTTTTTTGCCTTTGGACAGTCATTTGACATATGCAAAATGGGAAATAATTGACCAGGTGGCAGTATCGTTGAGAAGGAACAAAGGCTTTGAATGAGCCACACACTAAGAAGATGAATTGTTTTTTAAAAGGCAAATGGTTTTCTTGGGAGCATTAGTAGAATTGGGTAGGTAGAAGGTGATTTTCCATTCCGTTTAGCACTAAGCCAGCTCTTTGCATGAATGTACCTGGGTGCAATCCAGGGAAGTTTAAGCATGTTTTAAGTGCCAGTGAAATAGCTGTGTAAGTTGTGAAGACTGCACCTAATATGCTGACGAAGAAGAGAGGAAGGAAAGAACCTGGTGTAGGGTCTTAAGAGCAACAAGGAAAGGGCTGGAGGAACTAGGAAAATTTTAGCTCAAGGAAAAGACCAGAGTGTGTGGGAACATAATAGCAATTTGAATATTTGTAAAAGGGCTGCTCAAAGCAGGATGTTGATCGTGGGTTTTCTTTCTTTCTTTCTTTCTTTCTTTGACACTCCACTGAGAGTGGACCAAGATATGAATAACTGAAAAACTGGTGAGGAAATCTGTGACTTGGGTAGCAGATCCTCCAGGAAACACTTGTTAGTAGAAGCCTTTGAAAAAGCTTGGCAGAAGCAGCGAAACTCCAGCAAGCACATTTTTGTTGTTATTAATCTCTGCTGTTGTTATGGAAATGCTTAGGGTGGGTGGCCATTAAACGTATTTGCAATCATTTATTTATGAAAATTTTGCTACCACTCCAAGTAGTCAAAGGTTTATATTTTCACAGCTGAGCCAAAGCCTTGGCCAGTGTTGGTGAGTTGGTAGGGTGACCAACCTTATGTATGTTTGTCCATTGTATTTTGTGGGGCTTACTTTCAGGTAAATGAGCATAGGACTGCAACCTGAATCTTGATGTTCTGCAGCGTTTGAATCCTACCTTTGCCAGGAAGTCACTAGGCAAACTGCTATGCTCTCAGGCTTAGCCTTCCACTTGTAATGTAGGGAGATCTCGTTTTGCAAAGTTGTTGTAAGAATGACAGCAAGAGAACACATACAAAATACAGTGGTACCTCGGGTTAAGAACTTAATTCATTCCGGAGGTCTGTTCTTAACCTGAAACTGTTCTTAACCTGAAGCACCACTTTAGCTAATGGGGCCTCCTCCTGCTGCCACACCGCTGAAGCACGATTTCTGTTCTCATCCTGAAGCAAAGTTCTTAACCCGAGGTACTATTTCTGGGTTAGCAGAGTCTGTAACCTGAAGCGTCTGTAACCTGAAGCGTATGTAACCCGAGGTACCACTGTACTTTGGACATGTTATGGTGCTGTAGTGGTGAGGAAGAGCGTCACCCCCTTTTTTCATGCTTGACTTAATATTTCTTTCAGATGGGCAACAGATTTGGGAGATGGAAGCCACCGTGGACAAAGATAAGAGCCAACCTGTAAGTAGTGGGCACTCAGCACATTCTCCCACTTCTCCTTCAGGTACCAGGTTTCATTCTGTAGCAGCAGAAATGCCTCTGAACACACAAAGGCTGCAATCCAGTTGGAACTGGGTGCATTGTTGCAGACATTGGGATCAGTGGAATAATTTTGTTTACTCATTAGAGTACTTGCACAGGCTGCCTTTTAGCAAACAGTTCTCAAAGTGGTTAACAAAAGCATGTTTCGATAAAGCTTAGGCACTCTGTTTTGGATTGTAGCCTAAGCACACATGTTGTGGCCTTAGTGTGTTTCCTCATGGTTGGGTTCGCTATTAAGCATATTCACAAAACACTGGTCAGACTCGTATAGGCTGTGATCTTGCAAAACAGAGATGTGTGCAGTTTCCCCACTGCTGGCCACTTAAATCCAGCACCTCTCTACTGTGTTATCCAAACGTTCTTGCCCAGTTGCTAGTAATGGAACTTCACATTCTCCTGGGTTTCTGCAGTGGTAACTCTTCCCTACTTCTAGGTAGCTAGAATCTAAGCAAGAGCTAGAGGTCAGTGAGAATCTACCCAAAAGTAGGTGCAGTCTACATGAAAACAGAACTTCCCAAGGGTAGAACTTATTTGCCACCAGCATGTAAAGAAAAAAATGTCAGGCAAAATATACAAGGCAAGTTAATAGAAACAGGGGAAACTGGATAATTTGTCAGGGCAGGATGGTTGTCTTAAGGTTAGATTATGGCTATAGTAAGGAAGGAAGCGTGCTTCAGATTTTCTGCAAGATCGGCTACATCGTAACTGGAAAAGCAATACTCCTAGTACATCCCATGACAAATGTATTAACAAAGGGTACTGATATAAACAGAGTGCCTTCTAATATCATATTACTGTATCTTCCCCACTCCCATTTTAAAAATTACTTTCAGAATATGCTTTTCGTGGAGATACCAGAATATCGGAATAAGCACATTCGTTCTCCCATCAAGGTGAATTTCTATGTGATCAATGGAAAACGGAAAAAAAGCCAGCCACAACATTTTACCTATCACCCAGGTAATTATTTATGAAAAGGAATGGAATATGGCACAATATTTGGCAATTAAATATTATTTATCTTTTATCTATCTATCATCTATCTATCTATCCTGCTGAACCAGAATTATCAAGCATTCTGAGATGCTATCTTTTAGCCAGCATTACAATTAACACAGCTCAAACCATCTCTGAATCAATGAATTCTAAATGCAACATCCAAGGCTACAAATAAAGCTGTACAATAAATCCCTACAGCTTCTTTCTTCACACCTACATGGTTCTAGACTTACACATTTTAGCACAGAGAGCAGTTTTCATGGCCAGCACCAATTTATTTTAAAACATGCATATCACTTTATTTTATTATTTCAAAAGTTTGTATACCGCTTAATCATGGTTATCTTCAAGGAGTGTACAGAAGAAGAGATTCAGAATTAAATATATTTCGTTGAATGCTGCCCTATATCTCGCACAAGGGAACTTTTCCTTTTCTTTTCCCCCTGTACATGCCCCCACATCTGTCCCCGAACCTGCTCTGGAGGGTTGGGGGAACCTCAGAACAGATTTAGGGCGCATGTGGGGGGAGAAAAGAGGGAAAACATTCTGTTGCCCAAGGAGAATTCTTCAGAATTCCACTTTTTCTAGGCTGGGTATATAGATGGCCATGCTGCGGAAGTGAAATATAACAAATTCTCCAATTTTACAGCTAGGGAACTGTCACTAAGATGGTGGCTTGTCCAAGAGCACTCAGTGAATTTCTGGCTGGCCAGGTTCAATGCAGTCTCCATCAGGCTACACTGTGGGGCTCAGGTCTGTGCAGTATTTGGAATGACCTAGTGTGATTTAATGAAGTTCAGCAGATTAGTTCAGAAGTCTCTGAACTACACCATAAAGTAGTTCCCACGATTGTCAGGGGAACTTAACATGAATTAAGTCCATTTTGCGGTAGAACGTTGAGCAATTTCTAGTTCAGGTTCATTCTCCTACCGGTGTTTTTGACTCTTTGTCTCTTTGTGTCTTTAAGCTTCAAAATCGTAATTGTTGGGAGGAATAAATTAAGCAATTCACATTCTACAGTTTTGATGTTTTCTTAGCCTCCTTAAATATATTGTATACTTCTGCACAGCAACTTGTAACATTCTGAATACTGAATATTTTCTGCCAAGGATCCTTTGGTGAACTTGAATTGAACTGGAACTGTATAAAGAGACAATTGTGAACTGGAAACGTTGAATGCTGGGATAGCTCAGTCAGTAGAGCATGAGAATCTTAATTTGAGGGTTGTGGGTTTGAGCCCCACGTTGGGCAAAGGATTCCTGCATTCCAGGGGCTTGGACTAAAGGACCCTTGTTGATGCCCTCTAATGCTACAATTCTATTATTCTATGAACCTGCAAGTCCATGAAATAGATATACTTCCTTTTTAAAATGAACTTTCCAAGCTATGGGTCTGTGATGGCCCATTCACACATTCAAGCCATCGCTTGGTGTTGCAGCAGCAGACAAGTGCTAACATGAATATGTGAACCAGAGCTAAGACTGGGAGAAAATGTGCAGTGTGTTGGTTGTTAGTACTCATTCTTCTCTCTCCTCTTAACCGTTTCCTAGACGTTTGTTTAGAGCTATGTCCTTTGTGCCCTTTGTTCCAGTGCCTTCCATAAAAACAGAGCCCATTGATGACTATGATCCAGCTTTAATCTGCAACACAGTACACAGTGGTCTAGGAACAGTAACACAGCCTTATTATTCCCACCATACAATGGTCTCTGAGTCTCCTTCCTGTCTTGTGGCCACGATGGCTTCTTGCCAGCAGTTGCGTTCCAGCCTGTCTTCTCCTGAATCTCGATATCCTCAACAAACCCCAGGGGCTGTAATATACCAAAGAAGCAAGAGTCTCAGTCCTAGCCACCTGGGCTACCAGCAATCCAGCTTGATGGCCGCACAAGTTTCCATTCCAGATGTGCACAGGTCTGTGCTGGTGCACACAGGCTCTCCCAGCCAAAGTGCAGCAGTGCTCCACCATTCTCCAGCCAATCAGCAGTCTTCCCCCGTGATTCACTGCTCTCCCACCACCAATCAGCAGCTGAGGTGTGAAAGCCATCAAGAATTCCAGCACATCATGTGTAGTGAAAATTTCACATCTAGCGGAGTGAGATCCAGCCAACCTCAGGTCAGCCAAGCACAAAGGTTAAGCCCAATTTCGTACCCTACCGTGATTCAGCAGCAGAGAACAGCCAAAAATGGACCGCCAGTAAGCGATCAGAAGGAAGCAGTGCCAGCTGGAGTCACGGTTAAACAGGAACAGAATCTTGACCAAGCGTATTTGGATGATGGTAAGCACGCTAATTTAAACATACCCTGTTTATCCAGTCTGCACCTCTGTATGAAAGTGGTGTGATGACCATTTTTGTAGGGTTCAACTCTATGGTTTGGAAAGTGTGTGTGTGTGTGTGTTTCAATACAAAATCTTTCATTTACTGAATTTTAAAAGCTGGCAGTGTTCTTTAAGGTCTGGAAATTTGTTTAATTCTCTTTGGAAAACATTTGCATTAGCATCAGATGCTTTAAATTTATGAGGCATATTTTTTGCAGTTTCACAAACAAATCTTTGAGCTGGAATTCAGAAATGTACACTTAACACCTGAATTTGTGCAGATGCTGCTTCTCTAAAATTCTTTTGTAGTGTGCTGCACCCAAAATGTTTTATATCATTCTATGAAGTTTGCAGCAGGCCTGCAGGTTTTATGTTCTGGACATTTTATAGAGGTACCTGAGTATGTAGATTACCGAAAATGTTGCTTTCTTCTTGTGAATTCAGAGGTTTCTGCTTTTGCAACCAATAAGAAAAGCTGTAGCAAGTTTTGGTTTGACTGCATCCCATGTTGTTTGCTTCATCAATAGGTCAATTAATTGTTTTAAGTTGTAACACACTTTCCTGTTGTGTTGTACAAAGCTGGGATGGGGAAAATTGCTTAGAATTCCACCCCTGTTCATTTCCATTTCAGAACTCCTGGCTATTTTGCAAGACAACAGCCAGGCTCTTAATTTAAAATATACTAGTGTCTTTCATTATAATGGGAGCACCTCACTATGGCATCCACATTTAAATAGAGACGAGTCACCCTGTGTGATGGGTGGAAAACAAGACTTTGCCTTCTGCCACACAACAGTGTTCACAACGCAGGGTTTTACTTTCTCCAATATCAATGAATGACATTGAAAACCATTCGTTTATGCAAGAGGAAGCAGTGATGTGAGGAGCAACCTCATTGGACTAAACATGCCCTATATCTCTCAAACTGTTAAATTCCATAGAATTTAATGAGAGCCATTCAAGACCCAACTCACTGGTCCCAGTTTTAAAATGCACACCCTAGCAGGAATTTCCCAAATAACTTGGCAATTTTGTTGCTGTTGTTTTTGATTTTCCTTCCTATGTGAGCTTTTGCTGAGAGGCTGGTCAACCTGGGGCCCTCTGCATGTTGTAGAACTACAACTCCCATCAGCCCTAGCTAGCAGGTTCATTTATCAGTCTCGTTCTAGTGGATAGGAACTGGGTGAGGTAACTTGCTACTGTACCATGCATGGGGGCCTGTGACTATTTCACTGAAAAGAAGAGGGCCACTCATAGCTCAAAGCCATTCAGGAGGCTTGGCACTTCTGAACATTTTAGGGTTTATCCACACTTCGGTTTTCCTAGGCATGAGACAAGCAGAAGTGTGGACTAACCCTTACTTCGGTTGCTGTGAACAGAGTTGGATTTAGGGGAGGGTGACCAGTTCGCCTGCACTGGGGGCACCACAACAATGATAAACAATGGAGGTGGGGGACCACCAAATTTTGACAATGCACAGGGTGCTGCTGGAATTTTAAAGCTCAAAGTTTGCCACTGCTGTGGATACATCCTGAATTGCATATAGTTTGGGATACTGGCAGTCGTGTTAGTATGAAATGGTTTCCCTACCATAGGGAAAAGGAAAAGCACAACTAATGAAACACATACCAGAGATACCGACTAGGGAGTGAAGTACCAATAGCCGTCCTATCTAATCTTTCCAATGAAAAATTAGCACTGCAAGCCATAATCCTATTTATTTTTTCTGAGCCGCTGTCCACTCTTTCCCCCTCTCATCCCCACAATGAACTTTGGGTCTTCATCTTACTTTGTTCTGTGTCCAGTTTTCTAACAGCGAGGATTCCTTTCATATCTCATTCTCCTTGAGAGATTTTTCATTTGCTTGTTTTGTTTTTACCATACACCCCCCCCTCCTTGAAGCGCTGCCCTCGTTGTGCTGCTACAATTTTGAATTTATTTAAATCTGTATTCATTTATTAAAATAATGCATAGGCTGCTTTGCACCCAAGGATCCTGATTCAGCTTACAGAAGAACATTCCAGCACTTAGGGTGCTGTCCACCTAATCCTGTATTTGATTTAGTCCAGGCCATTAATTGCACAAAAGTAACTTAAGGATTCAGTATGTTGGTTGAGCTGCAACAGTGCATGACCCCTGTTCTTTCCTCCTGGGTTCTCCATTTTTCTGCAAGTTGTCCTTGCATTGCATATTGTTACTTCTCCTTTTTTATTCTTAGAAAGTGGAAATGAAGTTGCTCAAAGCTGGCTCTTGGAAGGCAATGAAAGCACCCATGAAGCTATAGGCTTCATTCATAGACACTAGACCAGCCTTTCTCAACCCTGGATCCCCAGATGTTGTTGCACTACAACTCCCATCATCCCTGATCACTGGTCCTGCTAGTTAGGGATGATGGGAGTTGTAGCCAACAACATCTGGGGACCCAAAGTTGAGAAGGGCTGCTCTAGGCTGACTTCTCCCATGACGTTTAATAGCAACTACTTTGGGGTAGGCAAGGCTGTGCTCCACTTGGGAGGTCAAGGCAAAAATCTTGGCTTGGCACCCCAAAGGCTTGTATGCTTCATTTCCCCCACCAAACCATCCTCTGTTGTGCATGGATTCCGTCTTTGGTTTGACTCACCAAGAATTGCCTCCAAACCATTTGCACACTTGCTTCATATCATGACTTGGATCCTTGGTTGGCATAGTTTGCCTGATTTGAACATGCTGCTTTGCCTAATGTGTACTTCACAGCAAACTATGATTTAAGGAACCAGGAAAATGAGGTGGGAATCCACATATGAGAGAAGGCCGTGGCACATTCATGGTTCAACTTAGGGGATGGAGGATGGGACACACCTCTCATCTGTCTCCAGACAAAGTCATCAGCTACACCACATCCTTGCCATGAATGAGGAAAACATGCCTAAAGTGATGTAGAAAGTCTCTTGCATTTTCTAATTTCCCATTGCCTGGAAAACATCCATTCATACTTTCACTGTGATATTTTAATGTAGCTACTCTTTTCTGCCTCAGACACACTGAGCTTTGATGAAAGGACAGGAAATGCAAAGTTTTTCTTCTGCTTTCCCTCGAGCTTTTAGGGTGAGCAAGTTTGTATGTTTTTGAGGCCTGTGGTTTGATTAGAGAAATGATAAGTTATAATTAGAACAACTTTTTGTAGCAGGCATGACCATTTTTCTTGCAATTCATCCTGGGGTGTAGAGGATTTTTTTGAATAATTTTGCATGTAGCTGAACTACAGGATTAGGTATCAGTTGTGTCTTATCTTTATTGATTCCATGGGGTCTTCTGAACATATGCATGTGTGTATAAAATGTGTGAAATGTTCTATACAGTGTCAGGCCATTGGTCTTTCTAGCCCAGTATTATCTGCTTAGTCCAGCTGCACAAATATAAGATGGAGGACACCGGACTTGCCAGGACACCGGACTTGCCAGACACGTGAAAAGGATCTAGGGGTCATAGTAGACCACAAGCTTAACACGAGTCAGTGGTGTGATGCAGCAGCAAAAAAAAGCTAATGCCGTGCTAGGCTACAGTAACAGAAGTATAGTGTTCAGATCAAGGGAAGTAATAGCACTGCTCTATTCTTTCTTGGCCAGACCAGACCTGGAATACTGTGTCCAGTTCTGGGTGCCACAATTTAAGGAGGATATTGACAAGCTGGAATGTGTGCAGAGGAGGGCAACCTAGATGATCAAGGGTCTGGAAACCAAGCCTTATGGGGGAAGGATGAGAGAGTTGTGTATGTTTAGCCTGGAAAAGAGGAGACTGAGAGGAGATACAATAGCCATCTTCAAGTATCTAAAGGGCTGTCACATGGAAGATGGAGCAAGCTTGTTTTCTCCTGCTCCGGTGGGTGGGACCCAAACCAATGGATTCAAGTTACAAGAAAGGAGATTCCAACTAAATATCGGGAAGAATTTTCTGTTAATAAGGGCTGTTTGACAGTGGAAACAATTCCCTCAGGAGGTGGTGGACTCTTCTTCATTGGAGATTTTTAAGGAGATGTTAGAAGGCCACCTTTCATGGATGCTTTAGCTGAGATTTCGGCATTGCAGGGCGTTGGACTAGATGACCCCCGGGACCCCTTCCAATTCCAATTCCAATTCTATTACTGTATTTTTCGCCCTATAGGACGCACCATCCCATAAGGCGCACCTAGTTTTTTGGGGGGGGAAATAAAGGGAAAAAAATTATTTCCCCCCCCAGGCGCGGGGCTGGGGCGGGGGAAGTTCAAGCTTCCCCCGACCCCAGCTCCCAAACAGGCAGCTCTCTGCAAGCCGTGGGAGCGCTCCCGCTGCTTGTGGAGAGGTCCACAAAGCCTGGACGCGCTGAGCTCAGCGCGCGCAGGCTTCAGCATGCAGGCAACTCTCCGCAAGCAGCGGGAGCCCAGCGCTGGGCTCCCGCTGCTTGCGAAGAGGTGTGCGAAGCCTGGAGAGCGTGAGGGGTCGGTGCGCACCGCCCCCTCTCGCTCTCCAGGCTTCAGCGAAAGCCTGCATTCGCCCCATAGGACGCACACACATTTCCCCTTCATTTTTGGAGGGGAAAAAGTGTGTCCTATAGGGCGAAAAATACGGTACTTTCCTTTGTATCAGATAGTCTGATATATTTCTAACTGATGGTGCTAGGGACTAAACTTGGGATCGTTTGGGTGCAAAACATGATCTGGCATGGAGTTGTGCCTCACCTCTTTCCTTCTGTTCATGCCAGATTTCCATAGGAGAAGCCATGGCTGTTTGCCTTGTAGCTTGCCTCTAAAATAGCAATGGCTCCAGTTTCTTCGTGCCTTTGCTGCAAACAAGGCACTTGTTTCTCTAATGATTTAGAAAGGTGTCTGCTCTAGGGTAACCTATATGAATTTGCAGTTTTTTGCTAGCCAGTGTGACTTCTCAATGCATGATGTGATAGCATGTGTCCTCCATCCTCGTTTCTGTTACAGGATTTTATAACTTCTCTTGCGATAGGGCCTGACTCTTATCTCCAAAGAACTGTTGTTCCACAGAAGTCATGGAGAGGCTTGAATAGCTGTTTGTAAAATGCACAAAGATCTTTGGCTATAAGGTGCCACATACTTGGCTCGCTGCCCAGGTATGTCCATTATAAGGGGAAAAGGAGGGGAGGACAAGCCCAATTCCTTTTCAGAACTCTTCCTCCAGTAGTATTCTCAAGTGGCTTGCCCGACCATCTGACAACATGCGAGCTACAAATAAAAAACGATCAATCCAAACTCAGCACCGGAGGAAGGAAGAAAATGAATTGAATGATTAAAAAAAAAAAAAAGTTGTTCTACTGGCACTTCTTTGTTCTTGAATTCAGGAATCCTTTAATTGGTACAGTACAATGCCCGCAGGCAAGTTTTGCTATAAAGCGTTTCCTGTTCAGAAGAACATACAAAATCTATTAAGAGAGCAAGATCACCACAGAACGGAACTTGAGAGCCTCGCTCAGAGTACATATTCACAATTTGTGTTTGCACCCATCACGCAAAGGGTCTCTCAGGCGACAGGAAAGCCAAGAGGGGAACAAAAAACCCTCATCTATTTGGGAAACGAATATTGTTAAATCAAAGGATTGGGTGATCCTTGGGGAAGATACCTTCACCTGCCTTGCAAGCTGAGCATTCTTCTTGTGAATTTTTTGAGTGCTTCGTGCATAAATAGTGAGAATTTTCCTGTCTTGGAGCTCTGGCAAATACCGAATTTCAGCATCCTCTGGAGACAAGGTAAAAGACCCCGACAGTTAAGTCCAGTCGTGAACGACTCTGGGGTTGCAGCGCTCATCTCGCTTTACTGGCCAAGGGAGCTGACGTTTGTCCGCAGACAGTTTTTCCAGGTCATGTGGCCAGCATGACTAAGCCGCTTCTGGCAAAACCAGAGCAGCACACAGAAATGCCGTTTACCTTCCCACTGGAGCAGTACCTATTTATCTACTTGCACTTTAACGTGCTTTCGAACTGCTAGGTTGGCAGGAGCTGGGACTGAACAACGGGAGCTCACCCCGTTGTGGGGATTTGAACTGCCGACCTTCCGATCGGCAAGCCCAAGGCTCAGTGGTTTACACCACAGCACCACCCACGTAGTTCCAAATAAATAAGGGCAATAGCACACCAGTTACCTTGACCAATGGTAGTTCCTGGCAGCAGGCAAATTGATCACCTTGAGCAGTATTGGATGACATCTCTCATCTAAACCATCCCTATGCATGGAGGGTTCAGCCAAGGACACTGGAAGAGCCAAAGTCCAGCACCCTGTTCTCAGTGTGGCAAACCAGATGCCCGGGGGAAGCCTGCGAGCAAGACCTGAGCACAACAGTGGTCTCCCTACTTTGTGATTCCCAGCAACTGGCATTCATAGTGCCTTCCTCCAGTCTCCCCCCTTCTGAGGGATTAACCATTCAATAGTGGCCGTTGTGCATCGGGTTTTATGTGCATATGCTGTAATCAGGCACTGTAATCAGGGCTGGCACATAGTGGTGTTTGGCAAGGATGCTCTCGTTCCCTTCCATTTGATGGACTGGTTTAGATTAGAAGTATCTTCCCGTCTCGGTTCTTGCGTTTCCTCACAGGCAAAAGCTATAGCTGTGCATGTTAGTGCAAAACATTTCCATGTGGATCAGGCATGTTAAATGCAGCATTTGACCATGGAACTGAGCTTGGCAAAACATTCCCCATGGGCAAGGACCTGCCTTGGGCAGAAGAAAGAAGCTGCCAGGTTTCCCTAACCCTTCCTCCTTGCCCTGCAAGTTTATAATACGCACCCTTTCAATATTGGACTGTTTTTCTTTTCTATAGTGAGATTCTAGGGCAGGCATGGCCAGACTTGGCCCTCCAATTCCCATCATCCCTGACCACTGGTCCTTTTAGCTGGGGATGATGGGAGTTTTAGTCCCAAAACATCTGGAGGGCCAAGTTTGGCCATGCCTGTTCTAGGAAGTGCACCAGTTCACAGCTGCATCAGTTTGCCCCCTATTCAGATCTCATCATCTCCCCAGTTTTATTTCTGCAAATGCCACAGGTGAGATGTGTGCAAAATTCACAGGGCAACTAGATGCAAAGGGGAACAGGAGAACAGAGAGAAATCCAAGTAGGTGCACTCTGCAGGTATGAGGAGCTGCTCCTGGTTGAATTCTTCCTTCTATATACATCTAATTGTTCCTTTACATCTGGCTACCCTTTAGATACATTTACTATTCCAGAATATCCTGCAGGCTGTGCATCAAACGTTGTAACCCCTCACTCATCTTTTATACAGCACTCTTTAAAATTTGCAAAACAGTCGGAGTGTCTGTCCTCACGATAATTTCGTGAGATAGCTTCCTGTCACTCCCATTCCACAGACGAGAGTACTGAGGCCAAGAGACGTTCCCCAAGGCCTTGCAGTGATTTCATCCCAGAGCCAAGTCCAGCTCTCTCTTCATTGGACCACATTGGCTCTAAAGCCGCCAACAGTTACCAGCACTGAGAAATCAGTTTCTAGATGACACACAACCACTTTCAGTGATGATTTTGAAATACGGTAAGAGTTGCCCAAGAGGAATGTGGCTGGGAACTCAACCACAATAAAACTCATTCCCAGACAAGCTGTGGACATGATTGCACCACAATGTAAATCACGAGCTACTCCCTTGCTCCTGTAAAGGAGGCTATAGAAATACCAAAGTCATTGACCAAAACAAGATGTAATGTCACAGTAATTTAGGGTTGCCACACGTCCAGACATATCCAGAATACTGCAGTCAGCAGCCGTGTCTGGGCAGAAATTGGCAAAAATGTCCAGGAAAATCCAGACGTATGGCAGCCCATGTCGGCAGTGCAATTTTTGCATTAAAAAGTAGCTCAAAACCGGCAAAAAAAATTTGCATTTTTTTACCTACAGTAATTAATTTTTTAAAAACTGTTAAATTGGACGTTAACTCTGCATGGAGCATCAAGTCAGATTCTTCTTATTTTCCCCATTATACCGTCTACAGAACTGAAGCATAAATATTTCTAATTGCGCTCAAGAGCAGTTGGTCTCTAACCAGGCTGCGCTATGATTTATCCTTGACTCAGGAACTTTTTCAACTGCTGTGGTTTAGCTCCTTCAGCTCCATTTTCCTTTATCCCCATTCTCTCTGTCCATTTATTGACTGGAGGTCTCTCGACTGTTGTTCTCCTGCTGCCCATCTCTGCTTCCAGCTCCTAACTGAATCCTTCCACACTCTCCCTGATTCCTAATCTAGCATTCATTTTCATGCTACTCTTCCTCCAAGGATCTCAAAATTCCTTGTCCCCATTTTATCTTCATAACAGCCCTGCAGAGGCATGTTAGGGTGAGAGAAATTCACTAGCCCTGCATCACTCAGTGAGCTTTGTGAATGAATGGGGATATGAGCCTGGGTTGTACTGGCTCATGACTGAGACTTTACCCAAGGGTTGCCGGTGTTATTTTTCTCAAAGGACTCTCTTAAACATCTCCAGATGTTCAGCAATTGAAGGTTTTCCTGACACGGAGCTGGGGGGGAAGTACATCTGCTAAATTTCTGTGCCTAACAGATAGAAAAGACTCAGGAGTTCGATAGGAAATGGCCCAGAACAGTGCCAAATATCTCCCTCATTTCACTGGGCCTTCATGCAGCTGGCCAATGTGAGCAGCCATCTTTCCACCTCTAAGAATGCCCAGGGAATGATGATGTCACCTTGTTCCTATTCAGCCATTCTGCAGCAAATTGGAGCAGTGTCTGTGACTGGTGTTCTGCTGCTATTTCATGTGGTGGCATATTCCTCCCCCCCCCTTACTTTCTCCCAGTTTAGGAGAACAGCCAGAGCTTAGTGGTAGAGCATCTGCTGTATGTGAAGAAGGTCCCAGGTTAAATCTCTGGCATCTCTAGGCAGGGCTGGGAATGGCGCCTGTCTAAAATTATGGAGTACCACTGCAAGTCCATATCCTTCAACATGTCCCAGAGGAAAACCAGGATGCGGGTCTTTCAGGGCCTTGCTCCCTCATAAGTCATTTGACCCATGTGAGAGCATGCCCCCCAAATGTGCATCTTTCAGGGCCACAATCTCGTGGGAACCAGGTGACTCCTACAAGAACATGGCACCCCAAAATATGTGTCTTTTGGGCCGCGATCTTGCAAGCATGGCACCCAAAAATGGGATGTCCCGATTAAATAGGGAGAGTTGAGGTGTATACTAGTCCCATCCACTGAGCTGAATGGGACCAGTGATCTCACTCAGTATAAGGCAGCCTCCTATGTTATTTAAGAAAGGGGAGACAGAACAAAAAAACCCTACCACTTCCATAGAACAACAAATAATAAATTTCTGACTCCTCCTTTAATTATTATTATTACTACTATCTCTCACCCCATCCCTGACACTAGCTCTCACCTTACCCAACTTGTTTTCAAAGTAATCGTGATACGTTGCATGGACTTGAGTTCTTAAATAAGGAATTGCTAACCTAGACCACATCACAATTTCTCACTGTTCGCTGCGATCAAACATTCTCCTGAACCCAAGGGGTTAAATGTGGGGACAGGGGTGCGCCCACATGCCCCTCTTCCAACATCCTTGTATATGTTGCACATGGCCATCAGCCACTGACCTTCCCTGTGTTGCATGGAAAAGTCTGCATGGGGTTTCTGCTCATGTTCACTTGAATTTTAGTAGATTCCTCTGTGTGATCAGAGACCCTGTTTTATTGGGATCCCCAGTTGCACAGGGAGTTCTGCTCATGTCAAATGAACGAAACCAGAAGCTCCCTGCAGGCTTTGCTTTGGGTACCAGGGGTGAGGAGCATGAAGCGCATGAGACTTGCCCCTGCCTTTAGTCCTTGCATGTTCAGGCGAACTCCTGAATATCACTATTAATTTTAACGCAGATGTTGGTCAGGAAGAGAGTCTGCCTTTTCAAAATAAATATTAGGAGAAGAAATAAAATTGAAAGCTTTTTTTCCCTCTAGATTCCACCATCATAAAAATTATGCTCACATTTCCACTGAATCTCATATTCATATTCAGCAGCCGCTTAGAACCTCAATACAAAAATTTAGCTCCTGGACAAAACAGACCATGAAATCATTTATAAATAAATGTCAGTTTGATTTATTTGTTGCAGCCACAAGACTTAAGAACCACTCGTTAGCACTTGGAACAAAATCTGAATAGTACGAAACATCCACACACTGTAAAACAACAGGTACTCTCACACTTGTTCAGTATTAGATTCAGGTAGGTAGCCGTGTTGATTAGATTCTGGTAGGTAGCCATAGGTATTTTGACTTGTTCAGTAGTAAGCAAGTATAAATGTTTTGATTGAATAAAACCATCCAGCATCAATACAGAGCAGCTGTCCATATCGGAAATCTCCCGGTAATCTCACATTGATCCATATAGAGTAAAGAGCATAGGAATTTGCAAAATTCAATTGCACTGTTGCAAATTTCAGTTGAAATTCACAGATATGTGCTGTGCAAATGGCTACTCAGAAGTAATACTCATTGACTTCAGTGGAACTTTCTCCCAGATGTGTGCAGTGCTTTTTTTCTTCTTAAAAAAAATGTTTAGGGGTACTCTCATTTTCCTACTCACATTGAAATACTTCCCCTCAGTGAGGCCAAACTTAGATTCACAAAATGTTTAGGAGTATGCGTACCCCTATGTCCCCCCCCCCCCAGGAAAAAAAGCACTGGATGTGTGTATAGGATTTTGAAGCATAGCACTTAGAATCATAGAATTGTAGAGTTGGGAGGGACACCGAGGGCCATCTAGTCCAACCCCCTGCAATGCAGGAATCTTTTGCCCAACATGGGGCTCAAACCCACAACCCTGAGATCAAGAGTCTCGTGTTATTCCAACTGTCTGTTATTGCAATATGGAAAGCATTAGCTGGAATCTAAGAAGGGTGAAAGCATGTCTAAGAATTGGTCTATGTCAACTAAATAGTTTTAAAACCTGTTTTGTTATTTAAGCGTAACGTACTATGGTGCTGCCTTAGCCTTGGCCAAAATAGCTAAGCCACATCGAATAAACACATTGTGTACAATGTTTTTGGCTGCAAGTGGTCTGATACCCATAAAGCAATTGACCAAAAAGCCAGATGTCTGAATCACTGAGACAAATTTTTGGTACCAGTTGAAAGTTAGGTTGACTAAATGTAATAGGGCCTTCCTCTAAGAAGCACATTTTTGGCAGTTTTATCATCCGGCATGGATGGTAATCTAATCCAGTAGTTGAAAGGGTACAAATGCAGCTTAATTTCAACTGGTAAATGTCCAATTCCTGTGCTTAAACAAACAGAGTGAACACCTGGCTGGGGGTTCCTTATGTACAGATTAGAGTTTTGCTCTGTAAGAGTTTGAGACAAGGCAGCAGTGGGTGCTCCATATCTCTGCACGATGACGTAACTGTGGCCAATAAAATGTGACACACAAGTGGTATGGAAATGGTTTCCATGCCCCTTCACATGACCTGTTTATTGAGCGTTCATCCTGCACAAAACTTACGTGGAAATTAGATTATATTGAGCATTTTCTCTTATTTGTTTGTGGGGCGGTTATCCGACAATGGACATCCATCCTGCATTTATCCTGATTTACTTTCATGCTGTTTATAGATCTCCCCATTAGTCATTTGTTCATCCCACCATTTACTATGCATTTCCCTGTCACTTTCGAAACCACGAAAATATGCTTCTTTTTTAAAAGTGCATTTACTGTGCTTGGGCAACAGAGCCTTTTAATCTACTTTAGCTATGCAAATTTAAAGCTGAGTCCCTCTCAAAAGAGTGACAGCCTGGATGCACCCTTTCTTACACGTATTACAGACGACCCTCTTTTATTGCTGTGCAGCAGAGGCAAGAGTTTGGTGATGGATTCTATTCTTGATTTTCTGAATATAAAGATTTTAAAGTCTGAACTTTACCACCTCTGCATGTTTTGCCAAAACATCCGGTGCTTCCCCCACCCTGCCTTGGCAAGCAATGAGAAAGAAATTACCTGGTGTTGAATCACGCCAATTTTCCACCCGTTTTGCCAATCCCTTTTCTAAAGAATAGTTGTGTGTTAGGGGGAACCTCCTATCTACCCACAGCTGTATTTGGCATGAAAGCATGACTAAGTTTATTCACCAAATCTAGGACAGCTCTCTTAAGTTGGATGCTGCAGATTTCTGGAGAAATGTTTAAACCAGACAGGAACTAGGCTAGAAAGAAATACAGCAGCGAGGAAACTAGTGTTTGGATGGGCTAAAGACCAGATTGATCTACCATCTGCAATTAGACGAGAAACAAACAAACAAATAAACCCAAGAGTATGTCTAGAACCAACCCAGGGACTGAGTCATCTGCAAGAACAATGATGAACACAAAATTACAGCATGTACTTTTGCAACATTCGCACATAGGAAACATCTGGTTGGTTTAAATCTCGCTCCTTCCTTTTCTGGCCTTCTTAAGTTCAGAAGGTGGAGGGTATGGAGAACCCATTTGTGCAGGTTGGAGAAAAATCCTTAGAGCTTGAGATCCATTGGGGAGAGTGAAGCAAGTTGTCTCAGGAAGTTGATTTTGTGTGGCATGAAAGGAGAGCAACTTGTTCGCTATTTAAGATGTCCTCTTGCCTCCAAAAACCTGGACCCTGAAGCATCAGTGCCTGCTGATGGAGGCAACCGTAAAAGAATACAGCAGGAGACTGGGTTTTTGCTCTGTGAGTTTTGTCTGAAGTCTTTGTTTCGGTCGGAGTTAGCAATGGGCCGGTTGGAGGAAAGGGAGGCTGTTCTACCTTTTCAGCTATACAGAGAGTTGCATTCCATTTCACAGAAAAGGTGCCTCAAGAATGTTAACACTGCCATAAACGGTCATAACCAAAGTTCTCCATTATACGGTGCATGATTAACTTGTGGAATTCATTGCTGCAAGATGTGGCGGTGGCCACAGGCTTAGAGGGCTTTACAGGGGCACTAGACAAATTCATGGACAATGAGAGATCTGACAAAGGCTATTCAGTAACAGGTTTGAAAGGGATAGCTGGGGGGGGGGGGGCCTCTGAGTATGGGGAAAAAATAATTTCTCCCCCTCAATAAAAATATGCATGTCTGTGCATGCTATACACTAGTGCATCAGGGAGTAAACTGGGAGTAAACATTTAGGGATTTTATAGGGGGACGGGATATCAGAATGGCAGAGAAAGTTCTATTTCATACCCCACTAAAATGATAGCATTCTGAAGCAAATAAATCTACAATCCCAATAAAAATTGTAGGTGCAAGACAACCTGTTTATAGATAATTAATCCAGATTTGTTTGCAGAAATTTTGCAGGGACGTTATACAAGCTTGGTTGTTTATTGAGTGTTTGTTCTGATTTGTTCACTGGGAGGTTACATGAGGTGCATCAATCGTTATCCCTCACTTTCCAATGCATTTTCCTGTCACTTTACTTAATGCAAAAAGTTTGCTTTTTTGGGGTAGCAGATGTGTTGCGCCAGAGCGCCATATCAGCTTTAATTGCGTGACCTGAGTTTGCCAGTATGTGATTGAATCCCATTTGAAAATATGCAGTCTTGGAAGTGCCCTTAGTAATCTTCAAGCCAACAATATTTTAACCTGGTCTCAGTTGTGTTGCATGTTCTGAACTAAGCAGCATCTTCTATATTTCATGGCATTCTGGAGTGTGGGGAAACCCTTTGAAATAAGGCAAAGAGACATTCCTTAACATAACAGACACATATCGTCTGTACATTAACCAGGAAGGCAGCCAAACCTTGCATGCAGAAATGCAAGGTAATTTGAACTAGACTAAGAAATGCAATCAAATACGCAGAGTTTGAATTGGTTTTCTTGATTTTCTATACAGGGCTGGTTGAGCATTCCCTAAGTGTGAGATGGCTGAAGTTGGTTTTGGTGTATGTGTATTTTTTGTTTAATAAAAAATTACTTCATCATCTATGAATGAATCAAGTCAAATATAGGACTGAGGAGAGAGAGAGAGATGTATGAATGACTCCTCTGACATTTGCAATGTCTCATTTGGGGCTGGTTTATTTGGATGGTTTTAAACCTCGATGGAAAGAGTGAGGATGACTTAAGGCTAGCAGTGACACACAGTTGTGTGTATCTTTCCTCCAACTTTTTTTTTTTAAAAAAAAATTCACCAGAAGCATCCCCAGGAGGCTAAAGGTTTAAGCAGATGAACAGGAGTGGAGAGCTGCTGATTAACCCTTTCCCTTCCAGTCATTCTACCCTCAAAAACCATCTTCCAGCTACTTTTTCCAAACTGAGGGAAAAGATATGGGAGCCTGTATATTTTCCTCCATGTGTAGAGATGGTTGGTTATGAGCATGAAAAACATGGGGAAAGGGTGAAACTGCCTGCCACAGCCAATCCTCTGCTTAATCTCCCACAGCTACTTTTGATTAAGGGAATCATCCGCAGCAAGCTCACACAGCAGCATGTTATATCTCGTGTGAGTAAATGAAAAAGTGCTACTTTTGGCCTCAAGCGGATGAGGGCAATCCAGGTGCAATATTAACCTCATCAGACTAAAAATATGGTCTGTATATGTAATATATTGTTGGCTTTTTGCACAAGATCGCTACCCAACGTCATAAGCCAGTGCAGATTGAATGTACTAATTTCCGTGGCTGTAGGAATCTGAATGCATGCAAGTGAAGACATATCTGACTTGCCAGCTCAGTGGCATGCAGGAGCTCCCAGGTTCAGTTCCTGGCCCTTCCAGTTAAAAGCACCTGGTAAGAGGTGCTGGGAAAGACATTTACCTGAGACCCTGGAGAGCAGGTACCAGCAGCTGGGAGTACTGGTTGAGAGGGACAACTCGTTTGACCAGGTACAATGGTATGTTCCTATATAGGTAGTTGTTGAATGAAAGGGGGGGAATGAACCTGCTTCCCCTCAGGATTTAAGGCCGTGGTCCTCTGCTCACTTATGTGTGCAAGCACACAGAGCTTTTTAGCTTCCATGGGATTTGCATATGTATTGGCTGGGTTCGAAGGTTTGGGGTGAACCCCTCTATGGTGTGGACACCTATGCCTTCAATGAAGTGTGTAAAAAAAGATTAAGGCAGTGGAGTGATTCATGATGTTTGGCATGGGAGGCAGAGAAGGCATCATGAGGAGCCCTTGCAAAGGCATCTTTTCTGAAGCAGCATTTGTGCAAGCGTGGACATAGACATGAAGCCTAGAAACAAGGACGGGTCAGGCGGTGGTCTAAGAAGCAGGCCCGGGGAAAGGATAAATCTCTAGAACAGCCCTTTGTGTAATTTTATGTGGGTTAGAAGTGGAAGAGGAGAGAGAGAGAGAGAGAGAGAGAGAGAGAGAGAGAGAGAGAGAGAGAGAGAGAGAGTCAGGATGCTTTTAGCATCCTGTTGCCCAGGAAAGTATAAAGACAAGGGAAGGCTTCTTACCGTCCTTTTCTATTCAATATTTACAGGCTATAGAACCCAACCTCTTGGATAATGGCATTGTCCCGAGTGAATCTCCACCCTCCCCATCTCTCCCACTTCCTCATTCTTCACTTCTACGGGAGCTGCTACGTGCCCTCTGTCTTTGAGCCCTTTGCTCTCCTACTTTCAAGACTCGCCTGGGTTTTTTTGGGGGGTGGTGGTGGTGGTCTAGAATGCTTTCTAAAGACACCATGTCCATCAGCTGTCACCCCCTTGGTGCCTCCTCCTCCTCTCCTCTCCCATTATTTTCCAACTTTCCCCTTCATCTACATTTGAGCTGTGACCTCTCGCAAAACACTGTTGTAAATCCATACTGTCTTCCTCTTCCTTCTCCCTGGAAGGTTCAAGAGGGGCAGGTGGTCTCCACCATTCCTCCTCTGCCCAGCCTCTGACAGATAGAGATTGAGACTGCTTTTGGCACCAGTCTCTGCCTACCACCAGCTCTGACTGCCCAATAGCAGCATAACACCCTCCTTCACATATTACCTCTGAGGGAGAAGGTCCCAGGTTGAACTTCTGGCATTTCCAGGTAGGACTGGAAGAGTCCTGCCTGAAACCATGGAAAACTGATGACAGTCAGTGTAGACAGTACTTAGCTAGATGGACTGAGGTATCTGACTTGATAGACTATAGCTCAGTAGGAAAAAAAGATTTCCCACCCTTGGTCTTTAGCTGTTGCAGCTAACAGACACTGGACTAGGCTGTTCTTATTTATGGTAGCTTGCACAGTGCCCTAGGCCCAGAGATGTTTGAAAGGAAGGCGTACAACTGTAAGGCTACTCCGTGGGCCTTGCATGGTCTCTAATCCCCTCTTCTGTCACTAGTCTTTTGGCACTTGGGAAACCAGTGAAAAGTGTTGATTGATGATTATGGATAAGAGGCCATATTGAACAGGGCAACCAGAACGATCAAGCGCTTTGAACACCTTCTGTGTTAGGAAAGTGTACCTTATCTTGTGGTTTTTTTAGTTTGCAGAACAATGCTAAAAGGAAGAGATAATTAACGATGGGGAAGAAAGTCATTCGGTTCGTATTTTAATGTAAACCCACCAATTTTGTGCCAACGATAATGCAAACCGAGACACCATCCTTCAAGATTTCCACTTTTCCAAGTGTTGTGATGCAGTTCTGTGACCCAAAAATTAATAGAAAAATTCACAATTCATATTAGTGAAAATAGCATGTATAAATGCATTGTGTAGGAGAAAACCGCTGGAAAAACCACTTTATTGCACAAAATTTTATGCAGATACATATGTGCTAAGAGAAATTTGCACAATCATGCATGCAAAATTCCATGCAGGCTTTTTTTAAAAAAAAAGAATTGCAAACTAACATGGGCAAAGTGTGAACACCAGGTTGGGAAAATAAGTAACCGAGATAAATTGAAATTGACAGATTCCTCCTTCCATAGAAATAATAGACGTCTATTAAACATTGCATGTGTTTTGAATTCTGTAATACTTATAAAACCTTAATTAAAAATAACTTTGGATAAAGAGAACTTTATTTTCCCTGTCCCATAATCCTAGGACTTGGGGCCACTTAATTTAAACCAACTGAGAGACAAAAGAAAGTATTTTTATTCACATGATGCGAAATTAATATGTGCATTTCCTCCCCACTAGATGTGGCAATAGCCATTGGCTTTAGCTGGCTTTAAAAGGAGGTTAAATTAATTAATGGAGGATAAGTCTGTCAGAGGGTATGAGTCATAGTGGCCAAATGCAGCATCCACGTTTAGAAACAGTATGCCACTGAATACAGTGGGAGAGGATTTTTGCCTTCTAAAGTGGCTGGCCAGTATGGGAATGAGTACTTTGAATTTTACTAGGTTATAGCTTCATCTACCAGGGCTCTTCTTGTGCTCAGTGCTATCACTGGGGGCAGACCCAGCAATAGTGGTCCTTCTAGTCCATGGGTAGGCAAACTAAGGCTGGATCCGGCCCAATCGCCTTCTAAATCCGGCCTGCAGATGGTCTGGGAATCAGCGTGTTTTTACATGAGTAGAATGTGTGATTTTCTTTAAAATGCATCTCTGGGTTATTTGTGGGGCATAGGAAGTCGTTCATTTTTCCCCCTTCAAAATATAGTTCGTCCACCCCCCAAGGTCTGAGGGACAGTAGACCGGCCCCCTGCTGAAAAAGTTTGCTGACCCCTGCATCTAGTCCACCAGGAAAGTATTATTGCTATTGGAAAGGCTTCTCCAGAGCTTGACCTTCTAAGTAAAAATGTTCTCTGTGTTCCACAAGTCATTAAAACCACCCTCTTTCCTCCTTGTTTGTATGTAGAGACGGTTTCTCCCCCCACCCAACCTGGCAGTGCAAATAACTCAAGCCTTTAATCACAGCTAGACCATAATATTTACTAGCATTTCAGCAATATTGTGGCGAACAGATCAAGACATTCATTTCCTCTTTTGCATGCAGTGAGCGATACATGCAGTGCACGTCTGGTTTATGGCAGGAAACTCATGTTGCTACACACAGATGCTCGGCTGCGCACAGAACCCAGCTAGGTTTAATTGGGATGATTTGAAGCAAATGAAGGAGAGAGAGAGAAGGTTTAGGAGGAAACGCAGCCTCTCCCTTTGGCCCCCATGTTGGACCTGTTTTGTGTTGCTTTGCTCAGGCTGTCGTTCAGGGAAAGAGCCTGACGTCAGCAGCCATTGTGTGCTGAAATTGGGTATAGGCAAATCTGTCAGTATCAATTTCTCTCCGTTTTTCATTTTGCCAATCTTAACTTCAGTTTCCACACCAGTTGGCATTTTTTTTTTAAAGTCCTCATCTGCCTCTTAGTGTGAATTTCTTCTAACATACACTTTTGTAAGCAATTTTTGCCTAATATACACAATTTTTGTAGAGCATTTCCTCCCTATATAATTCATGTATGTACCTTTCACAGATCATTACATTTCCTCTCCTCCTGGTCTTCCACTGACAATGCCTCGTTTATCTACCCCGAATCCTCCTTTTCCTTTTGCTCACTGGGTCACAATTCTCCTCCCTGTAAAACACTGGAAATGCATGAACCATCCTTTGAACTGAAAGGATGCTGTTGCTCCTATCCTTTCCTCTCTCACTGTACCCTATTCGTATGTCAGATTTTGAATTGTAAGCTTCTTGGGGCAGGGACCTTGTTTGTTACTCCCCAAGATGCCCTTCATATTGCTGTGTTAGCCATCACTTCCACAGTCCAGGAAGTTAAAATTTCTTGCCTCGAGAATGCGAAGCGCACTGTAGCGTCTTGCTAGATCTGTTATGATGGCAAAACAAATTCTATGGAAACCATTGTGAAGGCTGGCCTGGGACAGCTGGGGAAAGCCTTGTGTTGTTGATGTTTTTGGCATCATCTTGATCTGGATTGAGATCCTCGAATTCTGTGGGGGGAACCCAGGAGAGAGCATTCTTTTTTTCTTCTTTTTTCCATACCCAAAGTGAAGCCCTGCCAAGCTGGCATAAACGCCCTCAACTTTCCAGGGGCTTCTTTCCAAACACAGTGTGTGCTGCCTCCTAAAGATAGTCTTTACAGTGGCCAGGCCTGGTGGAAAACATGAAGTCTGCATGGATTAGCGCAGGAATTCATTTGGACTGATGACTAGGGCTTCCCTCTATAAACAGCAGTAGTGTTTTCATCTTTTGGACTGGGCTACACATTTCGGATCCCTCTTCCTCCTCCTCCTCCTTCCTGATAGGCTTGCCTGAAGTTCAAGATGTGCTGCAGAAGGCACATTGCAAAACCCTATTTCTGAGCGTGGAAAATAGCATGAAATCAATGTGGCATGTTATATATATATAAAATAAATAAATTACCCAGTTCTGCTTTCAGAGGGGGCTCTATTTGACTTTTTAAAGAGCACAGGAGTAGGCTTTTAAAAAAAAAAAGAATATTTTTATTTCCAGGTGAAAGGAAAAATAAAGTTTCCACTTTCATCATTAGCCTATGGCTTGATTTTTATTTTTATTTTTTATAAAGTTCCCTTTGACCAATTTCCTTAAAGCATTGCACTCAGAGTGCATTCCACTTCTGGGTATCTTAGCATGTGTGTGTGTGTTGTTGTTTTTTAAGGAAAGGGTACTGATTCTTTTAGAGGAAGCAAAAGCTTATATTGGCAGAAGAATACATAGGCTTTAAAGTTACACCAGATCTCTTTATTGGACAGGAGTGCAACATAACTTAAAAATAATTAATATGGAATCAAAGTGGGGTGGGATTGAGATTTCTATGAAATGCACAGTGC
This sequence comes from Podarcis pityusensis, assembly GCF_964106645.2. Classification (NCBI taxonomy): domain Eukaryota; kingdom Metazoa; phylum Chordata; class Lepidosauria; order Squamata; family Lacertidae; genus Podarcis; species Podarcis pityusensis. Next base: position 17,918,787 of record NC_138030.1, read on the forward strand.
TGAAAATTGCTTTCATGTTTCTAAGCGCTAAAGTGCTTTAGCATTTTTCTCAGAAAATTTCTTTTCCTCCTCTCCCTAGAAAAAGGAAGCTGCCTTGTAAGTCCCCCCCCCCCCCCAAGTACCATCCCTGAACTACCACAATGCCCTATTATTGCAATGCAATACCCCAATGCAAAATGATGGCCAGGGTGCTGAAACGCTGTTGCAAGGTATCAATCCCTGTTAAAAACTTAATTCCCTGGCCAGAGTGCTGGAAGCTACACAGGTGAGTGGTGAGTCCACTGCAGATCGCTCACACAGGCCTGCTTTGGCTTGTTGTCAGCTGGGCTACAGTATGGGCATGACTGATTTATTTCATCAGCTAATCTAACGACATATGCATAAAGTCATTTGCATCATATAGTCAGTCAAAGTGAATCTGTAGCAATCGCTTTTCCTGCTTGTGAATCTTGGGTATTGACTTGCATTGTGCACAACATTCTGACAAATGGTCCCAGCTGTTCTGTGATGTGCACAACTTAGCAGCCCCAGCGTCGACATCCTGGACACTCTTTGCTTCATGAGGGGTATTTGGTCTGCCGAGGAATGGAAGCAGCCGTCACAATTCTGAACCGCAGGAAGCAAACAAAGCCCTGATGAGCTCCAAATTCTCAACAGCTGGTTGCAGATGACATTTTTAAAAATGAAAGAAATGAGGAAGGAAGGAAGGAAAAATACAATCCTTAGCCTTGCTGCTTTGGGGCAGGGGGTTTGTTTCTGTGCTGCCCTCCTGCAGCAACATGCCAAATCGTAGTGGGTGGTTCAGAAAGCAACCAGGAAAAACTACAACATAATATTTTGATGTTATGAAAAGTATACAGACTCAAACAACTATTTTGTTCAGTGACAGACCAACACAAGTCAGTGGTAGAGTTGGGGGAGTTGAATTCTCAGAATTAGTTCTGCGCTGAAAACTGTCCTCCAGTTTTTTGGAAGTTTTCTTCCTCTGAGAAAGAGTTTTCAATTTTTCTACCTTTTTTACAGGGCACTTAAGAATTTCTTTAGAATTTTGGTGGCTGCAGAGTTGAGCTTACCATATAAATGCAAGGTGGTCATGGGTGGTTTTCTTCTTTTCTTACTATGAAATATTTCTGCAGTCCTCTGCTTTCTTCCCCAATTCCTGATCTGGAAGAAAACTCAAGAAAGGAACGATGTATTCACCTGAGCTTGAATTTCAATGCGGAAATTGGGAAGACTGGCCTACTGAGCACTTGAGTGCAGTGTGTTCACAGATTTTGTTGTTAAGGGAAGTTCTTCCTTTTACCTTAAAAAAACAAATCCACACCAATTGCCTTAAAATGAGACAGAGCATCACTTCAAATAAAATAAAATAAGAACAAAGGATTAGTTGACAGGCAGGGCCATAGCAAGGGGCTGGCAAGGTGGGCCCCCACCAAGGGCGCAAGCAATGGGGGGCAAAAAATCGGCTAAAATATGTCCATAAATATAAATATTGATTATTGCCAAATAAGAAATGGTTTTAAATAGAGGGTGAATTGAATGGAGGAGGTGGAGGAGAGGCAGAAAGAAGAGCAAATTTGTCCATGGCTAGGGGGCGCAATCAGGACGGTTCTGCCAGGGGCTCAAGATCACCTAGCTAAGGCTGTGTTGGCAGGTGGAAAGTACGCAGTCTCCCCACCTTCCTGTGCTTACAGGAAATTCCAGCCAATGTTTTCAGGAAGCAAAAGCAACCAGGAAGGCTGCACAGTGCAGACCAGAGATGTTCTGTAGAATTTCTGTAGAAATTCACTCACAAACACTGGCCAATTTTAAAGTCAGGTAAGGCATGGGGAGGGGGGACCCCAAACCCCACCTGCACTCCACAGAGTTTCTCTTAAATTTTCTGTCCCCTTTGATAATTTTCTGATGCAATTTATCTTCTCATTACTTGATGGAGAATTGGGGTGATTTCCTCCCCTCCCCACACAGTGCTCATGAGAATAATTGCGAAACATCATCATCTATATCACCAATTCAAAGCTGGGTCAGGAATTACCACCAGGAACCACTGAACTTTAGTGGCCAACCAGCATGAAGGAGAAATGGTGATTGACACCACCGGCTCCCAGTGGGCTTCTTGGTTGCCAGCCTTGCCCCGTTCTGCTCTTTTCTAGCTAGGAATGGAATTTTCTGAAATAGCGATGTCAAGCTTATCCATTTCAGCAGCTTCTTCTGATCATAGGTCTGCCATTTCCAGGATGTGAATGTGTGACTGAGCCATAAGGCAATTAGCTAAACAGTTCGTGTTGGACATGACACATTAATTATTATGTAATTTTCTTTCTCTTCAAAACTTACAACTGCTTTTCTAAAGAATATTCAAGGCAGCAATAGAGCAATGAAAATACATGAAGAAAATATCAGTTTGCAGTGGTCAAATATAGCAGAATAAAAAGAGCTAAAAAGGCAGCAGAAGTGTAGGACCAAGAGCAATAATCTGCAAAAGTTCCGTGAAGTAAATGTGTCAAAGCTGTCTGTCTAAACAGGGCAGAAGTGGGATCAGAGAGGCCTCCCTAGAGAATATATTAGGCACCGTAGCTAAAGAGTTTCTGTCCTGGGTACACACTTGCCAATCTTCTGATGGTAGAGAGGCTCAAAACAGAGGAAGAACAGAGTCTTTGGAAAAGTTAGTATGAAGGCAGGTGATTCTTTTATTATCAATCCAGAGTCAAAGAGAAGTGAAGGCACTACTCCATGGCATAGACTGCAGCCCAAACAAAAGGGGTGTGGGGAGAAATTAACTGTTCTGATAAATAAATGGGCCCTTTAGAGAGGTGGGGGAATCGTCAAATCAAATCAGCACCTCTTCTCCATCCACTAAAAATTCGGGATCCCAGTGTTTACCATTTTTCTTTGGAAGCTTGCAGGTTTTAGTTCTTATGTGTGGGCATTGTCTAGGAGAATCTCAGAATCCAGAGTGATCTGCAAGCAGGAATAATGGGCGATCAGCACTATGTGTAGCTCTGTGACTCTCCTTATGAACTGCAGAAGCAGAATAAATCATGCACAACAACTGGATCTGCAGATCAACTTACTTTGCCTAATTTATACAGGTTGCGGAATTCAACTTTTGTTGACCCATAGTTTTGATTTTAAAACACAGAATATATGAGGTCCCTGTCCACGTCTCATAAACTAAGTTTTTATGTCACCCTAAATGGATTTGCTTGGTTGCCAAGCATTTTTCAACTATGTTTTGGACGTTCCTTTTTCATTTTTGGCTTGGGCAGGCAATCAGGGAAGGAAAATTCAAGTCTGGAAGATAGTTGACTACTGTTGGCTGCAAATAGGTGACTGCAGAGTGCATTGCACTGGGACATACCGTTGCAGCCTGCATCCAGCTGTTAACAGATTCCTAGTGTGTACAGATTTCTACAGCCAAGTCTCTGCAGAACTATGAGTTACAGGGGAATGTTAGTTTGAATTTACAGCTGGTTTGCTGTTCTTTCCCATCAAAATTTGTATGGAAATCCTCCGTTTCTCCTTTTCAACCAAGCAATCCTTTGAGGATCACCTCAGTAACAACATTCTTAAGAATGGATACTTTCTGAAGTATGCTTGCAACAGGTGCATTTGCACTCCAGATTTTTGATGTCCAGCTGTTCCCTAATTATAGCTCAAAGAGGGGGTAATAAATGGGGGAAAGAATGCTGTTCAGAAAACAACACTTTTAGCATGCACACTAGAACGATAGATAAATGTTTTTGAGACAGCAGAAAATGCCTTGAAAGGGTTATTGCTTTCGCTCATGCTTTTCTTTGGATGTGCTATTGCCTCTGACCAGTCAGATGTTGTGAAATGTTTCTGAAAAACTAGTTGAGTCCAAAGGCAAATGTGGGGAGGGTGTGCACACCCAAAACAGTGATTCTTCAATCAAAACACCTTTCACTTTCTAAAGAAAATCTACTATACCTCTTATACTTTCCCAAGCCGGCTTTGTTCTTTACTAAAGAATCAAGTTTAAGAAGATCCCATTCTTGCATAGGTATGAATGAGTAAGTCCTGTTTTAAATCAGCTGTGATTGTATGACCAGCGGACAGCTCTTCATTCAGTGAAGTCAAGCAGGCAGTGGAGTCCCCATGCCAGGCTTCCTCATCGAGGCTGCACGGCTGAACTCCTGCTGCCTTCTGGAGCTTCTTGGGGGGAATGCATCTCCCCCCAGCTGCCCAGTCCACCAGGGGGTGCAACACTTGCCCCGGGGCACCGGCAACCCACGATATGTCACTGCAAGCAGGAATCCTCAACTTTACCCCAAATTAAGAAAAAGTGCAGGGGAAAGAGATGGAACAGAGTGCTGGAGAAACAACACTTCCTTTGGCATTCCCAGCAGGCTCTTTGGTTCCCAACCTCAGTTTTCATTGATCCTCTTAACCCTTACAAAGCTATGGGTTTTTCACACCAGCCACTGTAAAATCAAAAGTGTGCCTAGTGGATTGCTTTTACCATATTTTTCGCTCTATAAGACGCACCAGACCACAAGACGCACCTAGTTTTTGGAGGAAGAAAACAAGAAAAAAAATATTCTGAACCCCAGAAGCCAGAACAGCAAGAGGGATCGCTGCGCAGCAAAAGCAGCGATCCCTCTTGCTGTTCTGGCTTCTGGGATAGCTGCGCAGCCTGCATTCGCTCCATAAGACGCACACACATTTCCCCTTACTTTTTAGGAGGGAAAAAGTGAGTCTTATAGAGCAAAAAATACGGTAATCGGCACCCTTTTCACCTCCAAGCCTAGGGCATTACCGTCAGTGTCACTTGCTCATACTGAAAGTTTCTGACACTGAGCATTTCTTCCTCTTCTTCTCTTAAACACAGTGTCGTTCTTTGCAATATGTTGCGGGCCTTGTTTATGAGACAGTGAGGCGTGCTCCAGTACCAGTTTCATGTTCCCTTCTAATTGCAAGGTAGCCTTGGGGGATTTTGACAGGGTTTTATGTTGTTGTTGTCTTACCACTTCTGTGCCTAAAAATATACTTCTTTCTACCAGAGCTTGAATTGCCCTGGGCATGAGTCTTTGATGCTGTTTTCAGTGCCAAAGCTCAGTCATGGAGTGCAGGTGTGATATTGTGACTTAGCTGAAACCTGGCCTGAGTGAAAGAGAGGCTACTTAAATAAGGCCCAAACCACTTGATTCTTACAGCTGGCTTTTTAAAAAAATGCAATTTGGGAGGCTGCAAGTTTCAGTATGAGAATGGCAGTGAGCAGGGTCTACTGAACCTCTTTCCATTCTGGTCTACTTTTTCTGCTCTGAGTTGCCCCACTCCTTCTGTACTAACATTTTGTACCCTGTGGGTACAGTGCTGCAGATGACAACCACAAAAGAGGAAAGCAACCATGATCTCCTTTCTGGAAGCTCATAGCTCATCCATACTAAAACTGTAGTTTGACTTAGCTAGTCATCTGAATGAGAGCAATAGCTCAATAAAAAAATACTGTAATACATACTGTACATCATTTTATTTGTATGCTGCTTTTCCATAGCTCAAGGCTAGCTCTGTTTTGGTTTGTGTATTGATCCAGAAAAGTGCAAATTGGGGAAGTTTGCATTAAAATGTGAGTCAAACCAATTTCTCCCTCATCCCTAACATATATTAAAGGTAAAGGGACCCATGACCATTAGGTCCAGTCGTGGCCGACTCTGGGGTTGTGGCGCTCATCTCGCTTTATTGGCCGAGGGAGCCGGCGTACAGCTTATGGGTCATGTGGCCAGCATGACTAAGCCGCTTCTGGCGAACCAGAGCAGCGCACAGAAACGCTGTTTACCTTCCCACCAGAGTGGTACCTATTTATCTACTTGCACTTTGAGGTGCTTTCGAACTACTAGGTTGGCAGGAGCAGGGACTGAGCAACAGGAACTCACCCCGTCACAGGGATTCGAACCGCCGACCTTCTGATCGGCAAGTCCTAGGCTTTGTGGATTAACCCACCGCCTTTATATAAATTCCCCTTCTGCTTCATTTCCCTTTTTCTCCTGTTGTGTACTCTACTGTTGGCATTTAGATTTAAAGCTCCTCAGAGCAGGGACTTGTCTTTTTGCTTATAATTGCTCTGTAAAGCACCATATTCATTGTGCACACTTAATCTGCAATAGGTTGCAGACCAGTAGTATCGACTGGACTAACTTTCAGGTTTATGAGAGTGAACGGTGTTGCAACGGTTGTTGGGAGAGCTGCAATCTTAAGAACTGTTGAAATTGTGCTTTCGCCTCTGTTAAGAAGGATGGGATAGTGATGAAGGAGGAATCCATTTTAAATGGACTTATACACAAAACTTTGCAGTTCCAACCCAATTGAGCTTTCCCCACATAGAACCACGTCTTGCATTGATCACCCAGTTTCATACAAGTAATAAACGAGACTAATTTTTACTTGGTTTGGCACTTAGAAATGAATGAACATAGGTTAGTTATGTTCATTAATTTTTGTGAATCTGCTCTTAAGTAGAAGTAGCACTAGATTCAACCCTATTCGCTGAGTGCCCCACCAGTTATTTATTTTTAATAACGCTTCTTTCTGCACAAGCTGGAACAAGGCAGCTAACAGCAAAACCAGATAAGACAATATTGCAATAAAAATTACAGCACAATAAAAGAACAGATAATTAAAACAATATGAATCAGAGAGAAGCAATAAAATTGAGATGTTGTTGACTGAAAAAAAGAAGCCCATTGCCTTTCATGCCTATTAAAAAGCAGGGAATGGACCAGGAGGTGGAAGAAGCAAACATACCTCTCCTGGGAGGCCGTTTCGTAATCTGGGTACCACAATTCAAAAAGCTCTCTTTTCATGTTCACATCAACTGAAACCTTTTCAGAAGCAAGACTGTAAGAAGCGTCTCGGAAGCTGAGTGAAGTTTCTGAGCAGAAACAAAAACCGTAGGTTTTCTTGTTTCTTTTCTCAGGCTAACCAGATTCCCCAAGTTAGAAAGCTTGTGTCTGTTCGCTGGGAAATTCTAACGTGTGAATGAGTACACACTGACTTCAATCATGTGTAAACTAAAATTAACCACCCATTTAATATGTTCTCTGCAATTTACTAGCTAGGAGAGCCAAATGCTTGACTCAGACACACATGGTTTTCCTTTCACAACCCCCATCAACCAAAACCATCTGGCTACATATTATTTTTTATTTTTATTATTTTTGCAAAATTGTACTTTATGATTACTTCATTGTTTGAAGCTAAATAAATAGTATACGCCACACACTAGAATTCCACAGCACTCAAGGTTCCTATGTTTATTCAAAAAGGCACCATGAACCTATAGTTATTCAGATTCTACCTACAATGGGACAAACTATTAATGCATTAGGTAGTAAACTTTTGAGCAGCAGCTGCTCTGTTTGTCATGTGCTGATAGTCTGGCTGTCATTTGTTAAAGTCAGCTGAGGTTGTCAATTGGTGAATTACAGCAAGGGTGGGGGACCTCTGCTCCTTCTATCCTCTGATTCCAAACCTGCACTCTGATGCACAGTTATATAGAGGCAAATCCCCTTTCCCAGCTGCAACAAAGCATGCCTCTTCCATATTGGTTTCTACAGCCACAGTAGGCGCTGTAACCTTCCAAATGTTTGACTTCACTCACAAAGGCACACTCTTCCATTGTCTCCCGAAACAGACAGACGCCAACAACTTTGAAATCCCACTGAACTCAATAGGACTTACTTCTCTGTCAACATAAGCAGGACTGGGTTGTAACTGGGTGGTTTTTTTTTAATATAAAACTTGCCCCTGCTCACCATTTGTTGTTTTGTCTTATAATCTACATTTACTTTACAGCATTATCCCTGTAACTTGATCTCCAGGGAATTAAGCAGCCTGCATGCACACAGTACCCCCATTAACTGATTAACTGTGTGAAAGTCCTCTGGCCATCAGAAATGTAATGACTTTTCAGCTAATCACTCTGCAGTCTCAGGTGTGGCATTAATGATTGACAGGGCCTTGGCCGTTTGCGCAGCAAGCTAGAGTGGGGCTTTGCAGACCAGTGACTCAGTGTGTGGGGATAAGGAGGCCCTTTGCTGGGAACAAACCTCTCTGCCTCTGCTTCCCTCCCAGTTGCCTGGGGACATTGGTGAACGGGTGGCAGTTCATCGGTAGAGCACATGAAGAGCTGAATTCCTGGCATCTCCCAATAAGAGGATTAGATTGCAGGTGATGTAAAAGACCTCTGCCTGAGACCTAGATTCCTCGGGCAAAGAACAGGTGTTTGTTTTTATGTTAAAGTATTTTTATCCAGCCTTTTTGCTTTTAACAAAAGAAGGGCATGAAACTCAACCTTCTGGTAGTTCAGTACCTGGCCAATTAGATGCACCTGGGAAGTTCATGGCTTTTTTGCAGCCGGAACTTGCTGGAACTCAGTTCTGGCACCTCTTTTCTAGAGTAATAGTACTGGGGAAGCTCACCAGCAAGACACAAGTGGAAGAGCCCTCTCCCTCTGTGGCTAAACTTCATTTAGAGGAAGTTTGTCACACTGAGGGCCAAATTCCTGTCTGGGTCACCTTCTGGGTCCATGTGGCAATGGTAGGTGAAGCAAAAGGGAGTGGGGCAGCCAATGTAAATTTAAAGGTGCTGACCTTTAAAGCCCTGGACAGCTTCAACCCTGTATACTTGAAGAAGAATCAACCCAGACACTGAGGTCTACCTCCAATGACCTTCTGGCAGTTCCCTCACTGTAAGAAGCGAAGTTACAGGAAACCAGGCAGAGGGCCTTCTTGGTAGTGGCAACCGCCCTGTATAACATCCACCCATCACATGTTAAGTAGATAGATATCTACACGACTTTTGGTGTTTTTATATCTTGCTGGAAGCCACCCAGAGTGGCTGGGGCAACCCAGTCATATGGGCTGCATATAAATAATAAAGTTGTTGTTGTTGCTGTATTTACAGTAGGCTAGTTTGTTCACACACCCCTCTATCATCCATTCATTCAACAAGGAAGCATTATCTGAGATCAAGGACACGTTCCAGACAGGGAAAAATATTTGAGTAGGGAGAGAAGCAGGGGCGCTGAGAGTTGCTACCTGGGAAGAGGGTGTGTGGCTGAGGAAGGGGTGTTCTGGAAGGGTCCTGAGGGCCAGATGGAGAGGCAGAAAGGGTCACAGTTTGGTCCCAGGTCTAAGGATTCCCATACTGCCTCTAAAAGCAGCAAGAATGCCCAGCAGCTTGGGGGTAGTCCAGGCACAGGTAAACTCGGCCCTCCAGATGACTACAATTCCCATCATCCCTGACCATTGGTCCTGTTAGCTAGAGATGATGGGAGTTGTAGTCCCAAAACATCTGGAGGGCCGAGTTTGCCTGTGCCTGGGGTAGTTCCTGCTTTTAAAAGGTCCTAAAGTGAAAGGGTTGGTAGAGAAGCTGTGGGCCATTCTTTAAAAAAAGCAAAACGGCAGGTGTCATTTTTAGGCAATGGGGCCAGGCAGCCCTTTTGAAAAGTGGCAGTTGCATTTATTGACTGAACGAAGATGTCTGGAAAGGGAAAGACTGAAGAAAATTCTACTGCAGTAGCAAAGAGCATTTATGGATGGTAATGCGTTATTATACTGATACGTCATTTAATGTTTCTGTCAAAGCAAATACTGTGCGGTGGGACTTTAATGAGGTCTGACTGGAAAAGTGAAACAATATTGAATTGAGGCCATGTGATGAGAACTTTCATAAAGACTTGTACGTTTCAGATTCCCCCCCCCCCCCCCGCAGTTCTTTCTTGGTAGGTTATAAAATGTAGAAATAAATGTCCGGAGCAGAATTATTCCCCCCCGCTTCCAAATATGATTTGTGCCACCTGCAGTGTGACTAAGGTTAGGCACTATATTCATGATGGAGAATGATTGTGTACAGCAGGTGAAACTGAGGGAGTAGTTATGACTAACTTAAGTCCATTGATTTCGGGGGCAGGAGGTCTACTCTGAATATGACTTAGTTAAATTCTACCCTGTGTGCCTAACATCCAGCTAATAAACCAAGGTGCTAGTCCTCAAGGTGGCATGGAGTTTGTAAAAACTGAGCTGTTTGCAGATTATGCTTTAGTGGACTGTATTCACATGGTATCTGAAGAGGTGTGAATGCATACAAAAGCTCAAAACAATAACAAACTTAGTTGGTCTCTAAGGTGCTACTGGAAGGAATTTTTTAATTTAATTTTATTTATTTTGTTTTGTTTCAACTACGGCAGACCAACATAGCTACCTACCTGTATTCACATGGAACATCTTGAATATTGCCCAGTAAGTTTTCACCTTTAAGGCATGCGTGCATGCATGCGTGCGCGCGCGCGCGCACGCACACACACACACACACACACATATATAAATGAACTATTTCCATGAACCTGTTGGGAAAATTACATTGCAATCTTTTCTAGAACGTAAAAGATCCGCCTGTTGTAGACTGCCTATTAATACTGAGCTCTCATGGAATTGGCATCCTGGTTAGAGTACTGTACATCAAACATGAAAACATGAGAAAGTTACTTCAAATGTACCTCCAGCTGTTGCAAGTGAAACATTTCGTGTGAATGCTGGTTAGTTGGCCCAGGGGTGTGTAGGGAAGCAATTCATGTGATAGCATTTAATGTGCAACAGAAAGCAAGCATTGTAACATTTGACCTTTCAACAGGGTCAAAGGTTACATTTCTTTCTCAAAAATGGTTTTGCAAATCTTTTTCAGAGCTGATAGACACACACCTTAGCTGGATACAAAACATTATATGAGACAGAATGACTGTGCTTTTTTGAACCAAGCAATCAAAGTCCAAGGTAATTGACATTTTCCTGACTTTTGTCTAGCTGCAGATTTTCTTAAATTTTGTTTGATTTAGCTGGGTTTCTTCTGTCAATGTCATTTTGGTTTGGTTTGTTTTTGGTTGAAAGGTTAATTATAGAAATATATAGTATTTGGTGGGTAGGGAAGTGGTTGGGCAGCGGGGCTGTGACATGTCGCATGCTGTGTTTTAAAAATCATTGACACTTACCAACATTGGCTGTTCTTGTTTTTAAAGCATTGGGGTCTGGAGTTTTCCAGATATTTCAAACGCATTTGCCTGCTCCCAAAATGAACGTGGCCCCTGCTCCTCAGGCTGCATCATTTTCCTATGGGGACTTTTCTGTGCAATTGGTTTCTTAATTCTCTGGCAGTGCTCATTTTGTGTACAAAAATAAAATAAAAAAATCTGGTTGATTTCAGAAGGAATAATTTGCTTGGAGCAAGCCATGCCGTATGGTGTGTATCTTATCTGCAGCATAGTTCAGAGACGAGAATGCAAGCTATATAGCAGATTAACTTCAGGTTCTTTTGCCAAACACTAGGGGCTTGATCCAGCTGCTGATAAATTACAGAGCAATCCTAAATATAGGAATCCATCGTAAATTGCACCAATTCCATAATTCATTCAGGGCTAGGCTGGCAGATGGAAAAACCCCTTATCAGTGCAAGTTCCACATGTTGCCATACTGAATGGAGTTAGGATCCACGGTACATCCCCCTGCCTGGTCCTTCTCCTGCCACTCTGCTGGAACACCCATTTTTCAGGGCTTAACTGCAGCTGAGCTGCAATGAAGGCCATTAACTCTGGCTTATATGCAACTGTAGGGATGCAGGTGGCACTGTGGTCTAAACCACTGAGCCTCTTAGGCTTGCCAATCAGAAGGTTGGTGGTTCGAATCTGCACAACGGGGTGAGCTCCCATTGCTCTGTCCCAGCTCCTGCCTACCTAGTAGTTCAAAAGCACACCAGCGCAAGTAGATAAATAGGTACCGCTGTGGCGGGAAAGTAAACGGCATTTCCGGCACTCTGGTTTCTGTCACGATGTTCCGTTGCGCCAGAAGCGGATTATTCCTGCTGGCCACATGACCTGAAAAGCTGTCTGTGGACAAACGCCAGCTCCCTCGGCCTGAAAGCAAAATGAGTGCCGCAACCCCATAGTTGCCTTTGACTGGACTTAACTGTCCAGGGTTCCTGTACCTTTTACCTTTATATACAGCTGTGCTGGGATGTGGGGTTTATTATACCTATTAGGTCCATAAATTACCATATATAGTCAACACAAAAAAGCGACAATTTGTTGTTGACAAAGGACAGCTGGACATATAAAGGGCCCCATTATCTTCAGTAGCTTAGGGCCTCATCAAACCTAAATCTGCCCCTGGTAAGAGGATTCTACTCAGAGACTCCTAAAATTCAAGCACTGGAAGTAAGGTGAGGGATGAGGGAAGATTCCATTCCCTTCACCTGCAAATCCCTTTTTGAGATATAAAGTGGACACCTCGCTCTTCCTTTATGCATGAACTGGGTGGATGCATTGCATAGCTGCTGCCATCACTTCTATTGCGACTCTCAACCTTTGGTTTACAATGGAACTATGGTTTGGGTTAACCATGGCTGCTTAAGCATGCATTAAATATCAAACCATGTTTAGCACCAGGAAAGGGGAGGAAAATGGCAGGGGTGGGGAGAGAAAGGGTAAGGGGCAAGAGAGGACATTTCCAAAAATGATCTCATCTGTAAAGATCTTTAAGCCATCTTCAAATTTATTTATTTTTCACCAAATTTAGTACAGAGAAAAAGAAGCCAGTGAGTCTAGATGCCCTTTATAGTGTATGCATTTCAATGAATACAGTGGTACCTCGGGTTAAGAACTTAATTCGTTCCGGAGGTCCGTTCTTCACCTGAAACTGTTCTTAACCTGAGGTACCACTTTAGCTAATGGGGCCTCCTGCTGCCGCTGCGCCGCCACCGTGCAATTTCTGTTCTCATACTGAAGCAAAGTTCTTAACCCAAGGTACTTTTTCTGGGTGAGCGGAGTCTGTAACCTGAAGCGTCTGTAACCCGAGGTACCACTGTACTGGTTTCTGGTGGGGTGGGGGTGGGGGAATAGGACATGTCATTTTAAGAGGTGAAACGTAATTTTTCAAATTTCTTCAGTGAGATGTCTCAAAAATACATGTTTGGGTGTGAGCAATTCAAATTTGCTATTATTTTTGTAATTGGACAACAATTAGCTTCCTAAGTCTACATTTGATGAAAGAAGCACATAAACTGCTTGTGAAAAACCAAAGAATTTTAATTTTACCTTCTGAAAATGTCAGGTAATTCTAAATGGTAATCAAAATAATTAAAAATATTATTAATATAACTCCAAGTACTTCGCAATCCTTTTTAATAATTTCTGTTCAATTTTGCCAAGCAAAACTCAATTACATGAATTAAACCAAAATATCTTTTGAATTCCCAAGACATGTTACAACATTTTGGCACCCCTCATTTTTGGAATTTGAACATTCTGTAGGGGGACAGGCAGGAAAGACCTAGGTTTGGGCTTCCTGGAGGCATCTGCTTGCCACTGTGGGAAACATTTTTATCTCAGCCTCAATGATAAAATGGGAAGGGGACAAATTTAATCGACAGATTTAAAATTTGCCATGCTGTCTTTAAGTAAAATTCACACAACTAAATTGGGGTGGTATTAATGAACCTGTTCTGCTTTCAATAAATGATGAAGAGGCCACAAGAGCTTCAGGGCATGCTGGCTGATTGCAATACAAGCCACATTTATGGTTCTGTTGGGAAGTGCTGAAATGGATAGAGCTGTTGCTGGAGATGGGTTAGAAATCAGCTCACATTTAAAGGTGAACCTGGCTAATAAGCACTTTCTGAAATAACACACGAACTGAAAAAACAGCCACCTTTCGAAATCTGCAGTTCTTCAGATTTAGCAATGCAGCTCACTAATACAGTAACGTGTTTCAAAAATGCATATGATAAAGTATGCCTACATTGGTGAAAATAACAAAGAAAAATGCATTGTATTATGGGAAATTGCATACAAAAATACGTATATTAGGAGAAACATGCTGAAATCGTGATGAATTTTCATGAGCAGTTTAAATATATACAAATATTTGTGTGGAAGTATGGAAAATTAAACACGACGCGGGTGGTGCTGTATCTAAACCACTGAGCCTCTTGGGCTTGCCAATCAGAAGGTTGGCGGTTCAAATCCACACGACGGGATGAGCTCTTGTTGCTCGATCCCAGCTCCTGCCAACCTAGCAGTTCGAAAGCACGCCAGTGCAAGTAGATAAATAGGTACCACTCTGGCGGGAAGGTGAACAACGTTTCCATGCACTGCTCTGGTTTCACCAGAAGCAGCTTAGTCATGCTGGCCACATGACCCGGAAAAACTGTCTGTGGACAAATGCCGGCTCCCTCGGCCTGTAAAGCGAGATGAGCACCTCAACCCCAGAGTCATCTGCGACTAGAATTAACTCTCAAGGGTCCTTTAACTTTACCTTTACCTTATGGAAAATTGAAAACGGAACATTGAGAAATGGAGAGAAATCAAACTGAGACATTTGCCCATCACTAGTTATAGTTTAACCAAACAATGGTTAAATTGCTAGTTTAGAAGAAAGAAGAAGAAGAAGAAGAAGAAGAAGAAGAAGAAGAAGAAGAAGAAGAAGAAGATTTATACCCCGCCCTCCCTGGCCAAAACTGGGTTAAGGGCGGCTAACATCAAATATATAACACATCACCATAAAATCAAGCAATCAATTAAAATACATCTTAAAATCAAGTCAGAATCAAAGTGAAATCCAATCAGATGGCAACCCGCAAAGTAGGAATGAGGACCTTAAATGCTCACCAGGCCTAAATGATCTTATATGAGCCTGTGAGAAAGGTTGGGGGACCACTTTCATGCAAGTTCTTATAAGGATGCCGAAGCAAATGCATAAACGCTGCTGAGCATGGCGCATGTTTACATGGATCGGCTCGTGCCACATGCACAACACACCAGCTGGGATGTGTGCCGATGCTTCTGCTCTGTAATACAGGCTGTTCTTGGGTGCGCACTCTTTCAAAATCTGTTGTCCACAACAGTGTAATCCTGTGTACACAGCACTCCCCTTTATCTAAACCTCTGATTATCTTAATCTTTTGGATGCCGTCCCAACCATTTGACTAAATGAGGGCACATTTTTATTAGATATTTACGAGAATCAAAGCGCAGTATTCAGGCCTCAGGAATTTTTGGACTCTTTACCATCATCTCCCCCTTTCCCCCTCCACTGCAAAGGCAGAGTGAGTCATAATAAGCCTGAGATATCTGCTGTACAATCATCAAAAGTACATAAAAAAATATGAGTGGATTGGAAAAAGTGAATATGGAACAGTTGTTTACCCTTTCATGTGATATGGGGACCGGGCAGGAGGGGTGATGACATGAACTTGTGGCAGGTTTTAAAAGCAATGTGCTCCACACCCCCGCTATGAATAGCATATATTTGACTTGCCGGATGCATTCAAAATTAGTTCAAAAAGTGCCTAGATGAAATTACTGACAATTAATTTAAGGTGTTTCTCCAGCATGCACAACGCTGCCCACTCCATTGCACTTGAAAGTGTAAGGAAATATGACTTTGGAGACTTTGAACCAAGTAGAGGATGTTTCGTTAATTAAACAACTGCTTGTGTTGCTAATTCAATTATTGGATTGCCAAATGGCTGCCGTAGATCCTATATGCAAAATACTGGAAGAACTAGAAGGTTACTTATATACTTTAGCAAAATATTCCACTCATTGGCACAATTAACACTCTCGCTGACATTCTCTTTCGGTTTTCTTATGATAAGGCGTGGATAAAAATGACTTCACTTGCAGCTCTACCAAATTGTAAATGTGTTCTTGCCTATTAAAATCAGCTCCTACCAATTAATCAAGCAAACTTTAGTTGATTGATCTACTGATTAAATTAATCTAAGCTTGTGGCATGAGTTACATTGTATTATTTTTTTATTTGAAAAATAAAATCCGTATGGCATTGCTCGGCCCATTGCCAATCTAGCTTCAGATTTTTTGCTGGCTCCATAGCATTAATCATGAACCAGCAATTGCACATTGTGTAGTATAGGCTCTGTTACATCAGGGTGCAGCCTATTAGTCTTTTGCTCGCTGGCATGCAGTTGGAAGCTCAACCATCCACTCAAAAGCATCCGGGCATACAGTTTAAGATAAGTGTGCTGCTGATCAATTGCCAAAGCTTAGGATGTTGCTTAAACCTTTAAAAGGCTGGTGTGACTTATCAGGTCTTCACATTTTTTGGATAGCTCTGGGGGAATAGCTCTAGAAATTACCCTGATTTAGAGTGATGCTACACAGTATTAACCATTCATATCCAATCGTTTATACTCTGGAGATACCCTTATCGAAGTTGCAGGTCAAATCAGTGTGGCTTCTTTAATGATGTTTCCATGTATCTGGGCAGCACCGAGCTTCAGTGGCGGACTTTGGGCTCTCAAATCTCAGCGGTGCCCCATGCGACGCTAAAATTCAATGACACCTCCCCCCCCCCTGCCTCTCACACACTGTTTTGTGACCTCTGTGGCATGGCACCCATTGCAAATGCAACAGTCATGCTACCCAAAAACCGCATTTTGGGGGGCTAAGAGTTGCCATGGAGGACAACTTGGAAACGTTCACTAACTAACTTTGCATGTTACTGGAGAGCATTACTGTTGCAAAGTGCAAAAAAAAAATCTCAAAAGTGACACAATATGCAGAAGCGGGTTGTTTGACTGTCAAGGCATGGGCTATTTCAGCAGGCACCCTCAGTGCTGGAGCGCAGGCGATGACAGCTTAAGGCTGCAATCCTAAGCACACTTATTAGCAAATAAGACCCATTGAATTCAGCAGGACTTTCCTCCACATCTTAAGAATTGTGCTAGGAAGCATTCCTGCTTTTTAAACAGCTTCACTTTATTGGGCACACAGTACGACGGCATTTGCATTTGTGCAGGAAAGAGGATGCTGCCATCCTTTTCGAATATTCGTTGTCCACAGCGCTGCTCCTGGTGCAGTCAGCTCTTTACACAATCACATACTGCACAAGCCATCTTCACCATTCATGTCAAAAGAGGGTGCATGGAGCTCTCCTCTCCATTGATGTGAGGGGGGATCTCATTATGGGCAGGAAGACCCATGTATAAATGGGCACAAATGAAAAATGGCTGAAATCAGAGTAGGGGGTGCGACTTCAGTTCTGGTCTTAGCTGCAAGAGCTTTGATGCCTCACATGCCAAAGGTCATTAGTGGTGCTCCACGTGACTTCAGTTGTGTTTCATTTACAATTCATTTGTGCAGCACTTCACTTAACCCTCCAACACCCCTCTGATGAAAATTGGAACGTGTATCCTTTGGTGCCTTGGTCTTGTGGCCGCCCGCTGACTTGCGCAAGACAGTGGTACCACTGCAAGCACCAGCTGGCAATGGAGTGGGGGCAGGGGGAGAAACAGGACATTCCAGGATCACATCTGAAGCTGGTATGGGTTCTGTGTAATTCCAGGAATGTCCTGTGAAAATTGGGACACAAATTGGCACAAGAGAAATCCGAAGTGAGATCCGAAAGCCCAGCACAGGAAGAAACCAGCCAAGCCCAGAGTGCTGGCTGCTTAAATGAGCGAGGGTTGGATCCAAGGGAAGCCGCCCCCAGCACAGCCCAAGTCCCAGCCTGCCCCCCTCCCATTTGCCAAAGCCCCCTCCGCCCATCAGGAAGGGCCCAGCCAGGTTGAATTCCTCTGTCAGGGCCCCAGTGAAGCCTCCTCCGTCCCGCAATGCCGCCGCACGCAAAAGGGTGAGCGGCTTATGCACCAAAAGCATATGGCTCAGGCACTTGTATAAAGGCCATGCACATGCAGGTAGGGGCACACTCTGTACTACACTTGCGTTGCCCAGTTTCAGCAATCCTTGTGCAGGACTACTGGTGGCAGTCTCCATAGCTGGCAAGAACTTTGCAGAGCTCCCACACCCACCAAGGGAAATGCTGAATTTAGCACTGAATGCTGTTAATTGGAACTCAGGGCTCCTTCTCCCCGAGGCAGTAAACCTGGATCTGGCCTGTACCACTTCAGAGTATTGTTGGAGGCTTCCTCTGTCATGTGGCAGAATGTTCCTTGATGGAAAAAAAGAGATCACCCTGCAGGGAACTCCCATGTCAGGAAGGAGGCCAGACTAGAACCCTATACTCCCTGGCATCTAGTTTTCTGTGAATGTTTATTTTATTTTTTGGCAGGGGGTGGATGGGAGGAACATTCAGTTCTATAAATTTCCATCTGAAGAGGTACAGACCAGACACAGGTGAGGGCGAGGTATGCGTACCTTATGCACTGACTTGCATTTTGTGGGCATAATCCAGAGGAAACTAGGTGTGGCAGCAAACCTGTGAAAGAAATGAGACCTGATTCTTCCATGAGATGTGTTCAGCACAGCTCTGAACTGGGCTTTATCTATCCCTAGAAGCACTTGCCTCAGTACGCTTAAAAAAGATTAACGTCATTTTGCTCTTTAATCCATCAGGGATTTTCCTTGCTCACATTTAAAATGTTAACACTATTCAACCATTCCGCCCTACACACACACACACACACACACACACACACACACACATATCCCTTTCTTTTTCTTATTTGGCTGCCTTGGTGCTTTCTAACAGGAAAAATGTCACATTTCCAAACAGGTTGATTTCATTAAATAAAAGGAAATGTCTCTACAATGGAGAGCTTTCCCCCCCTCCTTCTCCTATACCTAACTATGTGAACAAATGTGTTGATAAATAAACCAGCCCGCAGCTCAGTCTTGCTTGTTTACTGAAAGGAAATGAAGCTCCACTCCCTCATTAGTGCTGATGCCCACCTCTTTTTACCTAACTGCTATTTTTAGCGCTCAAGAGACTGAAAAATTTCCATTGAAGATCTGCTCTTCTCATTTCCTGGGTATAGAAAACAGGAAGGCTTTTTTAATTTTTTAATTTCTTTTTTTTTTTAAGTGTCAGCCTTTGGGTCGTGTAAAACTAGATCAATTTCACCTCCCGCTGGCTGCTCCCTTACATTGCGACACTCCAGAAGGGCAGCTGATCTGGGAAGCAAGTGTGCCTTCAGGCTTTGTTATTTACAAAAAACCGAGCAGCTCCCGAAAGTCCAAATATAAAAATAAGTACTGCCTGATTCCATGCATGTGCATTGAACTGCACCCCAAAGGTTTGGAGCACATTTGCAGCACAATTTTATGTTGCAGGACATTTTATCAGGAGCAAGCGTGTAGAAGACTGCAACAATCTTAGACACATATCTTATGTTCATAAGATAAAATCTCACAGTGTCTTGGATTTCACGGGTCTTTTCACTGTAATTTTTGCAGTCCTGTGGTTGTAGTTGAGGAATCTCTCTAACGTGATATCTTGTGGAATATCCCAGCCCCCTCTCACTGCCCACCCCCCCCCAAGAAAGATATAAAACAAAACAAAACATGATAATTATTTATCTAACAATTTCAAAATTCAAAAGCCAATGTTTGTACCAAAATTGTAATAAAATCACTATAAATTGGGATGTTAGTCAAGAACATTGGACAATTGTTAATGAAGTCTCAGAATTAAATTGATTAAGTTTTTCCACATTAACCCTGGCCAGTTGCATCATGCTGCACATTTCAGTAAAAGGTAAAAGGTAAAGGAGCCCTGGACGGTTAAGTCCAGTCATAGGTGACTATGGGGTTGCGGCGCTTATCTCGTTTTCAGGCCAAGGGAGCCAGCGTTTGTCCACAGACAGCTTTGTGAGTCATGTGGCCAGCGTGACTAAACTGTTAAAATGCCATTTACCTTCCCATTGCAGCGGTACCTATTTATCTACTTGCACTGGCGTGCTTTCAAACTGCTAGGTTGGCAGAAACTGGGACAGAGCATCGGGAGCTCACCCCGTCACGGGGATTCGAACCACCAACCTTCCGATCAGCAAGCCCAAGAGGCTCAGTGGTTTAGACCACAGTGCCACCTGTGCTATGTTTAAGTAGCTGAGCCCGAACAGCAGTCAGCCAATGTACAGATGCCCAGAGTTAGTACTTCAGCATTGCCCAAAAGGAAGGGAAATGGAGACCCTGGGTAATAGTGGAGCAGCAGAATTATTTTTTAAAAGGAACTGCATTATCTGAAAGATTGCCTCTTCAGACATACTTTCCCATGGTCGCTGAGATCCAGAGAGGATGCTGTCCTAGCCATGTTATCCATGCATGGAGTTTAAGGATTTAGGAGGAGTCACTCTTGAACCTGCCTTGGGGCCTTTTTGATTCTAGCATCACTGTGCTCTTCAGATACTGGACAGTCTTTGTTTAGGCTGGCTTTAAGTGGTCATTGATTTTGGGTGAACGAAGAGTCAGACACGACTAAACGACTAAACAACAACAACAAAAATATGTGATTCTGAACACATCTTTAAATACCGTGTTTGGGATGCCAACATTCTTTGAAAAGAATTAGCAACAGGTGTTCTGGATCAGGGCCACACACGGTGTGGGGATTAACCCTTTCCTTCTATCTTTTACCCCGAAAATCCTTTCCCTAGAGCTGCCATTTTTAAAATCTTTTGTTTTTAGTTGGATATGTACTTGCTTTGATATTTTTTGGTTTGTTCTATCATTCTGACCTTGATGAGGGGTTATTCCTGCAAGCTTTATGGAGCATGGGCTTCAGCACATGGAGGCATACATACTGGCTGACAAAACCAAGGGGGGATTGGGTACATTTCCCATTCATTATGAGAAATCATCGTAATATGCCCAAGAATGTGAATTGATCAGAGATGCTTTTGCCTGGGCAATATGCATAATTCCCCACATGAATTGTGGATCAATTACCCAATATGGTTACTTGTGCATATTTTCTAACATCACCTGGACACCAGCTAAACATTGCCCAGCTAAACGTGCAAAATCCCTTGTTTGTGTTCTCAGTTTGTGGAAATAAATGTTTTGGAACAGGAAACATCCTGTAATTCTCCTCTTTGAAATGAAATGGCTAGTGCCAGGTTTGACAGTGGAACTCTGTAAACACTAGTTGAGATGGATTTTTTAATATTGAAATTGTGGATAGTATTTTTATACCTTTGGCCATGGAGTCATGGGGTTGTGAAACTTTAGAAAAAGCACAGATTTCAATCATTGTCTCAGAATCCTGTTATCCAGAAAATATGTTAGTTCTCATCTTCTTCTTGCAAAAAGGTTTTTTTAAAAGTTCTTAAGGCTGCAGAGAGAGAGGCTCACCATTCTGTGAGCGGTATCTAGTGGAATTTATCAAGCCAGAAAGGAGCCCGGCACAATTTTCAGTGAGGATGCACAGACTTCACTGCTGGGTAGAACTCCTACATATACAGCTGTCAATTTTGCCTGTTCTTAGATCAGAGTATAGGTTAGAAAACGGGGGGTAAAAATGAGAAGCTATAGCATTATGCTGCAAATAGTTTTAGATGCATTATTACATTGCATTGCCATTTTGTATTCTTCCCTCCCTCCAAAGAGCAGAGAATAATGTATGGCAAGGGTCTGATGCCCATTGTAGGATTGGGGGCAGAGCAAAAAGTGGGTCATGCTAAAGAGGTATTCCAGCTAGGCAAAAGCAGCCACGAAGGACACAGAGCAAGGCTAATAAGAGTTTGGCCTGACACACTCACACACACACACACACACACACACACACACACACACCACTTTTTCCAGTTCATTAGTTTATTGTTCTAGCCAAAGGTCATGACAAATTTGTATTAAGCAATATTATTAATAAAGTAATACAAAACATACATCTGTAATATAAAAATCTGCAATGATTTAGCCATGTTTATTAGCATTAAAGCACAGTTTCCCTTGTGCATCTCTTGACAGCTCTAATTCGAGTATTGTTTTGCCCTTTTAAAATCCAAATCGCCAACATCCATGATGTAAGAAAGAGAAGTTACCAGATGTAGCAACTAACTCAAATCCAGTTTGATTTCAGATTAAACCTCTGAATCACCACAACAATTTATAGCGATTTTATCTCATTTTTTTGGTGGGGTGGTTTTCTTTAAGCCAGTACATAGAGGCCTACTCTCTGTGTTACAAAGCTATTATTGCCGCTCAAAAGAAACCAAACCACTTCTGCCGGCGTGTACACACACATTTACATTTTATCTTCACAACAACCCTGAGATGGTAGATTAGGCTGAGAAATAGTGACTGTCCCGGTGAGGTTCACAACTCTGTGATGATTCGAACTCAGGTCTTTAATCACTCATCCATGCTGGGTCTCTGCATTGCTTTTAATGGCAAATCACACTAGTGACTTCATTTACTGTTCCCTTTAATTGTAACACCTTTTTTTTCCCCCTTCCTCTTTTCCTTCACAGTTAACGAAATTATCAGGAAAGAGTTTTCTGGACTCCCTGCCAGAAGTCAAACATAGAAGAAGAGATTTGCGCTACAACTTTTACTGAATGCTTCCGTACCTGACCTCTTAGATTCTTCTCCTGCCCCGTCAGCCTCCTGCTTCCTTAACTGATCATCTCAAGGCACCGGTTCAACACCAGGAACAATGCACTGGCTTCAAACTGACAGCTTTGACTAAGCAGCTCGGCACCTCTCACTGTAAACATCAAAAAGAACACTCTTCCTTTTGTCCAAAGATCATGTCGTTCTCATGTAGCAATGCATGTGCCTGGCACAACCTAGTAATATGACTACACAGAGAGAGAGAGAGAGAGAGAGAGGAAAGAGGACTTCAGCAGCAACGAAAAGAGAACATCAATCTAGAAGCCTGTGTTGAAGCAAAGTAGAATTCTATGTGTGCTGGGAACAACAGATGAATTGCAAAGTCGCCCGCTCAGCAAAATACAGAGTGTGATGTTCCTAGAAAATTATCAGATTTGGGGAGGGAGGAAATTAATGGCCAGAACTAATTATGAGATAACGCATAGGCAGTGTGAGGCAGAAAAACATAAAGGAACAGATCTCTGCTTGCATCATGTATTTTTGTTCTTTTTTAAACCGAGGCATCGCTCTGCACGGTATCATAGGAGTTTCGGTGTAATTCAGGAGGGCTGCTGTAATGGAAAGGGGGAAGAAAACCATGCAGTGTGGGCATAATGCTTTGTGATGCTGTAAAGCAGTTCTCTAGATTGTGGCTTTACCACATTGTTGCTCAGATCATGGGATGCACTGAAGCCACATTTTCACTGCTTTGGACTAGAAAAGAGACGAACTCAAGGCATAGTACAGCCAAAAATTCGGTTGTAGGTTTTTTTTGTGTTTTTTGGTAAGGCCTGCAGATTTCACAGAAGAGTTTTCAGCATTTGCTTAAAACTCATTTTTGAAATCGGTGGAACTTACAGTGGTTAACTTTGGCTTGGTGGTGCTTCCAGTTTCCTATTAATTTATCAGGTGCTGCATTTGACTATATGGATGGCCCTGCAAAATTGAAACAGGGGTTGTTGTTTTTAGGTTCCCTCTAAGCCCTACAAAGAGCAGAATATTTTTAAAGTCATCTCAACTTGAACTGGAAAGTGCTATTATGTTTTGTTTTTCGGGCTTTTCAAGTTCATCAAATCTCAAGCTTTCTCATAAGAATCATAAGAGCAGGCAACCCTAAAAGATCTTACACTTTCAAGTTTTTATTTACAGAAAACATATGATACTGAATAATTGAGGCTGCCATCTTGGGAGTTACCTGGGAGTAAGTCCCATTGCATTCAATTGGGACTTACTTCTGAGTAGCTGCATATAGTATTGTGCTGCCAATTATTGAAATCAAGTGCAGTTTCTTGGTGCTCATTGCGATAGTTCTCAAAACGCCCAGAAAACTCAGGGATCCTTCTTAACGATGTTGCAACAGAAGTGGTTTTCTCCTTAGTGAAGTATATATAAATTTCCTAGCAAGAATGATTAACATGTTCTCAATGTGGAGATCTTGTTTTCTCTAACAGTTGTGTTGCAATGAGGAACAGCCTCTCTTCTTGGCCACCTTGCCGTATTGCAGAATTGGGGACTCAAGAGTCAGTCTACACATCTGGGTAGAGCACATGGTACAGATTCCTGAAACTGCACCATTTCAGACTGAAGATGGGGAAGCGGGAAGTTGTTGCATGTCGGCATGTTGCTCCAGAACATTTTCCTGCCTGTGGAAAAGTATCATGTCAGGGTCAGACAGCAGATACTTCTACCTGACATGCTAGCTTGTCACAAGTGTGTGTGTGTGTGTGTGTGTGTGTGTGTGTGTGTGGTGGCTTCAAACATGTAGTTCCCTATCTTCAATCCCGGGAGCTCTGTACCCAGATGTGTGGACTGACTCAAGCATAGTCTTTCAAATAGTATACTGAAACAGTTAGTACTCTTATTGCTAAAGTACTGGCTCACAGTTTGTGTCCCCTGCCCTGGCCCCACAACACATGTTGGGCAGAAGGGAAACAAGTCCTAACGCCCTGTGTCAACTGGGCACTCCAAAATAATTAGTAGCCGCAGGAAGAGTTCCTACAGACCCAGAGCTATAACAAGTCCTTCCCATTGCACCAGCTCTTTATTAATGATAGTGAATTTGTAGCAGTATTTGCTCCCTGCTCTCCATTCTGTTGATCTGATTCCCTCTTGGGATGTCTGCACTACCAAGCAAAGAAAGTGGGACCAGTTCATCTGCCATGGGCGTCTTTAAAGTTTGTGCAATGTTGGCAAAGCGTGTTACATTCCAGAAGTTCTGTTGTGCTGGCAGAGCTCCCTACCAGATGATCAAGTCAAAAGTTACCAAGTCCACACAAAGTTAGATGAGAGTTTTGCATTCCATCCTATTTCTTTTTTAAAAACGAGGCCACAGAAACTCTTGTTGCATTTTTTTTCCTGCCTTTGGGGGATGTCACTGTTTCCATTAAGAAGCCATAATGACATTAAAGCTGATCTTGTTTAGCAAGGCACATTATAACACTGAAAGTAGCTAAGGGAAATTTTTCTAAACCAGGCTTCCTCAACCTCGGCCCTCCAGATGTTTTGAGACTACAATTCCCATCATCCCTGACCACTGGTCCTGCTAGCTAGGGATCATGGGAGTTGTAGGCCAAAAACATCTGGAGGGCTGAGGTTGAGGAAGCCTGTTATAAAGAGTCTGTTATTTTGAGGAAGAAGGGAGAAAAAGAAGCATCCCCTCCCCTCAAAAAAGGGGCCCCCAAAGTAAAGTACTTCACTTATTTAAAAATCCCACACTAACAACTCAGTGGGACCCAAATGCCTGTCAACTGTTTACATCCACTAAGCATAATAACATGATTAAAATGGGTTGTCATCAGTGCTAATCCTACTCAGAGTAAGCCCATTAAAATTAATGGGCAGGACCAACTTAGTCCCATTAATTTCAGCAGGTCTGTTCTGAGTAGTTACAAGCTATGCAACATATTATGCCAGTAAAAAAAAGAATCTCCAAGGTTGCAACCTGGCAGCTCCAACTGGAGGGCAGGGCAGATGTTTCTGGCATGTGAACTGGTTTTCAGCTTCACCTGACTATCTTTTAAAGCCAGTCCTCAATCACAATTCATATTCATTTCAACAACGAATCCACAGATGCCTGTCAGGATATCTGGATTTCAGATCATACCTTGGGGTCATTCTCATGCCAAATAAAGTACCAGACAAAACATCCAATTGTTTTGTCCATTCTTTGGTTGCTGTTATTTGTCCTAAAAAGAAGTGCCTTTTAAAATATAATGCTTACCTTGGCTCAGTACAGACAAGCCAATATAAAATGCATTTTTTAAAAAAATGTGGCACAAATTGGGCAAGGCTTTAAACATCAAAACAGCAGTAAACGAAAACCAAACATTTGGCAGATTTATAGTGCCTTTGGACACTTATAAGCTAAGAGAACTATGTGGGCTTGAGATGAGGCTTACGCAATAAAGGGACTAAAGTGCATTTTTTAAAATAGAAAGACTAGCAGTAAAGCGAAACAAACTAATTTCAACACAATTCCCATCACATATTACATAGGTGAACAGGACTTCTGGTGTGTGGATCACAGGCTCTGACAAACTATTCGAATTAAAATTGCTCGTTGAGAATGATGCCCTGAACTTGCATTTCTGTTCAAGAGCAGGGCAATGTAAGTTTGTGCAGGTGATAGTATAGGCTATTTTGGAATGCTGTGCTACATTCCTGCTTTTTTCCCTTCCTCCCAACAAGACAGCAATACATCATGTTATCAATCACATTGTGGTACCTCTGATCAATCCTGAGGTGTATCTGCTTTCTTGCTAAATCAGGGACATCTTGTATGGTAATATCCATACAGGGATCAATCTAGGGTAGGTGGCAGATACAGAGCTTTAACACATGCTGAGGCAACCATCAGGTTTCATCACAAGCTTTAAAAAGCACAGACACATGAATTATGCTCTCTTTTCTCCAAGTTCCATGGGGATGAACTCACAACAGATTATTTCAGAATGATCCATATGCTTTGGTCAGTTCTTCCTTGCAAGTTGCAATGAAATAAATGAGAGGTGTACTGCTAAATCCTCTAATATCCCCCTTACCTGCTGGGTTACAGTTTCATATATCTGTAGTATATAGACTACATTTTTTGTTATGGCTATATGAAGGCAAGCTATCCTACTGTATCAGCTTTTGAACATTTTTGCAAGCACCTGCTTGCTAATAATAAAGCCTTAACCAGGTATATATGTCTTTCCGAAGCAAGGGAGGCCTTTTCAAAGCCGCTGTATAGATCTCTCTTTCTAATAAAATAAGTGGATACATTAAGGTAGCATAAATAATGTTGAAAGCTTCCGTGTACTAAATTATTTCTTTTCCTTTTGCAATAGTTTTGCAGCATTATTGATTGCAATGTTGACGCAAGCTTTGGGGGCAGTGGAGTGTGTGTATGTTCAAAGTAACATCAGGTTCACCTGGGGCAAGTGAATTGCCTTGTGTGAGTAATTTGTTCTCAGTTTCTCTGGAAGACAGCCATAGTTGCATATGAGGAAATTCTCTCTTTCCTCAGTTATCTGAATGTTTCACTACAGTGCCTTCCTGCTATTGTACCAAAAGTCCTCCCAAGGCATTGTCTGTAGGCTGACAACTGTAATGCATTTTCCATCAATGTTATACTGTGCTAAAGTATAAGCAAAATATTGCGACTCCAAAGATCATCTCACTGTGTTTAGATTGTGTTGGGTTTTTTTAAACTCACTTTCCTATCACATCTTTGCCTGCAAATTACAGGATGAGCTCCTGTAAACTTTTGCACCAAATTAGACAATACAGAGAAAATGAAGCCATCCATCTTAACATCTAAACAGTCGGCGGGTATTTACAGAGACGGCAGATGTTAGGAAGGGCCTTTTGTCATTGTTGAATGCATTTTGGAAGTAAAGATTGCCAGAGGAGAAATTGCAGAGGAAGATAATTTGTCATTAAATGCTCACAATTTGGTTACAAATTATCTCCCTCTTTTTTTTATTTGTGTGTGGGGGCGGAGGCTTCTCTTCTATTTTTAATGTGTGAGACTGAACAAAATTTGAGATCACCTGAATTTTAGTGGCTTTGAGGTTAAAGTGTCTGCTGGATGTGATGACAGTGGTAGAAAGAATGTTGAATAGTTATGGTTTGCACTCAGTTAATACTGTCTGTGGGTACAATGCAGCCAAATTGAAGCACTTTTTCTCTCTCTTCTTTTTGCTAGATAGTAGATTCACGTAAGATGTACGTCATATAGACAACACAAACCCACTGATTTCAGAGAGAGAGAGAGAGTTAAGTGCATGCTTAACCCATCAGTCAAAATCATTGGGGCTTCATGCTTACACCTGCCTTGACTGTGTGTCTCATGTAAAGATGTGTCTTTTCCATCTTCCTGTTAAAATACAGCACGTTCTAAAATGTAGAATATTTTCAAAGATAGCACTAGGTTACTATATTAAAAACATGCTGCTTTTTGATGTTATATCTCAAAGTTCTTGAAATTAGATAGCACAATTATTATTATTTTTTGAAAATATATATATTTTGTACTATACGATCCTTTTAAAGAAGAAGAAAAATGTCTACTATGCTTCTTAACTGCCACAAATAATGCAACTCCTCCATGCTGGTATTTATAAATCTCCAGTTTGCATTCCTTCAGCTGCAGCTTTAAATAAGTGCTCTTACTCAAAAGCAAGCATGGTTGGTATTGTTGAATGCAGTTGGTGTGATGGGAGGGGTAGTCCGAAAAATTTGGAGGGGACCAGGTTGGGGGAGCCTGCCTCAGTGACTCTTTGGTGTGATGTGTAAGTCCGTGTATGTTTATGATCCTGCCATTTTGTATGGCTATTGACATTTTAAATACAACCTTGGGAACAATTAGTCCATTGAACGTTTCGGTTGAAAGTTTCCTCACATAAGTACTGCTGAATAAGAGATGCAAAGAACAGTTATCTGTTTCGTTGACAACTAAATAATGTCATAGCCAGTTTATAAGGTTTATTTATCCATTTCTACTTGCTTGTGCATAATGAATGTAACAATTAAATAACAGCATCTCTCGCGTTTCCAGGGCATTGCACAAAGTCAAATGAATGTGCTGTAGCAATTGTACAATCTCATATAGGCCAAAGTGGATCGGGTATATTGTTGATATGGCAAATATGTCTGGCAAGGCTCTTTTGTGCGGTCTGCAAGAGACTGAGAGTTTTGATAATCATAGCTTTTATTTGTAAACGTTAGTTTCTAGTCCTCACGCTTACAGAGATGAATGTCTATAAATCTAAAAGCTTAAATGATCAGAAAACAGGAAGAGAGCAACAGGATGCACAGATTCATTTGTTTTTAAAGTCTACATTTTCCACGAGTTTCAGAGTATTAACTCAGGTTCTTAACATGTGAGGATAAAGACTATCGGAAGAAATACATTGTAAAATAATAAGCACAGTGGGGTGCAACCCACACTTAAGTTCTCCTGTTTTCAATTGAATTTAGGTATTTCAATCTCTGGGTTGTGCACATTATATGCAACAACAGTACTTGGCACCTTTAATGTTCCAGAAAAACGATATGCAAATTGTTTTCTGCAATTAACTAATGATATACTAATTAGCAGCGGCCTTCCAGTTCTTTTCCTGAAGTAGTTGGCCATCCCTCATACAATGTTGCTATCAAATGTTGGGAAGGAGTTTGGGTCCAAGCTACATCAGACTGAAGTCTATGGATATGGAATTTAACTGATTTTTTATTATTATTTGCACTAATTTGTGTGTGTTCATCACAGCTTGTCCCAAAACTGATCCAGCAAAGCTGGAAAACTTCAGTTAATTGCCGACCATCTCCTGCCATTTGGAAAATCAGGTGTAACTTCATTGAGCACCAAGATATAAAGTGCATCAGTCTTCCTTTCATTCACTAGTAAAATACAACACAGTTAATCTTACTTGTATGTATAAGGGATGTTCTCGGAAGCAGAAATGTTGAGACCGTCCTGTAATGGGGCACCAGCCTATTGACCATTATTGATTATGGAACCATCAGGTTGAGAGGCAACATACCAGTGAATACCAGCTGCAGGGAGCAACAATGGGAGAGAGCTTTTGCCTTTGTGTCCTGGTCCTTGGCTTCCCAGGAACATCTGGTTGGCCACTGTGGGAAACAGGATGCTAGACTAGATAGCCCTTTGGTGGGATCCGGCAGGGCTTTTCTGAAGTGACACCAAAGATTTTGATTTCCCACATCTGTAAACCAAATGAAAGAACTGTGCCGATCAGATTGCACATTTGGTTAAAAGACGTCTCTCTTCCATTTTTTTGCTGGTTGTCAACAACATTTGCACGCAAGAAACTGAAAAACTAAAATACATGTTTAAGCAAAAAAAAAACAAAAAAACCTGGTGAAAACACTCTTAAGGTGCAATTCAGCATGGGCAAGAAAGACCCTTTCGTTCTCATGGAAATCAAGCATAACACGCATTTTGGGGTGTTTCCAGGTGCTCTAAATAAAATATCCAGCCTATATTTGCAGCTAGCATTGTACATTATATACTGCAAAACAAAAAGACGCCTAAAGGGAAAGCAGCTTTTAAATTGCTCAGATATATATATATTTTAAACTAAAATTGCTTGTTCAAAATGTTTTAACTTTTTTAAAACAACAACAACAACTGAGGTTGTATCTTGATATATCCCCCATGTAATGTTTTAATCTCCAATTTAATTGTGATTTTGCTTTTTGTAAAATATTTTTATACAGCTTGTATTATTATAGTATAGCAATAAATCAAAGGGCAACAACTACTGTATGTGTGTTCTTCTTATGTGCTTGTACTTTTTGTGTAATCAGAGGGGTGACATGAAAGGCTCCTGAGAAGCCTCAACAAGAATGTTGCAGCTGGGTTATCCAAGGATCAAATTGCTGCTTACACGACCATCAGCCTGATCCAATTAAAGTGTTCTGGCTGGAACTGATGTCCAAGACATCTAGAGGACATCAGGTTGGCAAATGCAAGCCACACATGTCCTGTAAAGAAGAAGCCAATGGGACATGTTTAGGACCTTCCCTAAAGGCAAAGGTAAAGGGACCCCTGACCATTAGGTCCAGTTGTGACCGACTCTGGGGTTGCGGCGCTCATCTTGCTTTATTGGCCGAGGGAGTCGGTGTACAGCTTCCAGGTCATGTGGCCAGAATGACTAAGCCGCTTCTGGCGAACCAGAGCAGCGCACGGAAACGCCTTTAACCTTCCCGCTGGAGCGGTACCTATTTATCTACTTGCACTGGTGTGCTTTTGAACTGCTAGGTTGGCAGGAGCAGGGACCGAGCAACGGGAGCTCACCCTGTCACGGGGATTCGAACCACCAACCTTCTGATCGGCAAGTCCTAGGCTCTGTGGTTTAACCCACAGCGCCACCCACGTCCCTAGGACCTTCCCTAGTCAGCAGGTAATTTTGCAGTATGACAGTAGGGTATGAGAGGTGGTAGACCTAAACAACCAACCATACCTCCTAAAGCAAACAAACACTACATTCTCTACTCTTTATTCTCTGCTTTCAGTTTGTGTTGTTGGCCTGCTGGGGGATCTGAGAGAGGTGGCAGTATGAGTGTCTTTTAGCCAAACCAATAAAAGATCCTTGTAACACTTGTTAGGTTAAGACGTTGATTATGACAAAAGCATTTGTGGGCTAGAGTCTATTTAAAATGTTATCCTCGGTTGGGAGATAATGCATGATGCATATAGAAGAAAGTGGGGGGAGCACTGGGTTTAAAATAGCAAACAAATGCAAAAACACATCTGTGTCCGTATGGACTGAAAATAAAAAGGAGAACCAGGGCAAAATCTTTCCCTGGTTGGAAACTATAGCTGTCAATCACATTTGGATATTAAAATGTAGCAAGGATAGTCAACTCTTTGGACCACCGAGGAGTACAGTGGTACCTCAGGTTACAGACGCTTCAGGTTACAGACTCTGCTAACCCAGAAATAGTACCTCGGGTTAAGAACTTTGCTTCAGGATGAGAACAGAAATTGTGCGGCAGCGGCACGGCGGCAGCGGGAGGCCCCATTAGCTAAAGTGGTGCTTCAGGTTAAGAACAGTTTGAGGTTAAGAACAGACCTCCAGAACGAATTAAGTTCTTAACCTGAGGTACCACTGTACTTGGTCCAGCCTTGAAGTCCCTTTGCAGTCAGTCATAAGGGCTCCCAGGATCCACTTCCGTTGTCTGTTTGTTGATCCCCACATCACAGGAATTTGATTTATACACTGTAGAGCATTTTGAGGCATTATAATTAGCTGTGGTTCCTGCATTGTAGGGGGTTGGACTAGATGACCACCCCAACCCCTTCCAACTCTGCCATTCCATGATGCTTATAACTGCCATACACAACCCTGGCAAACACTTTCCGTGTCTCCTCTACAGTGACTGAAGAGCTGAGCTTTAAATGAATGACATTCCTTACCGATGAAAAAGGAAACACCTTGAACACACCCATCACAACTTTAAAAAACGGAACCAGCAGAAGAGTCGTTTCTGCAAAGCACATCACTGCCCCCTTGAGGAAAGCATCAGCCTACCCCCCCTCACAATTCTGGCACCGCAGAGACATTCATGTTAACATACCACACACTGTGAGCAAAGTGCTCCTGCTTTGTTGACAACGCAGAGCCAGTTATATTTCCTGTCAAGAGATGCATGGAGCTAATGAGAAAGAAGGAGGAAGAAACCCCAGGATCTGGCAAAGTCCCAAGCAGAGTGCGGCAGTGAGTTGTAAAGTCACATCCACACATCCAGCTTAACAACATGACCAAATTAGCAATGCATTCCTTTGGAGGATATGCTGCTAATAAGCCCATATGGCTCTGTTTGTCAAATGCTCTTCCATGTTGTTGTTAGTCTTGCATTTATATAGTGCATCTATGAGTGGTGGAGGATGGCGTATGGGGCACTGCCCTAGCAACCTTGACCAAGGGGAAGATGACATATGGCTGGAGCATGCCAAGAGACTGATGGGATGTTGGGGGGTGAGGAATAAAAGCACGAAAGCTGTGCAATCCTAAACCTATTTACTCAAAAGTAAATGTCTTGGCAAGTAGCAGATGTGGTGGTGGGCCTCCATCGCTCACCTGACCTCCCTCCAGCTGAGTCACCAGAGATGAGGAAAGTTGAGGCAGAGGCAAGGTTGGTGTAGTGCAAAGGCGTTGGCAGAACCCATCTGGTACTCCTGCCGACGCGTTTGAACTGTGCTGACTACACCAATACCTAGCCCCTCCAGCTCCTTGTCCAGCTATGCAGCAGTCAAAAGGAGGTTAGGTGCGTGGCCCAACCTCACAATGCCTTACCCTACTGGTCATGGTGTTCAGTGGCAATTATTTCCAGGTAAGTAGGCACAACACTGTAGCTAAGGCACTCCTGCCGGAAGGCTGTTTCAAGCTCAAGGCCCTTATTAAATCCAACATTATCCATGGGTATCAGCAGTCTGTAGCTTGCAAGCTGAAAAGCTTTATCCAGGAAGTGGATGGGACTGTGCAACTGTCTGGGCTATCAAGAGTGAAGTGGAAAGTTGATTTGGGAGATAAAGAGTGCAGCATGTACCAAGTCTCAGTCGGTAGGGTGTGAGAATCTAAAAACAAATAAAAAAGAAATATTCCTTGAATCCCTGTTCAATAGCAACACCCAGCCATTCATTAATGGCATTGTTCAGTATTTTAGGAACTAGCAAAATGGGCAAGTTCCTGAAGTATCTTTTTTAGGAATCTAAAATAGATTCCTAAATATATTAAGAAGTTCTCCTGTGCACAGCCCATTTATTCCAATGGACTTCTGCAAGAGAGTGTCCTAATAGATTGCACCTTTTTGCCACCACCGTGTGTGTGTGTGTGTGTGTGTGTGTGTGTGTAACTGGTTGATATCTCTTCCAATGTAATTGTTGGTTGCCTAGAAACATCCCACTTTGATGCACATGGCTGGAACATGTGGGAGAATCAATGTTGTTTACAAAACACAAAGTCATTGTGATGGCAAAAAGCATGAGTCAGCGTGACCCCTGAAAGGGATTGCTGCAGCTGGAAGAGACTCAGCGGACAGAAATGCCTCAGCAACCCAAACGAACTCTCTCGCATGCACCTAAGCCAACAAGAGATGCAATATCTCCTCTTGGAAAGGAAAAAAAAAAGACAGGACACAAAAAAAGCACAAACGCTTCTCTGCTGCCTAGCAACTGACTGTTATAGCAACAGTCGCCATGGGAAAGTGGAGGGTTTGTGAATGAGTTCTATAGTGAGCTCGCTTCAGCTGACATCGCCCCCACCATGGCAAACACTGCAGCCCTCAGTCATTCAAGCAAAACCCTTAATGAAGGCAAATTGGAGAGCTGCCTAAATGTGAATTACTGCTTTGGGGGTCACGATTAGATGCCAATTTATAAGCATCAGGGGCGCTGACTGGATTAAGGGAAACAAATTGCCATGTAGGAGCCTGAGAGGCCATGAAATCAAGATAAAGCTTTCAGTCATGGAGGGATGGGGCTCTTGTGGTCCTCTAGACATTGTTGGACTCCAGCTCCTATCAGCCCCCAGCCAGCATGGCCAACGGATGATGGGAGTTGTAGTCCAACAACAAATGAAGAGCCACAAGTTCTCCATTCCCGAGCTGCAGGGTTTTTTCAAAACAGTTTTATTACCTCACCTGCTCTTAGAATGGAGCAGGCCACATGCTGCCCATCACACCTGCCAGATGAGCAGGGTATAAATAATAAAATTATTATTATTATTATTAGCCTGCCCTGTGGATGACCTGGATCATTGACAGCTCGTTGACAGCTATGGACCCATGGGAAAAGTCTCCCACCAATCCTAGAAAGGAAAACAACAACAACGTTGCATTCTACCATTCTTCCAAAGAGCTCAAGGTGGAGTGCACATTTTCTCCCCTTCCATTTTCTCTTCACAACAACCCTGTGAGGTAGGTTAGGCTTCAGAGCTGATTTGGGATTTGACCCCTGGTCTCCCGGGTCCTTGTCCAGCATTCCAGCACTCCGCACTGGCTATGACTTAGGAGAGCATGGGAGTTTCATATATTTCCTTTGCTCTGAGATATATTAGATCAGGGGTCAGCAAACTTTTTCAGCAGAGGGCCAGTCCACTGTCCCTTAGACCTTGTGGGGGGCCGGACTATATTGGGAGGGGGGGTAATGAACAAATTCCTATGCCCCACAAATAACCCAGAGATGCATTTTAAATAAAAGGACACATTCTACTCATGTAAAAACACGCTGGTTCCCACACCATTCGCGGGCTGGATTTACAAGGCGATTGGGCCAGATCCGGCCCCCAGGCCTTAGTTTGCCTACCCATGTATTAGATGAAGCCTCTGGAGTTAATGCATTTTTTCCAAGACTACACAATCAACCACCCCTTTGATTAGATGTTTAGTTTATTTTTACTTAATCTTTCCGCCCCTTAATTCTTACTGGACACCACAATGTAGTTTTAACTAGACACAAAGCACACAGACAATATGTAAACCATCTTGCGTAGCAATGCATAAAAGCCAATAAAAAGTCCCTCCAGGGAAACCGAGGGTATTCATTTATGCTCTTACATTAATTCGTGATTTTGCAATCTATAGCTATAAACTGAAAACGTTTACTCCAAATCTTTCTGGTCACTGCAGCAAATGATGTCACTTTGTACAGGGTAATTAATAAATATATGTATGGAAGTAGAGCATAGACGCACAGAACAACAGTCCCTAAAGTAATACAGATCCACTAATACAGATGCGTGACATTTCCCCTACAGGAGTGTGCACTGGTGTCAGAGGAAAGTATTGGAACCCTGTGCCAGCCCTACTTACAAAAGCTGTATTTTCACTGGTAATTGATCATAAATCTGCCAAGTACGGTGTTCAACAGTCCTCAGTCTTTAAACAGCAACATACTCAATATTAAATTCTATGGTGCTAAATTTGGAGCAGATTATGCCTTCGGAATTAAAAACATATCTCCGCTCTGCAGATTCATTGGCTTCTTACCAAGAAACCACTGTCTTTGTATTTAACACAGATGTGAAAAACGCCAAAGTGCTTCTTGAACCAGTTAAAGAAGGCCCTGTGGTTCTGAATGCCCAGTCCTGGGAAGGATGAGCCCACAGTTAAGTCGGGAGTAAGGAAGCCCTTTAGACAGTGATCTGGAGCAAATGGGTTACAAACTCCTCTAACCCAGAAGTAGTTGCTCCGGGTTGCAAACTTTGCCCCAGGATGAGAACGGAAATTGAGTGCCGGTGGCCCAGCAGCAGCGGGAGGCCCCATTAGCGAAAGTGTGCCTCAGGTTAAGAACAGTTTCGGGTTAAGAATGGACCTCCGGAACGAATTAAGTTCGTAATCCGAGGTACCACTGTAAAAGGCAGTGAGTGTGTATCCACACAAAGTCCTGGTATCAGAAGTGGAAGGCAAGGCCTGGAGAGGCTCCAGGTAACTGTCAACTTGTTTTGACAAGCCTGATGACCTCTCTTAGGTTCTGTCCCTTTGGTGTAGAATGGCTATCCTTAAAGGGTCAGCCTCCTGGCTTGAAGCCAAGCACTCCATCATCTTTCCATCATCTCTTCCTGTACACAGTACCTGTGACACTGAGCAGATTCACCACCTGAAGCTCCTGGTGAGGTTCAGCTCATAGACTGTAGTCTTTGAAGGTCCTAGCTCAGAGGTCTCAGGTTTCAAGATTTTAGGTACTGGTGCTCCCTGGACTCAGCATCCAAATCTAGTACTTCTGTGGGTGATGCTACTAATGCCATCCCATTTGAATCAATGTCCAAATCACTGCTAGTAGTCTAGGTCACAACACTGAGTAAAGTTCCTTTGATCGTAGAGGTTCCTCTGCACTTAGAAGGGATGTGGAAGAATGAAGTTCAGAATGACATCTGGTCATGTTGTGCCCAATCACATTAACAAGTTATTTGGATTGTTGAGACCGACCACTTGCTCTTTGGAACCTTTCCTTTCCTGGCTAGTGAGATCTGCCAGGGATGGGATTTGTATATGGACCTCAGAGGTCATTTATGCTGCACTAAGAAATGGAGCAGCTCTTGCCAGTATGGTGTAGTGGTTAGGAGTGGTGGACTCATAATCTGGTGAACCGGGTTCACTTCCCCGCTCCTCCACATGCAGCTGCTGGGTGACCTTGGGCTAGTCACACTTCTCTGAAGTCTCTCAGCCCCACTCACCTCACAGAGGGGAGGAAGGGAAAGGAGAATGTTAGCTGCTTTGAGACTCCTTAGCGTAGTGATAAAGCAGGATATCAAATTCAAACTCTTCTTCTTGCCACCATGAGGGAATAGGTGGTAAAAACCACTGCTGAGAAAGCCACATTAAAGAAATTTTTGCACAATGTCAAGTTCTCAGAGCAAGTGGTGTCTTCTCAGCTCCAGACAGTCTTCGAGGACAAAACAAAGGCCACCAAAATTTAGCATCAAAACTAACGGGGGGGGGGGCAGCCTCCACAAAAACATATCAGCAAAGGTTGTCTCAGTGGCCAGAAGTGATTTGATTTTCTCCCAGGCTGTGGCAGCTTCACCTGCCCTATCTACAGAAACTAGACCTTGCACTGGTGTGAAATGTGTAGGTAGGCCTTCCTAGCCTGAGATAACAGGATCCAAGTCACAATGGAAAAAAATAATGTTGAACAATAAGCAAGATGCAGAACAGATCCCAATACCTAACATTTCACTTCAGTACCACAGAGCTCCAACCATCTATAGCACTTTCAGATGGGACATATGGTTCGAATGGCACATTGAGGAACAAGCCACCCATGAAAAGTAGAAAACACTATTGAATGATCATAATATGAACAAAGGCCTACAGAGATTCTTCCTATTAATTGACTCTCTGATGGGTTACATTCCAGAAATTCTGTATGTCTCTGGACCATGAAATGAATACCCTTCTTTAATAAAACAATGAGTATCCAACAATTTCTTCCAGATGCTATATGTTTCATGAGTGCTTTGTCAGGTTTCTTCCATCAAGCCTCATAGTTCTCCATATGGGATGGACAAGATATTAGAGACAGTCCACACACACATTTTTGTGTGTGGCTGTATTGAGTGTGGAAATGACTTGCTGACTCACATACCACCCACCTCAAATCTTCAGCTGAACAACCTACGCTGGGTGTTCCTCCATAAATGTCAGTAATTAGAGGGGGAGCAACGGAGCAACTTTCTCTTTCCTCATGAAATTTTTGCTCCTTTGGGGGCTCCCTTTTGTGAATGCAGTGGCCTAGCTGCTGACTGTGGAACATGGTTCACAACATGCAACACCATTGTTCAAACATCTACACTGGCTGCCCATTTACTACTGAGCCGGGTTGAAGGTCTGTGAATTAATTTATGAAGCCTTGAACAACTTAGGTTCAGAGTATCCTTATATCCCTATATTCGAGGTCAAGCACTGAGAACATCTGCAGGGATGTCGTTGGTCATCCCTCAAGTTGAGAAGGTTCATTGGACATCTACACAATACCGAGTCTATCTTCCCAGTCCTGTGGAATGGCACCTTCTGTTTTAACCTTGAAAAAGTAACTGAAAACTTTTCTTTGCCACCAGGTCTATGCAGATGGGTATGAAAACATCTTTGGTAATGGTTAGCTGATTATCTATGATTTTGAATTTTTACATGGCATATATATATATATATATATATATATATATATGATTCATATGTTCAAAGGATGACCATAGAATCATAGAATCATTGAGTTGGAAGGGACTCCAAGGGTAATCTAATCCATCCCCTTGTATTCCTGGGTATTGTGGCCTTACAGTGCAATCCTATGCACGCTTATGCAGAAGCAAGCCCCACTGTCTTCAGTAAGCCACACGGACTTCTGAGCAAATGTGCAAACTCTAAGGACTGCAGCCTGAGTTGATTAATGGTATGGATTTTAATTGATTCATTAATTACATCTGCCTGTCTTTCCATATGAA
Organism: Podarcis pityusensis; assembly: GCF_964106645.2. Lineage (NCBI taxonomy): Eukaryota > Metazoa > Chordata > Lepidosauria > Squamata > Lacertidae > Podarcis > Podarcis pityusensis. Next base: position 17,957,094 of record NC_138030.1, read on the forward strand.
TAAAACAATCATTCATGACTGTGAGGGGAAAGGAGTGTTGTCTCTTCCGGGGGCAACTGCCTTTGGTGATTTTTATCATTATTTTTATTAAACTCTTCCTTTAAAAGTCTGCTGCACATTTAAGTAGGGGACCTCTTTTGAAAATCCCAGGTCTCCCACGTTGACTCATCTCAATTCTTATGTGGGTGTTATGTGCACAGGGCCAAGGACCAGAGCTGTGCTGAGAAGGCTTCCCTCTAACAACATCTCCCTCTCTTATAATATTAGAACCTGGGACCATCCAATGGAGCTGATTAACGGCAGACTGGAAGGAAGTCCTTCATACAGTGCATAGTTAAATTACGGACTCCATTCCTGCACGATGGCCACCCACTTGGACGGCTTTCAAAGAGGATTAGTCAAATTCACAGGGGAGAGGGCTCTCGCTGGCTACCAGCCATGATGACTATACTCTGCCTCCACTGTTGGAAGATTCTTCTGAATACCACTTGCTGGGAATCAGAAGTAGGGAGCTGCTGCTGCTACATTCAGTTCCTGCTTGCGAGCATCCCATATAAATGTCAGGAGAACCCCGTAAGAACATGATGCTAGAATAGATGGATCTTTGGTCAGATCCAGCAAAGGCTTTTCATGTGTTCTTATAAACAAACATCTGAACAGAGGGGACTTGTGTGTGTACAGTTGTGCCTTAAACGATCAGGGTTCCAGATTTAGGGTTTCAAAGACTTTGCATGTACATTGTACAGACACCAAAGGAGAACTGATGTAATACCCACCATTCCCTTAATTTCAGTATTTTAATTAAGGTGAAAAATGTGCAATTTAATGATATTTCTAATCTCCTAACTTTTCCTTTTCCATTAATACAAGTGTGGGGACGCTCTGGCCTTCCAGACAGCAGAGGATAGCATGGGGAAAGGGGGACACCACCACTCGCCTGACCTCTGGACACTCACATTGCTGTTGCTTACCAGGAGGTAGAAGGGGGGAGGGACGAATGAGTGGGGAGGTTGGTGCGGCGCGAACACACTAGAGGAGCCAATCAGGTGCTCCTCCCAGTATGTTTGTACTGCACCAATTTCCCAGCCACCTCCTCGCTCCCCACCCCCCTGTACCATCCCTACACTCGAGTAGGACCCTGGCAGAGACACATGCCTGACTGCATGTTCTCTCCCTCCTGGTTGATCGTTTGGGAGCTTCAAAAGCTTTCTTCTGCCTGAACATCGCAGCGACGGTGCCAACCGACACTGGCACACTTAGAGATCCTCAGAGTTTGCGCATTTCGCGTGACAGACCTCAGCAACTCAGCATTTTGGCTAATCTACTTTATTTACATATAAACATATATGGAGCACTGCAACATGGCTCCCTCTCTCTCTAGCATCAGACAGCAAAGAGAAAAAGAACAAAGGACAATAGTCCCACTTCACGGAACACAGTAACACAAACATCCTGTCTCCGTCACTTCCCACTCTGTGGAGTCAAAACATATATCGTCATGTGATAGACAAAAATCCTATGACTGCAATCATAGCTCAGGAATTCTAACACCCTGATGTCAGGGACTGGACTGAAGAGGGATGGTGGGGCTGCTTCTCCTCCTCCTGAACCTTCCCAAGAAGAGGGCGACAGTATAGATTTACAACAGCAGATTGTAGACTCTGACTCTGAGACAGAAGAAGGACAGGGCTGAGAGATAATGGAAGGGGGGAACACCAGACCCAGAACAGCTGGCTGACATGTTATCATTAGAAAGCATTCCTGACCCCCCTTCTCCTAGAACCAGGAGGGCTGTGAAAGTGGGAGAGCAGAAAATGAACAGACAAATGGCCTTATGCAGACACTGTATAAGGGGTGGAGCTGCTGACGACTGAGAGTAAAAGGGGGGGGGAGGAAATTACTCAGAGCAACACCATTATTTAAAAGGGACTACATTCCTTTGTCTCTCTGTGTGAATAATGAATAAATTACAATGGTAAGGACTCTTCTTGTTTACCTGCTTTTTTAGCTGCCACCATGGGAGGGATAGGATTCACTGAACCTTGACACCTGAAAGCAAAAGAAGAAGAGGAAGAAGAGTTTGGATTTGATATCCCGCTTTATCACTGCCCTAAGTAGTCTCAAAGCGGCTAACATTCTCCTTTCCCTTCCTCCCCCACAACAAACACTCTGTGAGGTGAGTGGGGCTGAGAGACTTCAAAGAAGTGTGACTGGCCCAAGGTCACCCAGCAGCTGCATGTGGAGGAGTGCAGACGCGAACCCAGTTCCCCAGATTACAAGACTACTGCTCTTCTTTTTTTAAAAATGATTTTTATTAAGATTTCAGTAAAAGATTAAACAGAAAAACATAAAAAAGAAGTACACAAATACACAATACATAATCCAAAGAAGACAAAAAAAAAAACCACAGAGAACAAAAAACAAAAAAGAAACAGAACAATTAAAAACAATATCACCTTTTCATTTCCGTTTTTAAATTTACTTATTTTCTGGACCTCCTCATACCTCCCTCTTTTGTATTCCAGTCCAAATTGTTTGTCCAGCAATTTCTTTTCCACTTTTTTAATCCCAATCTTTAATCTTAATATAATATAGCATTAAAATTTTACCTCTTAAATACCAAATTTCCATTTCCTTAAACTTCTTTAATCCTAATCTTTAATCTTTAACCACTTATTTTCAATCCAACATCACTCTAGCATTCTTTAATTTTGCAGTGTTTCTGTAGATAATCTTTGAATTTCTTCCAATCTTCCTCCACCGACTCTTCTCCCTGGTCACGGATTCTGCCAGTCATTTCCGCCAGTTCCATATAGTCCATCAGTTTCATCTGCCATTCCTCCAGCGTGGGAAGTTCTTGTGTCTTCCAATACTTTGCGATGAGTATTCTTGCTGCTGTTGTTGCATACATAAAGAAAGTTCTATCCTTTTTTATCACCATTTGGCCGACCATGCCCAGGAGAAAGGCCTCTGGTTTCTTAGGGAAGGTATATTTAAATACCTTTTTTAGTTCGTTATATATCATTTCCCAGAAAGCCTTAATCCTTGGGCACGTCCACCAAAGGTGAAAAAATGTACCTTCAATTTCTTTACATTTCCAACATTTATTATCGGGCAAATGATAGATTTTTGCAAGCTTGACTGGGGTTATGTACCACCTGTATATCATTTTCATAATATTCTCTCTTAAGGCATTACATGCCGTAAATTTCATACCTGTGGTCCACAACTGTTCCCAGTCAGCAAACATAATGTTATGTCCAACGTCTTGTGCCCATTTAATCATAGCCAATTTTACCGTTTCATCCTGAGTGTTCCATTTCAGCAGCAAGTTATACATTCTTGACAAATTCTTAGTCTTGGGTTCTAACAATTCTGTTTCTAATTTTGATCTTTCCACCTGGAAGCCAATTTTCTTGTCCAATTTAAATGCCTCCATTATCTGAAAATAATGAAGCCAGTCTCGCACTTTGTTTTTTAATTTTTCAAAACTCTGCAATTTCAGTCTATCTCCATCTTGTTCCAAAATTTCCCAATATTTCGGCCATTTGACCTCCATATTGACCTTTTTCAAGGCTTTCGCTTCCATTGGTGACAGCCACCTTGGGGTTTTATTTTCTAACAAATCCTTATATCTTATCCAAACATTAAACAGTGCTTTCCTGACAATGTGGTTTTTAAATGCTTTATGAGCTTTGACCTTATCATACCATAGATACGCATGCCATCCAAATACATTGTTAAAACCTTCTAGGTCCAAAATGTCAGCGTTTTCAAGAAGTAGCCATTCTTTCAGCCAGCAAAAAGCTGCTGATTCATAGTAAAGTTTGAGGTCTGGCAGGGCAAATCCACCTCTTTCCTTTGCATCCGTTAGTATTTTAAATTTTATTCTAGGCTTCTTGCCCTGCCAGACAAATCTAGAAATATCTTTCTGCCACCTCTTGAAACAGTCCATTCTGTCCACAATTTGCAAAGTTTGAAACAAAAACAACATTCTAGGCAATACATTCCTTTTTATCGCAGCAATACGGCCCAGCAGTGAAAGCTTCAAATTTGACCAAATTTCTAAATCTTTTTTCACTTCTGCCCAACATTTTTCATAATTATCTTTAAATAAGTTCCCATTTTTTGCTGTCATGTTAATCCCCAGGTATTTAACTTTCTTAACCACTGTTAAACCTGTCTCATTCTGAAACCTCTCTCTTTCAATCGGTGTTAAATTTTTCTCTAAAACCTTAGTTTTTGACTTGTTCAATTTAAATCCTGCCACTTGACCAAATTCTTGAATCAGTTCTAAAACCCTTTTAGTACTAGATTCTGGCTCCTGTAACGTCAGTACTAAGTCATCTGCAAATGCTCTCAATTTGTACTGTTTAGTTCCGACCTGTATACCTTTAACCAACTGGTCCCTTCTAATCATATTCAGCAAAACCTCCAGGACCGAAATAAAAAGAAGTGGGGAAATTGGGCAACCTTGTCGTGTCCCTTTTTCAATTTTAAGTTCTTCCGTCACAACATTATTTACAATTAGTTTAGCCTTTTGTTCTGAATAAATTGCACTTATACCATTCTCGAAACCTTGGCCTACAAGACTACTGCTCTTAACCACTATACCACACTGGCTCTAAAAGCAATAAAACCAAAATCATCTGAGTGGCTCCACTTCACCCCAACATCCACAACTGTCTCCAGACATTCTTGGACTCCAAGAACAGCTGCAGCCAGCCGAGTCAATGATCAGGGATAGTGGGAGTTGCAGTCAAAGTACATCTGGAGGAGCACCAGATTCCCATCCCTGCATTGACAATACAGTGGTACCTCGGGTTACATACGCTTCAGGTTACAGACTCCGCTAACCTAGAAATAGTATCTCAGGTTAAGAACTTTGCTTCAGGATGAGAACAGAAAGCATGCTCTGGTGGCATGGCAGCAGCAGGAGGCCCCATTAGCTAAATTGGTGCTTCACATTAAGAATAGTTTTAGGTTAAGAACAGACCTCCAGAACGAATTAAGTACTTAACCCGAGGTACCACTGTACTAGCTGCATGCTAATGTGGTTGGGATCTGTTTTACAGCAGCCTGAGAACTTTATCATGCTGGTTTGAAGAACCTTGTCCAGGTCTGAGGTCTCTGGTGGCCCGAGACAGTCAAAAAGGAAGATCAAGGAGCAACTGTTCATCTGAGCCTGTTCAGCAGCGGCACCTGCTTGCTGCTCCTGGCATAACCAACTCATGTTAAAGCGCATTCTTTCACCTTGGCATGCCAAACATTTTTGGTCAGTTCTAGGCTCTTGGGTTAGTGGTGGGTCTCTTTCCAGTGTCTGTGGGTCTTGGCAGCTGCCCAATGCTACTGATTTCTGGTACCAGGCCTGGTGCCATGTCTGCCAGTGGGTTGGAAGCGTGAAAAAGCAGCAAACACAGTGCTTTTGTGGAGTAAGCTAAAATCAAGATGCCCACAATGTGCTTTCTGCAAACCCTTTCAGATGTTGCTGTTTGCAAAACATCTTCCCAGGGATTAGAATTACAAGACTGCCTAAATGGCTGGATGCAAAATGTCATTTAAAGTCTTGGAGAGGGTTCAAAATATACAGTGGGAAATCTCAGAGTGGAGTTGATTTGGATGTTACCGCTGGGCTCCCACTGAGCTGTTGTCCCCTCTTAAACCGAATCTCACTGTTGAAAGGCTTAGCAACTTGTGTGCTAGCCACTGTAACTATGCTTTGAACCACAGCATAGTTAAAAGTTTCACCTGCTGGGTTTTTTTGTACAAGTCAGAAGAGTGTGTATGTTTTTCCCAGTCACTTGGCAACTTTATTAGAATATTTCCAAGCACACATTTTTAGACATTTTCAGAACAAGAACTAAAGTTTCCAAACTAGCAAGGGCCACAGAATGCTTGGGCTTCCAAATGAAACCTAATTCATGATGGATACACACACACAATGTAACACTGGCTTGGCTCTCTTAATGAAAAGTGGCTTTTGACAATAAAAACCAGAAATAGTGTGGTGAACATTTACTTAAACCATCTTCAGCTCTTCAGAGCCAAGAATCTTCAAAAAGAAAGGAGAAAGAATGCAATCTGTTATCCCAACAGCTGTGAACACTGAGAAGCAGTGGACAGAGGAATGCTGGGGTAAAAAATATTTGGGACTTTTTCAGAGCAGAAATGATAACATCAGCAGCTGGAGCATGTGGGCAATTGATGTTCCCTCCTTGCTCTGGCAAGCGAATGAGGTGATAACAAAGGTCTCCAGTTTGTTTGTGTCAGATCAGCATAAAGAGAGTCCAAAAAATAGGGGAAATTATCAAGCAGGGACTAGGTACTCCTTTCGTTTCCTTTAGTGGGGTCCCTACTTCATGCTAGCAGTTTGAACGGTAACATTTCTTTACAAGATTGTTTGCATTTCTAATTAAAATGTTGCTTTTCATTTGGTTTTTGTTAGAGCTCAGTAGGTGAACTTGCCCCCCTCTCTTCCTCCTCTGCACCCCCCCCCATGTACCTACTAAACTTGTTCTGGGTTCCCTCTAATCCTACAGTGCAGATTAAGGGGATGCAGGGCTCTTGGTGTAGCTCAAATGCCCACCCTACACAGCATGTGCCCTAACCATGTACAATAAGCCAGTCAATCATCTAACTATTTTCTTGTACATTAAACTGGAGTCATTGTCAAATACATCTTATTAGCAGCCTCATACCCAGTGTTACTTGGGAATTCAGGGGAGGAGGGAATCAATACAGTTTTGAAACCAGCAGTGAATATCAGTACAGTTTTGAAAAGTTCAGTCAATCATCTTGATTCAAAATGGCACCCAACTGTATGCAGACATCCTTGATCTCAGAAAATTTGGTAATAGCTTTAAGAGGTGCTCAAATGAATAGCAAACAAACAGCTTTCCAAAAAAACAACAACAGTAGACTGGATTTTAAAAAGAAGAAAGAATGCTTTCAATTCTGTTTGATCCCGTTTTCAGATTAGTCATGAACTTTTTACAAGCACTGAGGGCTTAATTATGCTCATGTATTTAAAGAAAAGTCTGCAGAGAGATCCTTGCTGGGAGGCAGGATAAAGGGGTACAGTGGTGCCTCGCAAGACGAAATTAATTCATTCTGCGAGTTTTTTCGTCTTGCGAATTTTTCGTCTTGCGAAGCACGGTTTTAACGGTATTAATGGTTTTAAGAAAAAGGAAACAAACTCGCAAGACGTTTTTGTCTTGCGAAGCAAGTCCATAGGGAAATTCGTCTTGCGAAGCAACTCAAAAAACGAAAAACTCTTTCGTCTTGCGAGTTTTTCGTCTTGCGAGGCATTCGTCTTGCGAGGTACCACTGTATTTAATATGTGGAAGTCATTCATGGGGTCATTAGCAGAAAAACAAATGCTTGAATGAATGAATCAACATATTTTTGAAAGATTCTTTCTGTGTACCACACGTTTTTGAGCGGTGTATACATTTTGGAGAGCTCCAACTGGCCACATGTCCCCTCAGCAAGCACCTGTTTCAAGAGATCGGTGGCTTTGGGAGGTAATGAAACCTGGTTCTTGACCCCACATCACAAATGTGGTTCTGTGTATGCCATATTTGTTAATTTTTAATGTTTCACAGCCACCACACTGGCACTTACAGGAATAAACCTTCTTTTACAGAGTCACTCTAGGAAAGTTTACTCAGAAATAAATCCTACAGCATTCAATGGGATTTAATTCCTTTGGAATAGGAGCCACACAGAAGTTTGTTTTCATGTATCTGCGTGGAGGAAAAACATTCCTGTCAGCCCTCACCCTGCCCCAATATTGCACATCCCACTGTCAACGTCTGCACATTTGGCATGACTTCTGAGAGCAGGGTGGAATCTAGACACATACAAAAAAATGCTTTTTTTAAAAAAAAAGTTTTAAATATATATTGAATTTGCCATTAAACTCACCATTGCCACCTAGTGTCACATTTGTATAATGCACTTAAAACACACTTAAAATGTTATATTTGAAGTTACATAGAATGATCCAAAAAGTCCTCAATGACAGAACAGGCGGAAAATAACAAGCGGTATCTTGCAACGGCTGTGAAGGCTGCAGCAGATAAGAATCTACCGGTTGTCGTGATACTCATGCCATTGGAACAGAGCCTTACTGCAAAGACTGTGCATTAGTCAGCATGCGCTGATCTACACACATAAAACAAATTCACTCACAGGCGTCTTCCAAAAACCCATCCCTCTGTGGAAGGACGTGTGGATCCAGAATTGACCTCCACAGTCACTTACGGACCCATTGTTAAAACCGCGTTTATGGAAGACAATTTTACAGTCACACCTCAGGTTAAAGTTGTTTCAGGTTGAACGTTTTTGGGTTGCGCTCCGCGGCGACCCGGAAGTAACGGAATGCATTACTTCCAAGTTTCGCCGCTCACGCATGCGCAGATGCTCAAAAATGACATCACGCGCGTGCGCAGAAGTGGCGAATCGCGACCCGCGCACAGGCAGATGCAGGTTGCGTTCTCTTCAGGATGTGAACGGGGCTCCGGAACGGATCCTGTTCGCATCCAGAGGTACCACTGTACTTGGCTACGAGTGATCCCCAAAGAAGTAGGTGACACCAGCTGGCAGCCATGCATATAGCACTGATGAAAAAGAGCCCTTTGTATGTACAGTGGTACCTCAGGTTAAGAACTTAATTCGTTCCGGAGGTCCGTTCTTAACCTGAAACTGTTCTTAACCTGAGGTACTACTTTAGCTAATGGGGCCTCCCACTGTCACCGTGCCACCGTGGCACAATTTCTGTTCTCATCCTGAAGCAAAGTTCTTAACCCGAGGTACTATTTCTGGGTTAGCAGAGTCTGTAACCTGAAGCGTCTGTAACCAGAGGTACCACTGTTTATAGGACTCTCTCTCTCTCTCTCAACCAGGAATTCTGCGTCAATCAAGGTGTCCTATAACAAAGGAGAGCCCTAGGTTCACGCTGACCTTTCTGATCAACAGAACGTATGGTCAATGGGTAGTGTGGCCAGCAGATGCAATAGCATTCAGGGGTGTGACCAAAGGGCACAGTTTTTGCTCTCTTCCCATGCATTTGATCACTAGTTGTGCATACAGCCGTACAATTTGCATTGATAATGGGACCCCTTGGCCGAACCATTCTCTGATTCAAGGTTTCAGTAGAACCCACAGAGACTTCTCCTTTGATCTGAAGTTTGCCTTCATCTTTATTCATAGAGGTCTCACCCTCGGTACAAGCGTTTGCTTCCTCTGAGGCCTACAAAGCCCAGTGAAAACACATTTTGGAAGCCCATCATACACTCTAATGAGGCATAATGCAATCAGTTGAATACTGCAAGCATGCAGTTTGCCAAGGAAGCCAAATGGGGAAGGTGCAGTCCTGTCGCCCTGACCAGCCCCCTCCAAGGCTTCCCTTACTGAGTTGTGTAAACATGCATCTGTTCTTTATTCTCATTCAAATGAATGCAAACTTCAGCTCCAGGAAGCAGAAGAGAGGCACAACAGCCCTCATGGAGCAACCCAACCTACACTGACGTCACCATAACTGATTGCTCCAAATTATTGTCCACAGTCAGCAGAAACCTAAAAGCATCTGTGATATATTTTTTTTACAATACCAGGTCTGTCCAGCTATAGATGTCGTTGCCACTAATTGCTCATGCACAACCAGCGTTTCCAAAGACGTACACTTTCATCAGTCAAAAGCCTCCTGTGGAAAACCAACAATGAACTCGGTGGATTGATGCAAATGAGCCCAGGCAATTGAGAGCTGAGGCTTTCTCAGTTGCAAGTACCACATTTTTCATTGGTTTATGTAGGGACTTGTTACGGTTTTACTTGATGGCTGGGTTTTTCAGGAAATGTGCAGCATGTTCATTTCTCGAGCAGCCAAATTAGCCTGTGGCTGGAGACCTCCGTGGCAGTACAGAAGCAAAATGATTTTGTCTCAACTTGTCGCTACTTACATTTTAACAAATATACCGAGAACAAAACATTCTGTCTATTTGAAGAGAACGTAGTATTGATCAGGCTCATATTCCACCCAAGCTCGCATCATTTTCTATGAGTTAAAAATCACCCATCTCTAACTCTTCCAGAGTAAAAAGGTAAAAAAAGATCAAGGACCCCTGGATGATTAAGTCCAGTCAAAGGCGACTGTGGTTGTGGCGCTCATCTCGCTTTCAGGCCAAGGGAGCCAGCGTTTGTCCTCAGACAGCTTTCTGGTCATGTGGTCAGCATGACTAACCCACTTCTGGCACAACGGGACACTGTGATGGAAACCAGAGCATACAGAAATGCTGTTTACCTTCCCGCCGCAGCAGGACCTATTTATCCACTTGTGCTGGTGTGCTTTCAAACTGCTAGGTTACCAGGCAGGGGGAGATCTGTGGTGCAGCTACCACCTTTTCTAAGCCACCCTTGGTGGCGAGAAAGAGTCTTGCCCCTCCATTTTTTCTTTTTCCATTCCCTTGCATTATTTGCTTTGGATCCCTCCCTTTCAGTGGGAGGGGATTAACTCCAGATGCTTCTAGACTGTCACTATTTCCAGGCAGGCTGGGGTGCTGTAGTGTCTGGGTGCATGTTGGGTGAATGAGGGAGTCTTAAGTTCCTTTACCCACAAAACTCCCTTGGGCATCAGCAAACCTCCCTGTTTCCAGACCCAACACCCATGGAGCAGCCCAGCATGGCAGCCACGGAAGCTGAAATCTCCAGGGACTAACAGCAGACCTCATTCTCTGTAGGTAGGTGGACCACTTGCAGAAAGGGTGGTCCTTAATGTCATGTGACCCCTGTGATATTCTCCTAAGGGAGAATGCACCCTTAGTATGTTTTAGATCAGGCTTCCTCAACCTCAACCCTAGGGATCATGGGAGTTGTAGGCCAAAAACATCTGGAGGGCCGAGGTTGAGGAAGCCTGTTTTAGATTGATTGATAATACAAAATCAAACAATGTAAAAATAAAACCCACAAAAGAGTAATAAAATGCAGTTAGCGTAAGGGTCTACGAATTATCTGTTATTACGTAAATATTTCCTTATTACAACCTCAGGCTGATGTTTCTGGAACGTTCTAAGAACATTTCACAGTATTTGGTTACCATTGTCTGCCCAGTGAGCCATTTCCTATCACAGCAGTAATTTTCTTGTAATAATGATCTTGTGTGCATGTTTTCTTGTTTTAAAAGGCACATCCGTGGTTCAATTAGGAATTCCACCTTCCGAGAATTTTGTGATTCTGTGGTAAAAAATTCTCTCTCAGGACAAAATTTTGGTTTTATGGAATTACAGCTGAGGCGAAAAGAGCAGGGGGATAAGGGAGCAACTGGCCCTCAAAAATGTTGAGGATTATGGCAAAGGTGAGTTTGAAGTAAACAACCCACCAAAAGTTAAACTGACTATAATTTCTCAGCATATTTATAAAGGCTGGCTTGCATATTATGGACTTGGTGAATCTCCAGGTGGTTGTATAATAAAGAGAAAATGCTTGGTAGAAGACCAAGAAAACCATTCATAAATTGTGGTCGCTTTGTGATCCTGGTTCGGCTACATCCATCAATGGCAAAACTGCCTCCTTTAAGCTCTTTTAAGCATTCAGGTACAATGTCTGTGTGTTTCTGCCAAAGAAAAGCCAACTACCATTAATGGCAAGATATCACATCTTGTTCCATTTATTCAGGTGATTAATAGTGTTCATTGTACTGGATCTAAAGGAGCTGGTCCTAGAAAGCATAAGAACTCAGGAAGAGCCTGTGGATTATCGAGTCCAGCAATCCTGTTCTCATAGTGGCCAACCAGATGCCTGTGGAAAATCTTCTAGCACAACAGTAGTTTTCCCACCGGCAGTTCCCAGCACTGCCTCCGATAGCAGACCCTCCAAGTGTCCCTATTTTCCAGGGATGTTCTGATTTAGAGAAGCTGTCCCAGTTTCTGATTTGATCCTGGAATGTCCCACTTTTCCTATTTTCATTGGAGAAACGTTGGAGGGTATGAAGTTTTCTGACCCTCCGCGCCGTCTGAAGACAATCCTGTACAGGGAAGTGTTTTCTTTAATGTTTATTTATTATTATTATTAAATGTTGGAAACTGCCCAGAGTGGCTGGGGCAGCTCAGTAAGATGTGTGGGGTATAAATAGTAAAATTATCATTATGGAATGGGAGGTCCCTATTTTCATCGGAGAAGTATTGGAGAGTATGTAATAGTGGAGGTAAATGCTAGCCATCATGGCTTGTAGGCAGCGTTGGAGGAAGCCTTTCAGGCACCTGGGATGGAGCGAACCACCCATAGGGGTGGTGCGGGCGGCACACATAGGGGTGGGGCTATCGCCGCTCATAGGGACAGAACGGGGCGCTCGGCATCCCATGCCATCCCTGTGGGAGCCGCAGCACGCCCCGTGTCATCCCTATGGGTGCTGCACGCCATGGGGGGGTGGCACCCATAGGGACAAGACCGCACCCCTAGGGGTGATACAGGGCACTTGGCACCCATAGGGACAGGGGGCTCAGTGCCCATATGGGACAGGGCATGCAGTGGGGCCTCAACCGCCCTACAGCTGGGGGGGAGAGGCGGACAGACAGCGCGGAGCCTGCAGACACCAAAACACATGGCTCATGGGCACTGCAGGCCCCGCGGTGACGAGTGCCGCCCACCATTTTGTCACACACACCCCCGTCAAGGTGGCAACGGGGGCGGACCGCCCCCCCTTCGTATGCCCCTGCTTGTAGGCACCGGTAGCATTATCCTCCATGAATCTGTCTATTCCTATTTTAAAGCCATGCAAGTTGGTGGTCATCTCTACATCTCTTTGTGTAGGAATCTAGTGTCGGTGTATAAATTTTTGTTTATTTCTTATTTTTTAATTTATTTTTGTGTTCTGATTTTTTATTTTTGTGTTGTGAACCGCCCTGTGAATTTTGGATGATGGGTGGTATACAAATTTAACAAATAATAATAATAATAACAACAATGAGATTGTCCTGTTCCTGATTGTTGTCGATATTATGAGACAGTGTAAAGATTTACTGTTAAATTTCCATTCATATTTTACATCATATATCTACAGTGCCCCTAAAGAAGGATTTATTTCAAAATGAGTTGGACCTAATAAACCTTTTCCTGTGCATCTGGAGGTCTCCTTCATTTTTCTTCCAATCCACAATAGGACTCGCCCCCCCCCCCCAAAGGGCAGATACGTGACAGTATCAATCTTATTCAAATAGCTGCAAATCAGGCTTGTTGTGGTGATGGCATGCATTGAAATTAACCTTTAGCAAATGCACTCCCCAGTGTAAAGTATCAACAGAGTGATTTGAAATGCAAATAAAACTGAGAACTTAACTCACTAAAAGTCACTCATTTACAAATGTGCTGTTCATAAGCTCAAGTATTTGAAGCAAAACAAACCTTAAAGACATTGCAATTAGTCTTTGTAATCAGAGTATTATTAATATTAAGGAGCAAACTATATTTGGGTGAGTTTCAACTTGGCAAAGATTGGCAGAATGGGGTTTCTCCTTCATATCCTCTAGGGATAGGGGAGGGAAATATGATTCAGTTTGTATTTAAAGCCAAATTGATCAAATTTGTACTTTCCAAAATAATATGAGAATGGAAACACAGCTAGCCTTCTAAATTTTCACTTCTCCAAATTTTGCATTGCATTTCTCCAAGTAAACAATGTTTACAAAATGCATATATTCAGGCAAAATTTGTATAGAAATAAAAATATTACCGAAAATAGCATACAAATACACATTCTATTAGGAGCAATTGCTTGCAAAAATGTGTACATAAGTCAAAACTGCATGGAAAATGTGTTTACTGGGGTAAATTTGCAGTAAAATGATGAATTTTTAAAAGAAAAGAAAAATGCAAAATGCTACAGGAACTGACTTGTAAAGCTGTCTGCAAAGGGGAAATGTCAGCACCTTCAAATGGACCGCTTCAACTTAATCCAAACTGCACCTGCAAATGGACTAATGAAAAAGGAACGAGCTAGGCCAAATTAGGTCTGCAAGCCAGAGGTTCTCCATGACTGATTTGTATGCTGCTTCATAGGCCCAAGAGACTCTCAAGGCAGCTTACAAAATAGTCTCAAAATATAATCACACTCAAATTTCGTACAGTTATTCCACCCTTCTTTCACGGGCTCTTACGCTTTGCAGGTGAATTTAATTCTATGACCACAAGAGGGAAGCATTTTCCTTTCTTTGCCTCATTGCCTGTCAAACTATAAGCCCAAAGCTTCTGCTGAAGAAAGGCTACTGGACATGTTTCCCTCAAAGAATTCTGGGCACTGTAGTTTGTTCAGGGTTGCTGGAGCTGCAACTAGGTGAGGTGTCAACTTCGGTGCCCAGAATTATTTGAGGGAAACAATTTGTTCCAAATGTGCTTTAAAGGTATTCTGTGTGCACAGCCTGCATTTCCAAAAATCGGATCAGCTGCCGCTTTGCAGGCACTTCCACACAACTAAGGGAAGGGAAGCTTTGGAGGGGGCAGGGCAGGGCCATGGCAGCGGGGGGGGGGGGCACCTTCCCCTTTGCTTCCGGCAGTGAAATGGGATATGCTGCTGTGACTTCTAAACTGAGATCCGATGCACCAAACAGAAACTAATCCAAACTAGTGTGCAAACTTCGTATTGAGAAAGAGGGCACATACATTTAAATAAGGTGCTAGGATACCACTTTAAACCATCATGGCTTCCCCCAAAGAATTCTGGGTACTGTCGCTTGTTAAGGGTCCTGAGGGCTGTTGTTAAGTGTAGGAGTGCAAATATCCAGCATTTGTGGAAATGCTCAGAAGAAATCTGATTGGTTCTTTCGAACACTCTGTAAAAAGTTCTTTTGTGAATAAAACTACCTGGGCTAGGGGCTGCACACGGAAGAGGCACAGAGAGACACGATTATACGCACCCTTCCCAGAGTCTTGCTGGTTCAAGTCTCTGTGTGTATTCTTATTAATCAGAGTTCAATCCTTCCCTTACTTTGCGAACGCAACAGTTAAGGGTCCTGAGGACCCCTATTCCCCTCACCAGTGCTTTTTTTCCTGGGGGGACACAGGGCTACGCATACCCCTAAACATTTTGTGAATCTAAGTTTGGCCTCACTGAGGGGCAGTATTTCAATATGAGTAGGAAAATGAGAGTACCCCTAAACATTGTAGTTCTGTGAGGGCACTGCCCCTCACAGAACTACAATTACTATAGTTCCACTCTAGGAACTGTCAGAAGAAAAATGGTAATTGAAACATGGTAACACTGTAACATGACTTCATTTAGTCCCAGGGTATGGTCTGAGTACCAGGAACACCTACTTAAAACAACAATAAATCCACAGCAGATTGCAACGTGTTGTTAGAACTCAGCCAGAACTATGTAAAAGTCGGCTGAAAAAAAGCGTTACCATAGAACTGTCAAGGGGAAAAAAACAGCTATCTGAAATAAGCAGGTTTTCAAAGCCCATTGTAGAACCTGAATGGATGAGGTCATTCGTGCCTCACCTAGGAAGAACTTGCATGGAGAAGGTTGCAGAGGCCATGTGTTTGCCTTGCAGTCCTCTGTTTGAAAGGGCTTTGTGTGAAGGGCTTTGCAGGCCTAGTCTGGTTTGGAGTGGGTTAAATTCCTTTGCCTGCTGCACAGGGGAGTTGTACTCTGAACACAGCATAATCATGCCAAGTGGGATAACTGCTATTTTATATCTCATACACACACAACCCAAAAAAGAGGGGAGATCTGGAAACAGGAAAGGTTAAGGGAGCTGCTATTACCAGGATCCTGGACAGAGGGAAGTATGGAACGGAGAGGTAGGCAATACTATCAAAGGAGAGTTGGGAATAGACATCTGTCACCCCTGCTCAGCCACCCCCAGTAGAGACTTGGGTATCCCTGCTGACCTGACCTCCCATCTGGTGCTGCTGCTAATTAATGCTAAGTTAGCCCACAATAAAACAACTCATCCATGATTTGATCTCATGGATTAGATGGTGACAGGGTGTGCTCAGGCAATTGGGGGGGCACAACCTTGCCAGCTGTGCCCACGTGGATACTTGGTAAAGTACCAGTCTGCTGCCCTGGGCTTCTTTGGGAGAAAGGGCAGGATACAAATCAAATAAATAAGATATAATAAAAGCTTATTTGTATCTCTCTCTGTGCCTCTCCTCTGCACACACAAACCGGCCACAGCAATACATCTCTGCATAGCTTTCAATGTATTCCTGGGGTGAGAACAAGCACCCTAGTGGTTGCCTCCTGAGATGAAGTTAATCTGTAGTTGGGTATCAGTTCTCCGGCTTAATTAGGCTGTCTCATGGAAGTATAAATAGTCTTAGTAATTGCACTGATATTAATATCACCACCAGTGTTCGTATTACACACAGAGAGTGGGAATTGGCTGAGCTGCAGAATGAGAAAGTTGGCCAAACAGGGAGAAATGGGGACGGAGGTCTCAAGAGGTTTTGCACCATATGTACATTCATGAGTGCAGGCAGACGGTCACACCATTGCCTCAAGGTGTTGCTTGGAAATCTTCAGTCCTCAAGAAGTACTTTCAAAGTCCATCTTCAAATAGGTATGTTTATTTATTATAATCCCACCTTTCTTTCCCTCTCCAAAGAGCTCAAGGTGGCGTGCATGGTTCCCCTCCTTCCTCCTCATTTAATCTCCACAACAACCCTGTGAGGTAAGTTAGGCTGAGAGGCAGTAAATAGCCCAAGATCCACCCATGTCTCTCCCCTATTGGCCTCTACAGCCACAGCAGGCGCTGTAACTCCCCAACAGTTTGGCTTCACCCCCAAAGGCGCACTCCTTCATTGTCTCCTGAGACAGACAACTTCACCCTACCTGAGCAGTTGCTTCTGACTGGGGGTGTGAACAGGGGCAAAATTTCCATCTCTGCCCGCAGTGTGCACACCCCTTTCTGTTGTCTGGTGCCGCAGAACCATTTCCTCCATGTTTCCTACGCAGAGTGTGGGCAGAAAGCCTAACTTCCTGGTCCTGCCCCTCCCTTGAGTTTTCCTTCATGATGGTGCCACACAAATAGGCAACAGCATCTGAGGGAAAATAGGGGTTGGTGGGGCTGAGTTTGGCGGATTCTCCCCCCTTTTCCAATCCAAGAAAAACTTCAAAATAGCTTTCAGCTGAACTCTAGCCATCTTTATAACTCACACGCAGCGGCAGTTTAACTGCAGAAAGTCCTCAGTCAGGACTGATCGTGGGGCTCATTAGATGTTGAATGACAGCAATCTTTGCCATTCTGCATCCCCCAGACAGTTGGGCTGGCTGGGGCTTGTGGAAGTTGAAGTCCAAAACATCTTGCCAGTTTGGCGAAGGCGGAATTACAGAATTGTGTTATAAGGATCATTCTGCTCGGGAGATTTAGGGTAGGTTCACTTTGAAATATAATACATTCCTATTATGCCTCCTTTAGTAGCCATTCACCCCCTTTCCAGAATTATTATCCTTAATATATTTCCTGGTAGTGCCTAGAATTCATTCAGTGCCCATTATAGTTAATGAGACAGTGCACAGAAATATACCGTGAGATTATTTCTTAAAGTATCAGCACGGAGAGTTCCTGATTTGCTGCTTTCTGATATATAAACTGTTAGGGTTAGTGCAGGAGCAGCACCTAATGCGGGAATAACAAGAAAGGAGGGGGTGTAGGGAGTATGGTTAGTTATGCAAGCAGATTATTTGGTCAAACTGACATCAGGATGCACCAAAAAGTCCCTCAATTATTCAGCTGAAAATAGTGATGGGAAATAGAAATATTTCCTGGGAAACGTTTGTGCAAACAGTCATCTTTTCTCAATCCTCTTTCAGTGTCACCCTCACCCACCCAGTTACGGTTTATTTTTATTTCCTGAATTAGCCGCATGCATAAGATAGTGTTACGAAGGTTGTGCACCACCCCCAATCTCTGCCAAGCAGTAGCAAAAGTCCAGAGGGTTCTAGGTGCTCACTGTTGGGAGTCAAGACATGGCAGAGACTGCCATGTTTTAGGAAATATGGTTTATTTTACACATGTTTACACCTGGGTGTACACCAGGCTTCCTCAAACTCAGCCCTCCAGATATTTTTTGGCCTACAACTCCCATGATCCCTAGCTAGCAGGAGCAGTGGTCAGGGATGATGGGAATTGTAGTCTCAAAACATCTGGAGGGCCGAGTTTGAGGAAGCCTGGTGTAGGACGGAGTTTACAGCATACAGAT
The DNA here is from genome assembly GCF_964106645.2 of Podarcis pityusensis. Classification (NCBI taxonomy): domain Eukaryota; kingdom Metazoa; phylum Chordata; class Lepidosauria; order Squamata; family Lacertidae; genus Podarcis; species Podarcis pityusensis. The sequence continues at coordinate 17,975,295 of NC_138030.1, forward strand.
CTCAAGAGGGGCTTCTTCCCCACAGCAATTCAGCATTGGGTTCCAAGCAGGGCTGGATTTAGGTTTTATGAGGCCCTAAGCTACTGAAGGTAATGGGGTCCAGCTGTCCTTTGTCAGCAACAAATTGTCACTGTTTTTGTGCTGAATATATGCTATATGGTAATTTATGGACCTAATAGGTATCTAAAGCAATTTGCACTTGTGGCCATGCAACCAGTCCATGAAGAATGTAGGCGCCCTATATATAGAAATGAGCAAAACAGTTATATTTTAGGGAGCAGGCTAGCAGGTGGGGCCCATTACTTACATCATAGGAGCCTACACAACACAAAACACTGTTGCTGTATGTAGGTTTTATTTTACTTGTTTTTTATCTTATATTTTGTAAATGTACATCCAGGTTATTTTCCTTTAGATTTTTTTGGGGCCCCCAAGAGAGTGGGGCCCTAAGCTATAGCTTGTTTAGCTTATACATAAATCCGGCACTGGTTCCAAGACATCTCCATGCCTCTGTCCCTGCCTGTCCTCAGTCAGCCCATCAATAGGATTCTGGTCCTCAGCTTCCACATGGAGTTCTACTTATCTCCTCCTTCTTGTTCCCAGAACACCTTGCTCCAAGCCTCTGTGTAAAATGACACTCCCCCCCACCCCCCGTGGGCACAGCCTGCCCGCTCCCATGTTTTCAATCTTAAAGCTTTCTCCAGCCATGGTAACTGTTATGTACTGAGTTGAATAGGATCCAAACTGTAGCAGTCTGATTGGTCCTAGAACAATAGGATCCAAAAGGCAGCAGTCTGATTGGTCCTAGAACAATAGGATTCAGAATGCAGCAGTCTGATTGGTCCTAGAACAATGCAGCAGTATGATTGGTTGGCAGGAACCACCCAATCCTGCTCCAGATAGAAGTGAATCCACAACCTGATTGGCTTACAGTAGAATTCCAGAATTAGCCAATCATGTGCAGCCCATTGTGTAAATAATGTATATAAAGCAGATACTGTGAGGGGACATTTATTCATTCCTCCTCACCACTATGAGCTGAATAAAGAGCATGAAATCACTTTGCGACTCTGAGTATATTTCACTGGCGACGAGGATGGGATCCCGCTGAGCTGACTGCCACACACAGCACCGCAGCACCGCCAACTGCCGCACCGCTGCCTCGCACCGTGTATCCAGGCTTCAGCTCCGGGGCACAAGGAACTCAGAATGGCAGCCAACAGCAGCTTCTCGCCATTCAACCCAGCATCTGGAGACTGGGAAGCGTACGCCTCCCGTTTCACCTTCCTCCTAGAAGCCAAAGGGGTCACCGACGAAGAAGACGCCAAGAAGAGGGCGATATTCTTCAGCGTCTGCGGAGAGGAGACGTTTGAAATCGCCCGGGCTCTCCTTGCGCCTGAAGACGTCGCTACTGTTCCATACAAAACAATAATGGAACAGCTGAAGGGGCACTTTTCGCCGCAGCCCTCAGTGGTGGCTCGTCGAAATGCCTTCTACGCAAAGCGGCAAGCCCCTGGGGAAACCATAACTGGGTTTGTGACCTCTCTCCGCCAAGCCGCCCGGTTCTGCAACTTCTCAGAGCTGGAGAACATGCTTCGTGACCGCCTCGTCGGTGGCCTGAAGGATGAGAAGCTGCAACGACGCCTCTACGCTAAGAAGGACCTAACGTTCCAGGTCGCTCTGGAGGAGGCCCTGGCAACAGAAGCTGCCGAGAGGTCGACCCAAGAGGCACGGCCGAGCCTGCCATCCCAACCGAGGGTCCACCATGAAGACCTCACCGACGACTCAGGATCCGACAGGGAGGAGGTGCACCGAGTACAGCAGCGCACTCAAGCAGCGCACAGACCACAGCTGCCTCGACGAGAAGGAGGGAACTGCGCAAGCTGCGGGGAGAGTCACGAGAGGAGGACCTGCCGTTTCCGCAACGCAGAGTGCAGGCAGTGCAGAAAATCGGGACACATCGCCCGGGTGTGTCGGGCTCGGCCCACCCGACACCAGGCATCAGATGACCAATCCAAGAGCCCCAGGTCCCGGGGCCCAACGCACCAAGGCAACTCGACGGAGCTCACGGACTTCCAGGTATACCAGTTGCCCCACCCCAACGTAGAGAAAATTTATGTAGAGGTACAGATAGAGGGGGCCCCATGCCGCATGGAGCTTGACACGGGTTCAACTCTATCCATAATCTCGGCAAGGACCTTAAGGAAACTGTGTCCCACTGGGGGTCCCAAACTCAGGCCGGCCCCATTCACCCTCCGGGACTTCCAGAAACGTAAGGTCCCCACAATGGGGGTGGGGACCTTCAGGGTGCAATACCGAGGGCGGACGCGGCAACTGGACTTGCTTGTGGTCAAGGGCCCCTACATTAGCTTACTGGGATTGGCATGGTTTGGACCACTGGGGCTAGCTGTCACCGGGGTGAACCACACTAGCTTACAAGTGGACGTGGACGCCATATGCAAGGAATTTCCAGGGGTTTTCGATGGGAAATTGGGACAGTATACGGGCCCCCCCATTGCGCTACAGCTTGACCCCGCAGTACGACCGGTCAGGCTCAAGGCCCGCCGGGTCCCGTTCGCCTTGAAACCCCGTATAGACGAGGAATTGGACCGACTCGTAGAGCAAGGAGTGCTGGAGCCGGTGCCTAATGCTCCCTGGGAAACCCCAATCGTCACACCCGTCAAGCCTAATGGTTCGGTCCGCATCTGCGCAGACTACAAATGTACCATAAACAAGGCCCTCACGGCCCACGCATACCCAGTGCCAGTGGTCAGCCATGTCCTTGCCACCCTGGCTGGGTCGAAAATTTTTGGCAAGCTGGACTTGGCCCAAGCATATCAACAGCTGCCAGTAGATGAGGCCACAGCAGAGGCACAGACGATTGTGACGCACAGAGGAGCGTTCAGGGTAAAGCGGCTGCAATTCGGTGTCAGCGTGGCACCAGGCATATTCCAGAATATAATGGACTCTCTCCTTAAAGGGATTCCTGGCGTCACCCCCTTCTTCGATGATGTGTTGATTGCCGGCCCCACACCAGAGGAGTTTGAGGACCGCCTCCGCACCGTTCTGCACCGTTTCCAGACGGCGGGTCTCAAGGTGAAGCGGGAAAAATGTCTACTAGGAGTGCCTCAGGTGGACTTTCTGGGATTTATGGTGGACGCAGAAGGGGTCCACCCGACTGGGGACAAGGTACGGGCCATTTGTGATGCCCCAGCGCCCAAGAGCAAGACTGAACTTCAGGCCTTCTTGGGACTATTGAACTTTTACCATTCCTTCCTTCCCCACAAGGCGGCGGTAGCGGAGCCCCTACACAGACTCCTGGACAAGCGGGCCCCTTGGGTGTGGGGCCAGCGCCAGGAGGCCGCATTCCAGGCAGTCAAGGACTTGCTTGTCTCAAACTCGGTCTTGGCACACTTCGACGAGAGGCTGCCGGTGGTGCTAGCATGCGACGCCTCACCCTATGGCATTGGAGCTGTCCTGGGGCACCAACTCCCGGATGGAAGAGAGGTACCGGTGGCGTACTTTTCCCAGACACTCAACACAACCGAGCGGAACTACTCGCAAATCGACAAGGAGGGTCTGGCAATCGTAAAGGGAGTAAAAAAATTCCATGATTTCTTGTACGGGCGGCCCTTCACCGTGGTGACTGACCACAAGCCGTTGCTTGGCTTGTTTGCCCCCGAAAAGCAGACCCCCCAAGTGCTGTCTCCTCGCGTCCTCAGGTGGTCAATTTTCCTTGCCAGCTACCAGTATGCACTGATTCACCGACCTGGGAAGGCGATGGGCCATGCGGACGCCCTCAGCAGGCTACCACTACCGGAAACAGGCCCTGACCCAGCACCTGCACAAGAGGTTATGAGCCTGGAGCTGCTTCCCGACCGCCCCATTCAGGCACAAGAAGTTGCACACCATTCCAAGAAAGATAGGGTCATCTCCCGGGTCCTGGACTGGGTGTGGAGGGGATGGCCCAGCAGCAGCCCCGGGCCAGAATTCGCCGGCTACACAACCCGCAAACATGAACTGTCGGCCCACAAGGGGTGCCTGTTATGGGGAAGCAGAGTCGTTGTTCCCCAGCCCCTCTGCAAAAGGGTCCTCACAGCCCTACACGAGACACATCCAGGGGTAGTAAGAATGAAGGCCCTTGCCAGGAGTTATGTGTGGTGGCCGGGGATCGATGGAGAGATAGAGGCCTGGGTCAAACACTGCCAGGCCTGCCAAGAATCCCGCCCAGATCCCCCAAGGGCCCCAGTCCAGTCCTGGGAGTCCGCCCGAGCACCATGGTCACGCCTGCATGTGGATTTCGCTGGCCCCTTTCAGGGGAAAACATTCTTCATAGTGGTGGACTCCTACACCAAATGGCTGGAAGTCGCACTGGTACCGTCCACTTCCACGTCCGCAGCCATCCGGGTACTACGCAGGCTGTTTGCAACCCACGGGCTCCCTGACACTCTCGTCTCAGACAACGGGACTGCATTTACGTCAGGAGAATTCCAAACCTTCACAGCGCAGAACGCCATCCGCCACATCCGTTCGGCGCCGTTCCACCCTGCCACCAATGGCCAAGCAGAACGCATGGTGCGGACCACCAAGGACACCCTTCGCCGCATGACGCAAGGGGACTGGGAGTACCGCCTTGCCACATTCCTTCTAGCACAGCACAGCACCCCCAGCTCAACGACTGGCCGGAGCCCCGCTGAACTACTAATGGGTCGGCGCCTTGCAATCAGATTGGACCGCCTTCACCCCGATAGAGCTCAGGATGAGGTAGTGGTGGGGGAAGGCAGGAACCCCCGGACCTTCGAGGCCCAGGACCCAGTGTACGCAAAGAATTTTGGGGCAGGCCCAGCATGGGTACCCGCCACAATCACCAGGGTCACTGGCCCCGTGTCGTACGAGGTGCTAACGGATGGGGGGCAATGCTGGCGCCGCCACTGCGACCAGATACGGCGACGATTCCCGGGAGAAAACCAGGAGGAGGACAGGTCAGAGGAGTCCCAAGGGAACAGCGGGGCAGTGAGGCCCATAGAGCAGGAGGGGCCAGCAGGAGAGGCAGAATCAGTAAATACAGAGAGGACCCGTGAGGCCGAAAGGACACCGGAACCAGAACCACGACTGAGCGAGCCGGTTGCACCAGACCAAACAGCCGCATCACAGCCAGCATCCTTGGAACACGAGCCAGAACCCGGAGCCCGGACCAGGGAACACCCCAGGCCACAACGCACACGTAGGCCGCCGGCATACCTTGAGGACTATGAATGCGACCTCCCGGGCAGGACTGGAACTTAGAGGGGAGGGGTGTTATGTACTGAGTTGAATAGGATCCAAACTGTAGCAGTCTGATTGGTCCTAGAACAATAGGATCCAAAAGGCAGCAGTCTGATTGGTCCTAGAACAATAGGATTCAGAATGCAGCAGTCTGATTGGTCCTAGAACAATGCAGCAGTATGATTGGTTGGCAGGAACCACCCAATCCTGCTCCAGATAGAAGTGAATCCACAACCTGATTGGCTTACAGTAGAATTCCAGAATTAGCCAATCATGTGCAGCCCATTGTGTAAATAATGTATATAAAGCAGATACTGTGAGGGGACATTTATTCATTCCTCCTCACCACTATGAGCTGAATAAAGAGCATGAAATCACTTTGCGACTCTGAGTATATTTCAGTAACTATGGTGACTCTGTTCTAACCAGGCTCAATGATGTTTCTTTGATGTGTTGATGACTGACCATTGTTCCATAATGGCTTGCACTCAACTAGCCGGGCTAGGCTAGTCTGCCCAGGCTAAACCCAGGAATTTTTGTGTTTGGCACAGTTTAGGTGAATTTCTGCAGCCTGCGTTTTCTCTTCAGTGACCCAAATATTATCTAAATCCTACAATTTTTCTAATTTCTAACATTCACTAACTCTAGATCTGCAGCAATATCATTAACCATGAAGTAAACAGGAGGATGTCATGATGCTAAAAAGGCAATCGGATTTGGCTATGTGCCAGAAACAACTTTGGGCAAGATGGAATCAATGGCATTTCAAATAAATTGAAAATTAGGGCAATACCTGGATTAGTTGCATGGGAGATCTCAGCAGACCAGGGATCAGAACAAGACGATGCAATTATGCAACATCGTCAATATACGGTTGTGTGTAGACATCACAGTAATCAGATGCAGCTGGGAGGGCAATTTAAATGAATTGGATTTTCACAAGCAGTGCCAAAGACCACCAAACGATTGCTACATTTTTCAACACTGCTAAAAATATTCCCAACAAATGCTCGGGTAAATTTTCTCGCTTCTCACTATTTCCACCATTGCTGTAAAGCAAAATCTTTCGCAGCTCTGTAGAGTAGTTGATAAATCCTGCAGAAACCCAAGTCAGGATTTTATTTTTTTGAACAAAACAATGTGCGACTACATTCTGAACAAGGCATCGTTTTCAAACACATAGAAAGCAACTGCGATTGATAACGAGAAAGTAGGACAGCGTGTTAGGTGAGAGAAAAATAGTATCCAAGGAGCGAAGATCATCACACACAAAAGCTAAGCAAAAAAACACCCCAAGCCAGGAAGCAAAACTTGAGGTCGTTTTGTAACATAATGGGAAAACAGCTGCCCACACCGTATGTAAAAGAAATGCTGCTATTTTCTGAAATTTCCTTTTATATTCTTGCCCCTGGGGGTGAACTCCTAGCTGAAGAAAAGCTACTTTTGGAGCAGAACTACAAGCTGAAGCAAATGAGTGTGTCCCATGTTCTCAATCTGAAATTATTCTCTTGTACAGTATCTGTTTCTCTGCACTCCAACTGCTAATTAGAATTGCCACCTTTGTTGGCAAGATACAACAGCCTCTAGGCGTTGCATGATGACAGGCAGCATTCCAACAGGTGAGGCTGTCCCCTGCAATGACTTCTTCTCCATGCCAAGGGATCCTTTCCTGCCAGGAAAAACAAAGATTAAAAACGTGAGAATGGGCATTTAATCTGGAGGAAAATAAGGTAACAGTGCAAACTTAAGCCTTAAAGGAACGTAGGGCAAAACCTGACCATGGCGTAGGAAGCTGTCTTGTACAGAGTCAGACCATGGGTCCATCTAACTCAATATAATCTCCACTGACTGGCAGCACATATCTAGAGTTTCAGACTGGGCTCTCCCAGTCCTACCTGGAGATGCCAGGGATTCAACTGGGCGCCTTTCACATGGAAGGCAGTTGCACTACCACTTTCCCCGTGGAATATTTAAAATGTAGTCAAACCAACAATTAATGCTTTGCTAGATAGGCACACAGGGACGCGGGTGGTACTGTGGGTTAAACCACAGAGCCTAGGACTTGCCGATCAGAAGGTCTGTGGTTCGAATCCCTGCTACGGGGTGAGCTCCCGTTGCTCGGTCCCTGCTCCTGCCAACCTAGCATTTCGAAAGCACGGCGGGAAGGTAAACGGCGTTTCCGTGCGCTGCTCTGGTTCGCCAGAAGCGGCTTAGTCATGCTGGCCACATGACCCGGAAGCTGTACACCAGCTCCCTCTGCCAATAAAGCAAGATGAGTGCCGCAACCCCAGAGTCAGTCAGGACTGGACCTAATGGTCAGGGGTCCCTTTACCTTTACCTAGATAGGCACATGACAGGAGCTGATGCTCACAGAGTTTTCCTGTGAACGTGCTAGAGAGAACCCTGTGAGAGACACTCCCACTGTGCCCTGACACTATATATTCCCTTACTTGCATTGGCCCCCTCCTCTTCCTTCATCACCAAGCCAGCAGTGTGAAGAACATCTGCCGTGTCTGAGCTCCAATGCTCAGACACCATTTTAAGCTAGGCTTAGGTATGTCTTTGTCACTGAATCACCATTTTAAGCCTGCCTGAACAAAGCTGCTATATTTTGTTACTCTTCAACAATTGTTTATTTTATTTACTTTAATTAATTAAATTTGTACACTACCCTATACCCATAGGTCTCAGGGCGGGTCACAATATAAAATCACAATATTAAAAAACAACAACCAGAAAATACATAATAAAAACAAAGACAACGCAATAACCTCACCCCCTTCTACAACTCATTTTAAAAGGGCACCAGTATACTGAATAAATGATATTTTTACCTTTTACAAGACTGTTCGTGTGATTTTAAGGAGGAGAAAAGGGGGAAATGGCTGGAAAATCCAGTCTGCCTTAAAGCATGCTGGATTACTTAAATTAAAAGGTCAAAACTAGACTAACTAAGCTTCCATTTTAAGGTTCAAAATGAATGGCACCACTGAACTCACAAAGGCTAGGAAGGAAGGATAATATCTAATAAATATATCCTCTCCTAGCATCTGGTTTTATATCTTGATTTTATTCTGTGAACTACCCTGAGACCCCACCGGGTAAAGGGCGGTATATAAATTTAATAAAACATAACAATAACAATAATATTCACATTCCAACATTCCCCAGTCTATGTCTCCCCCATTCATTGCTGTTGTTGTTTAGTCGTTCAGTCGTGTCCGACTCTTCGTGACCCCATGGACCAGAGCACACCAGGCACTTCTGTCCTCCACCGCCTCCAGCAGCTTGGTCAAACTCATGCTGGTAGCTTCAAGAACACTGTCCAACCATCTCGTCCTCTGTCGTCCCCTTCTCCTTGTGCCCTCAATCTTTCCCAACATCAGGGTCTTTTCCAGGGAGTCTTCTCTTCTCATGAGGTGGCCAAAGTATTGGAGCCTCAGCTTCAGGATCTGTCCTTCTAGGGAGCACTCAGGGCTGATTTCCTTCAGAATGGATAGGTTTGATCTTCTTGCAGTCCAAGGGACTCTCAAGAGTCTCCTCCAGCACCATAATTCAAAAGCATCAATTCTTAGGCAATCAGCCTTCTTTATGGTCCAGCTCTCACTTCCATACATCACTGCTGGGAAAACCATAGCTTTAACTATACGGACCTTTGTTGGCAAGGTGATGTCTCTGCTTTTTAAGAAGCCCCATTCATGCAATTCATAACTGTATGTATGGGGGAGCTATTTGAAGTGAGACCTTTGCTGGAGTAGGGAGAAGTTATCCTTTTGTCCCTGATGGAGAATGAGAATGATGTGATTTCATTTAATATTTGGATGCTACTTTCCCATAAGGAAAGTTGAAGTCGAAAGTGGCTTAAGAACATCATGATGCAATTGATGCACAGTGGCACCTAGTTTAGTTTCAGCCACAAGGGGGAGAGGTTGCCCAGCTCTTTGCTCTCATCTCTGCATGGAACATGCTCCTCTGGCGCTAAGGGAGTAATTATGTTATTACTTACGGTAATTGCAAGTTAAGTTCCAAACTGGGCATGTGAAACAGCAATCACATGATTCTTTCAGTGCACGTCAAACGTCTGTGCAGACTCCTTCAGCAAACACTCGCAATATGCCCCATAGCATTAGATGAGGAGGAGGAATGCAGCGTTTGGGCTCAGTTTAGTGAGAAGGCAAGTTAAGGGCAACACCTTATAGTCTTATGTTCTGGTGCAGATCCACACCATATATTTAAAAGCACATGGCTTCCCCTTAAAAAAATCCTGGGAACTAAGGGGGCTGAGAATCATAGCTAAGGGTAAACTATACTTCTTCTTTGGATACAGATAGGTAGCCGTGTTGGTCTGCCATAATCAAAAAAAAAAAAATAAAAAAAAAATCCTTCCAGTAGCACCTTTAAGACCAACTAAGTTAGTTCTTGGTATGAGCTTTCGTGTGCAAGCACACTTCTTCAGATACACTGAAACAGAAGTTGCCAGATCCTTCTCACTATATAGAAGGATCTGGCAACTTCTGTTTCAGTGTATCTGAAGAAGTGTGCTTGCACACGAAAGCTCATACCAAGAACTAACTTAGTTGGTCTTAAAGGTGCTACTGGAAGGATTTTTTTTATTCTTCTTTGGAGGAAATCATGTGCTTTAAATGTATGGAGCAGTCTAGCAGTTGGGAAGAGCTGAGACACTTGGGCATGAGACGTTGGGCATGTTGTCACCGGCAAATTTTGCTAAAGGACAATAGTCTTGCAGTAAGGTTTGTCTGGTGCAAGCTTCCCCAACCTGGTTTCATACAACTTCAGCTTCCATCATTAATGTTTACTGGCCATGCTGGCTAGGGCTGATGGGAGTTTTAGATTAAAGCAGGGTTTCCTGTGGCTCACACAGAGAGCCAGTGTGGTGTAGTGGTTAAGAGCGGTAGACTTGTAATCTGGGGAACCGGGTTCACGTCCCTGCTCCTCCACATGCAGCTGCTGGGTGACCTTGGGCTAGTCACACTTCTCTGAAGTCTCTCAGCCCCACTCACCTCACAGAGTGTTTGTTGTGGGGGAGGAAGGGAAAGGAGAATGTTAGCCACTTTGAGACTCCTTCGGGTAGTGATAAAGCGGGATATCAAATCCAAACTCCTCCTCTTCTTCTTCTTCTTCTTCTTCTTCTTCTTCTTCCTCCTCCTCCTCCTCCTCCTCCTCCTCCTCCTCCTCTTCTTCTTCTTCTTCTTCTTCTTCTTCTTCTTCTTCCTCCTCCTCCTCCTCCTCCTCCTCCTCCTCCTCTTCTTCTTCTTCTTCCCAAACTTGGGGCACCTGCTGCTTTTGGACTATCATCATCCCTAGCTATCAGGACCAGTGGTCAGGAGTGATGGGAACTGTAGTCAAAAAACAGCTGGAGACCCAATTTTGGGAAACCCTGTCTACAACATCTGGAGGGGACCAGGTTGGGGAAGACTGATCTACAACAGGCATGGAGACTTTATGGTCCTCCAGATGTTGTTGGACTCGAACTCCTATCATCCCCAGCCAGCATGACCAATGATTGGAGACAGTGGGAGCTGTAGTCCAGCAGCATGTGGAGGGCCATAAGCTGTCACTTTTCAGAACTCTTCCTGCACATTTTCGTGTGGAGAGGAATCATGAGAACTGATCAATAGATGTTCTGGGATCATGAACAACTGGGGTGGGCAGGTGTCCAATCTAGCTTCAGTCCTTTGATTCCAAAGTGCCCATGGCCCTTTCTCACAACCCGTGTGGTTCCTCGCTGTGAGACAGCTAAAAATCCCTGTACAATGGGGAAACAGTGCTGTAAATCCATCTTTGCCTGATATAGCTTGAAGGCCTCTTACAGCAATGTTATTGTCTCTCGAATGAATTATTGAAAACTGTCTAGTGAATTACAGCTCAGAACCATTTGTGACTTTTCCTGCACTTTGGAAACTGCTCGTGTCCATTGGACCCACTCAGATTTCTAAACCAAAAGCTTTGTCTCTCTCTGTCAGTGAAATTGCTCTAAGCTGCTTTTTATCCTGGGCAGGAATCTTATTTCTACTTATTACTTTGTCTCATTTCTTTCTAGCATAGATCAGCAGTAATAACCCTGCAGCTATGAAAACTCAGCCTCCTTTGAGATACCACCAAGAATCTTAAGCTGGCTGCCAGACTTGAGTGTTACCTTGCGGCTACCTAGAGGAAGGGGATTTCATATAAAAGGGAAAGTGTTGCAGAAAACAGATGAGCAACCATCGTGCGACAATGACCCCTGTATAAGGTAAAGGCTGTTTTCAGTCTGGTAAATCAGGAAATGCATTAGCTTCTGGCTTTTTCTTCCCATAATGCACTGCAAAATTTAGTGTGACCTTAGAGGTGCTTCTGGGAAATTATTTGCATTCACCAGGAAGAAAGGAAATGAGAAACAGGATTGGGAACCAATGATGATAAGACGTGTGTTATGCTTAAAAATGTATCATGGGGGTTCTATGGTCATTGCCATGTCTGCTGGCATGTCCCTGGATTTCCAAGACTTCCAAGTGCTTTGCGGAGCACAGTAATGTCTCCAAACTAACAAGCACAACTGCCAAATGAAGTCTGAAATACTTCCTAGGGATAGCTTTGAGTTGAGCTAATCAGAAGCTGATTTTGGTAGTGTGAAACTGGGTATTAGATGGGAGAGCCAATAGTACCAGCACAACAGAAAATGCAAAACGAACCATGGAAAGAGAAGAAGGGAAGTCATTGATATTTTAGGATGTTTAAATGAGTATTTTAAATTGTAAAACAGAAAACTTAATAAAAATTATAGAGAGAGAAGACAAAAAAAAAAAAACAAAAACCACTGAGCCTCTTGGGCTTGCTGATCAGAAGGTCAGCGGTTCGAATCCGCTCGACCGGGTGAGCTCCCGTTGCCCTGTCCCAGCAACCTGCCAGCCCAGTAGTTCGAAAGCACACCAGTGCAAGTAGATAAATAGGTACTACTGCAGTGGGAAGGTAAACGGCGTTTCCGTGCACTCTGGCTCCCGTCATGGTCCTCCGTGAGCCAGAAGCAGTTTAGTCATGCTGGCCACATGACCCAGAAAGCTGTCTGTGGACAAACGCCGGCTCCCTTGGCCTGAAAAGCGAGATGAGCGTCACACCCCATAGTCTCCTTTGACTGGACCATCCAGGGGACCTTTACCTTTACCTTTTTTTACCTGCTGGAAAGTGCAGGAGGGGAGAGTGCTCTTGTGCTTGGGTCCAGCTGGACTAGATGGGCCACTGGCCTGATGCAGAAGGTTCTTCTTATGTTTTTATGGACTTTCTCCTAATGTCACAAAAATAGTTCTCCTGGTATTAATTACATAAAACATATGCTGTCTATGTACCATTCAAGTCCCAATGCTGGTTCCTCCCCCCTCCGCCTTTTGATCCCTATTTGGATTTCAGGACTAGCTTATGCTCATCATTAATATTCCAGCCACAACAGCTCCCATGAACCCAGTGCTCTCCATCAATAAAGAGAAAGTCTAGCTTTCTGAATTATTAACTTGCTTAATTCAGTGCAAGACTGAGGCACACAGTTAGCTGCTTAGACCACTTTAATAGCAGGTGTGACATTTGAGCTTTTAATTAAATGGATCCACTCACCCCTCTCTTGTCTCACTTTCAACTTCACAGTAAATGGTTTTGATCTCTCTTCAGAAGCCTCTCTGTTCCTGCAGCGAGAAGGAAGCCTCAAATGGTGGCTCGTCGCAGAAGCTCTATGACCCTTTGATTGAGTTAAGAAGTCAGGAAAAATTGCAAAAGCATTGTAATGTCCAGCTGTTACATGGGACAATTAGTGTTTTACCCACAAAGGGCAAAAGGTTCCGCTCGATAAAATTAAGACAGCCAAAACGTCTCAGCCGTTTAAAGGCTTGGAACACATTGGTCTAGGCAGTAGGCTTGTTTTGTCTTTAAATTACCTTTAGAAAACCCCATTCTTTTGAAGATGACTAGGAAAACTGTAGGACACAGGTGGCACTGTGGTCTAAACCACTGAGCCTCTTGGGCTTGCCGATCAGAAGGTCAGCGGTTTGAATCCCCATGAAGGGGTGGGCTCCTGTTGCTCGGTCCCAGCTCCTGCCAACCTAGCAGTTCGAAAGCACGCCAGTGCAAGTAGGTAAATAGGTACCACTCCAGCGGGAAGGTAAACGGCATTTCCGTGCACTGCTCTGGTTTCGCCAGAAGCAGCTTAGTCATGCTGGCCACGTGACCTGGAAAAATTGTCTGCAGACAAGCGTGGGCTCTGTCAGCCTGTAAAGCAAGACGAGCACTGCAACCCCAGAGTCGTCTGCAACTGGACTTAACTGTCAGGGGTCCTTTACCTTTTTTAAGGAAACCTGTGCATTTCAGAGGGTTCTGGGGAATATTTGTGGGTGCACACACAGTTTATACTGGGCACTGCCAGCTTTCTTGGGCTTGTGTTGCCCTGTGTGAGCTCCCTAGATAGAAGATGAGTGAGTACATTTGTTCAGCCCAGGGGCCACATTCCCTTATGATGACCAGAAGATGAGTGGACCGAGGGATACGCACTCTCACATTCCAGCCACGTGAAGTTCAGAGGCTTCCACTTTCTCTCTTCCCTTTTTCCATCCTGGCAAGCAAGGGGCACCAACAGTGCAAGGACACCTTCTCACCATCCATGGAGGGTGCAGAGGTTAGGGGCATGGTGGGCCATGGAGAGACTCAAAGCCAGATACAGAGGCTTGGAAGGCCACATTCAGCCTGGACCTGACAGGAACACACCCAACAGCTCCCTCTGGTTGTGTATTGCAGGAGATGATCAGTGTATAGCATCAAAGTGATGGCCACAATGGCCTATGCTGCACCTTTATGGGCTGCCTTTGCAAACCTCTCACCTTTAGAGTCGCTTCAAAGCCAATTCTTACGCCGACTTTTAAAACTACCAACATGCGTAAGTAATGCGGCTATTCGCTTAGAAATGAAGATCCCCTCAGTAGAGTTAGTTTTATGGAGGAGAGTTTTGATTTATTGGATATCCCTATGGCATAAACTCCCGAACCACTATCTCATTCAATGCATGTGGCGGGATGACTTCACAAATTTGTGGTCAGGAAAAATCCATGCCAAATTGCTGTCCTATGAGATCTCGCCCACGGAATTGCTCAAACTGGATCTAAACGCGGAAAAAGGTGTATAAATCAAAGGCTGGATGATGTGGAGCTATACCAAAATTTCTTAGCTGGTGGTGGAGCCTGCTCGCCGTCAAATCTCGGCATAACCCCTATCTATCGTGCTCCGTCCTACTTAACATCGCTTATAGCCGCATCTCACCGATATGCCTTCATTAGAGCCAGGTTCAATGTTTTTCCAACAAACGTGCTGAGACATAGATTCACTAAGGGCCAAGTCCCTTCAATGTGTGCTTGTGAAATGAAAACATCTGAATCTTTACATCATGTTATGTTTATCTGCCCTATGTACAGTTCAGCTCGTGCTAGTATACTAAACTCCATAATCCAGCCTATGGCTGACAAACCAGTAGACCTACAGCTTGCCTGGGTTCTTCAAGATGTAGATCCTTATATTACTCTACAGGTTGCTAAATTCCTAACAGCCGTTCTCTCGTACAAGAGACGGAATGGAATGTTAGCTGATTATTGATAGTTATAAGAATTTTTGATATTGACATCAGATATTGATTTTAGCGTAGTGCCTAAATTTTTAACTTTAATCTTAAATTTCTGTTTTGATTTGCCAATATTTGTCCTTGTGAGCTGTGAATTGTGTTATATTACTTGTGGCTTGTACGAGACCGCTGTTTTATTTGATTCGTTTTGTGTGTTGTGTTTTATGATGGGCGTAAAGCCGAATAAACATTTTGATTTGATCAGTAGGCAGAGGCAGAGCTAGTTGCTCCAGCTCCTGGAGCAGCGCACATGCTGTGCACCCGGGGGCGAGGCGAGCGTCCAAGAGGGGCGCCGCCCATGGCAAGCATCCCATCATGGTGAGTATCCCAGGGGGCAAGACACCCATGGGGGCAGAGCAAGCCGCCCATGGTGGGTGGAGCAAGCTGCCCACGGTGGGCTGCTTCCTGGGTGGGGAGGGAGCTACACTGCTTTGCCAGCAGCCTTCCTCCCTTCCAGTGAGGTGGTGTAGTGGTTAAGAGTGGTAGTCTCGTAATTTGGTGAACCGGGTTCGCGTCTCCGCTCCTCCACATGCGGCTGCTGGGTG
The DNA here is from genome assembly GCF_964106645.2 of Podarcis pityusensis. NCBI lineage: Eukaryota > Metazoa > Chordata > Lepidosauria > Squamata > Lacertidae > Podarcis > Podarcis pityusensis. Next base: position 17,990,754 of record NC_138030.1, read on the forward strand.
ACCTTGGGCTAGTCACACTTCTCTGAAGTCTCTCAGCCCCACTCACCTCACAGAGTGTTTGTTGTGGGGCAGGAAGGGAAAGGAGAATGTTAGCCACTTTGAGACTCCTTCAGGTAGTGATAAAGCGGGATATCAAATCCAAACTCCTCCTCCTCCTCCTCTTCTTCTTCTTCCCTCTTCTTTTTGACAGGTCAGGGGAGGCTCCCCCCCCCCCCCAGGAAGCAGCCCAGTAGTGGGGTTAGCGGTGGAGCAAGCCGATTGGGTGCCTGGGTGGGGCCAGCTGCCCACGGGGGTGGAACGCTCCGTAGGGCCTCCAATGAGTCTGCCTGCCTCCTCCCACTCAGCCACCCTACAGCTGAGGGGGAGGCGGCGGACGGACCATTTGGGCATCACTGAGCCTGCCGTCCTCAAGCCATTGTGTCTCTCCCAGGAGAGATGCGTGGCTCCGCCGCGCTGCAGGTTCTGCGGTGAGTGCCGCCCACCATTTTGTCACCCCCTCAGTAGTGACACCCGGGGCAGCACGCACCCCCCTTTCTCCACCCCTGGCTGCAGTTTGCTTTGAGGTAAGGCCAAACCTTCCATTTCACCTTCTCCTTGAGAACAATAATGATGGATTTCTAAAATCATCAAGGCAGCCACTTTATTTAACGTTGTAAAACACTAGGTAAATTGGTGGTACAATATTCATAGAGTATGAAATCGCATTCTGTCCCCCTATGTGAAAATACTGGGAGCAGTGAATTTCTGGCTTGGTGGGAAGGTGGGCAAGACACAGACGGAAGTAGCTGCTTGCTTGCTGCAAGGGCAGTGGAAGAAAAGCATCTGAGATGTACTTTACAACTGCGAAGAGAGGAAAATAGTGCCTCGGCTGCCCTACAGATTGTAATGCTTTGCTAGCATAACTATTATTTTCCCCGAGCTGTTTTCTGTTGCTGGTTGCTTAACTTGCCGTGTTTGCTGTAAATAAAGGTAAAGGTACCCCTGCCTGTACGGGCCAGTCTTGCCAGACTCTAGGGTTGTGCGCTCATCTCACTCTATAGGCCAGGAGCCAGCGCTGTCTGCAGACATTTCCGGGTCACGTGGCCAGTGTGACAAGCTGCATCTGGCGAGCCAGCGCAGCACACGGAACGCCGTTTACCTTCCCGCTGGTAAACGGTCCCTATTTATCTACTTGCACCCGGGGGTGCTTTCGAACTGCTAGGTTGGCAGGCACTGGGACCGAACGACGGGAGCGCACCCCGCCGCGGGGATTCGAACCGCCGACCATGCGATCGGCAAGTCCTAGGCGCTGAGGTTTTACCCACAGCGCCACCCGCGTCCCTGTAAATACTGTAAATACTGAGAGACAAAACCCAAGACAGTGTCAATGGGAATTTTGTGCCGCCCAGTGCCGAAAGATTAGGGGGCAAACTCACAGTCTAACTTGCAGAGGCAAAACCTGGGGACTTTGGAGTGAACTGTCTTCTTCCCACTGCACACAAACAAAACATTTGCAACAGGAGTTTAAAATGGTGCTTACTTTTAAAAATTTGTTACCAAGCCAATTTAAAGGTGTTACTATTAACATATAAAGCCCTTGACAACTCGGGACCAGTTTACCTACAATATCACTTTATACCACACGTGCCCACTTGACCGCTTCGATTGGCGGAATTGGCACTGCTACAGGTGCCACAAAACACCCATTCTGCATTTGCAAGAACTTGATTGTTTAGTTTAGCCTTGAGAGTGAATAGCGGAACCTGGAAAACTAGCGCCCGCTGTGTGCTGAGATCCACCCTGGGCAAAGGTTTCCACTGACGGCATCATCAGACGTGAAGCTTGAGGATAGCTGTATTAGGGCCTCAACACCATCTTAAGGATTCTTTTCCTACTGTAGCATCCTGCAAGGCAGCTCAGGAGCATGAAATAAAAACCACAGCCAGTACAGGCAACTCCTGTTTTAGGTGTGGCCAATATGTGCGCAGTCACACAGAGTGCCGAACCTGAAAGCGACCCAGAAACGTTATAAAGACGACACTGAAACATCACTAAAAGGGTAGAGTGGGGTAGGGGGAAATGGGGTATTTGCAGGCTTCTTTAATGGGTTTCCAGTTTCACGCAAGTGCACAATGACCCAGAATGCAACCCCCATGTGAACAGGGAGCTGCCTGTATTTAACTACAGCTGGCTTGCTGTGGCTTGTTGGTTTATTCCAATGCCAAAGCAAAAGGAAACTTGGGGATGATAGCAGCAAGAGGCAGGGATGAACTTCATGGTGGGCTGACAAGGCTTAATTATCTGCTTGCCTGAGGTTCAGACTTGTGTGTACCATGGAAATATTTGTCTAGAAAGCTAATGGGGGTGGCAAAGGATTAGATAAGCATTCTTGTCCCTTCCTGGTGCAGTTCATCCCCTCCTGAGGGTGCTTTGCAGGAGGAAAGAAGTCATTTGGGCTACTGTATGTGGATGTGAAGTTTGGGGCTATTGATCCTCTCCAGTTCTTGATATAATTGAATTGGCTGGATGTGCTCACTTGTACACCAATCTAAATCAAGTCATTAAGTAAAGGATTTATTTAATTTGATGGAATCCATATGGCTGTTAAAGAGAACTGGAAAGGGAAGAAATCGATCATGTGTACTGAAACAAATCAATATATTATATTGTGCCAAAAAGAAGAAGAAAAGGATTTGAAAACACAGATCTGAAGGTAACTTAGATGCCAGATATAAATAGAAATCAAGGGACACATGACATATTGTCTCACTTTTATAGCAATTATCATCTCCTGGCCAGCTACATATAGTGTAGTTGTGGGTGGTGTGTTTAGATTAGAGCAGTGTTTCCCAAACTTGTTTTGGACTACAACGCCTACCATCCCTAGCTAGCAGGACCAGTGGTCAGGGATGATGGGAACTGTAGTCCAAAAACAGCTGGAGACCCAAGTTTGGAAACACTGGGTTAGAGTGAGAGTACCTGAATTTGAATTGCTGCTCAGTACATACACATTTTGGCTGCCAACATAGGGTTTGTGTTGCTAGAAATTCAAACTATGGCCAAGTTCAGATGTTCAACACACTGTACAAAATTATATTTTAGGTAACAACCAATAAACTATGACAAGCCTTTGGCCTCTAATCTCTGAGAGCCAGTGTGGTGTAGTGGTTAGGAGCGGTAGACTCGTAATCTGGTGAACTGGGTTCGCATCTCCGCTCCTTCACATACAGCTGCTGGGTGACCTTGGGCTAGTCACACTTCTTTGAAGTCTCTCAGCCCCACTCACTTCACAGAGTGTTTGTTGTGGGGGAGGAAGGGAAAGGAGAATGTTAGCCGCTTTGAGACTCCTTCGGGTAGTGATAAAGCAGGATATCAAATCCAAACTACTCTTCCTCTTCTTCTTCTTCTTCTTCTAACCCTCTCTTTCCTCCTCCTCATGTGTGCAAATGAACAGCAGTTCTGTGGTTTTCTCTAACCAAAGTTAATTTAAACAAATCAGGGTCAAACCATCATTTGATGTTCTGCTGGTTTGGTTAGTATAAGCCACAGTCCCCCGTGTCCGTATGTAAAGCAGAACCACACTTCTTTCTGAAATAGAATAGGAAGCTTTCAGTTGCCTTCTCTTATACAAAAAGATGGAGAAGGGAGGAGAGAACAGGAGCACATGAGCATGGCTCGTTCATTATCACCTTCACCAATCTGGTGTCCTCCAGAAGTTGTAGATGACAACTCCCATCAGCCCTGGCTAATGGAAGTTGAAGTCCAAACATCTGGACCTACATGCATGGGCATCCTCAGGAATTTCCCTGTGTGTGTGTGTGTGTGTGTGTGCGTGTGCTTGTGAAAAACTGAAAGTGGAAGCAGTCCAATTCCCCCCCCCCAAAAAATTAAGAATGTTGCCTGTACATTTTGCTTCCTATCTCAGATTCTACAAATGCTAGAAACTTAGTCTTTTGTATAATGAAAGCTGCTGATGTGGAGATTTTTAATTGGAGGGTCCCCATTGCTTATCACCATGAATGCCCATGCCTCTATGGTTTCTTTTGTTTGTTTGTTGAATAGATTTATATCTTGCCCTTCCACCATATGGGCTCCTCTAGGTGGCTAACAAGATTGGATTAGAACAACAGTCACTGTTGTGTAAACAGCAGAATATTAAAAATTGAGGTAATTTTTTTAAAGCCATAAACCCAGGACTATCAGAGGAGTAAAAAATACATCATCATCATGAATAAAAACTTGGGCAAATTAAAATATCCTCACCTGGCCCTGAAAAGATAGAAAAGTCAGTGGGAAGTGAAGTCTCTCTGGAGAGAGAAATCGAAAGATGAGGCAGCACCTCAGAGGAAACCCCAATTGTGGCCACTACCCTCGACCTCAGATGGTAGGAGGACCTGAATAAGAAACTCAAAAGATTATCTAAGGAAGGATAGGGAACTCCTGACCCTCTAGATGTTGTTGAAATCGAACTCCCATCAACTCTAGCCAACATGGCCAGTGGTCACAGGTAAAGAGATTTGCAATCCATCTGGAGGGACATTGGATCTCCAAACATGATCTAAGAGTCTAGGTAGGTCCAGCTGTCTTCAGTGAGATTGTGAATTGGGCATTTGAATGTGCAGTTCATTGTTGAAGCACTGGGGTATGAAATCGGGGGGGGGGGAGGGAAAAAAGAAAGAAAGAAAGAAAGAAAGAAAGAAAGAAAGAAAGAAAGAAAGAAAGAAAGAAAGAAATTTGAACATTTGCTTTTCTTCGCAATCCATCTCATCACATCTGAACTATTTTGAATGCTAGCCCCAACCCTCTATGAAGAAAGCACATTCCCAAAGGGGAGCCTGTTGTTAGCTAGTGATAAAGCTTCTAATACAGTGCAGAGTGTTTCACATTTTCTTAGTGTTACTTCTTTTTTTTGTACAGAGATCTCTGTTCAGGAGTTAAGGACTTCTAAAAATACTGTAGCTTTATTTCAGCATTCCATATGGATATGTACGTGCCCTGATCTTCTATATCAAACAGAAAGGAAATCTGTGAAATAAGACAGCTTTTGAGTAATTAATTGCTTGAAGTGCAATGTGAAGGAGTTTTCATAGACAACAGAGGCTGAGATGGAAGACTAGAATTCTGTTTGCCTCCAGATCTCCTCCAGCCTCCTGTATGTGAAGAAATGGGCCCATACAGAAACTGCATGCTGTGGGATTTCTGGACAAGCCTCTCATGTGGGAATTGGTCCTCACAGGGTCTTCAATTGCATGAAAAAAGGCCACATTGTGCATTTTTGCAAACCCTGTGTTTCATAAGATCAAAGGGTTTGTTTTGAACTGCTGAAAAAATCAATAGCTTGTACTAATTTTGTTGCAAACCGCCTTAGTTCCAGTCAGTAAACCTGAGCCACAGAAGTTTCCAAATGGAATGTTTTGTTCCTTGAGTGTCTTCAAAGCCTATCAGATGTTCCTCAAGAAGATCAATAATGGTAAAAAAAATAATTTTTAAAAGCAATTTGTGGAAAAACAACATTCCCACTCCTACTGATAGGGGCAGAGGAAGGGTGTGGGGTGGGGGTGGGCAGCCCTGGGTGTCACCAGTGGGAGAGACGCTGTGGCTTGGGTGCACGCAGGCTCCGCGCTGCCCAAATGGTCCACCCACTTCCTCCCCCCTCCCCCGCTGTAGGGCGGCTGAGTGGGAGGAGGCAGGCGGACTCCAGAGGCCCCACGGTGCACCCCACCCCTATGGGTGGCCCGCCCCTAGGAGCACTGTCCCAGTCACCTGAGCGGCTTCCTCTGCTGCTGACTGCAGCAGATTCCTTCAGGCATCAGATTCTAGGCCCCATGGCACTCACTGAAGCCCTCTTGAAGTTAAGACAGTCAGGGTCTACTCGGTGTATAGATGCTGGAGAGCCCTGGGGAACCTTATGTCCTCTGGCTCGAGTTCCAGAAGAAGAATTCCATATAAATGTAGCAATTGAAATAACACTTTATTTCTTATCAATATATTGATGGCATATTTCAGATATTCCCTCCATTGCATAGATTGGATGTCGTTTCTGGACTAGCTCCAGGTTTTGGGAGGGCTTTGTGATTATGGCAACCGTGACAATGATACCCCCTTAATGCCAAAATAAATTTCTAAGTGGTTTGCAAAGTATAGAAAAGTGTTGCTCCTCAACTTTTTCCACAATAGACCACTGGAAAATTGTGCCTCACTTAATTATCTTTTTGCCTATCCCAGCAATTGTAAGCGCTGCATGGTTTTGGATTGTAGTTTTACAGCTTCTTTCATTTCTTACATATTGTATTGCAGTTTGATTTCCACAGAATGCAATATAAAAGAAATAAACGAAGCAGTATGTGGCGATCACACAGGGTCCCCGGACGTGTGACGGTCTATTGATCCCTGTGCCACCACTGTGATTGCTTCCCCGCTGCCACCAACCCATTCCTCTCGGGTACACACAGAGTCCAGACAATTGTTAACATTAAACCAAATAAACAAGTTTATTTTATAAGCATTAACAAGTTTATGGTTTCAGATAATTTTTATTGTCAGTTTCTTAATCTTAGTTTCTTTACTGGCCTATACCTTCCTAATAACTTCTAACTGATTATCCCAACTGTCTATCTGACTCCTCTTAACAGATTCTCTCACTCTCTCACATCAAACTATCCCAACCCACAGACTTATCCTCCCTCTCTCTTCTCTAACACCCGACTGACTCCCCAACAACTCCAGCTCTAACTCTAACTCCTCCCCTTGGGTTCCCACTGGCCAATCACTTCACACTCATTTAACCCTTTCCTTATGACCCAGCATGATGTCACCTAGGAGGGCAAACGCCACACAGTAAAACTACGATTAAAAATCAAAACGAATATTGAATACCATGGATGTGTTGCCTCCTGTCTTCATCCACAAATCCACAGATACACTGGATGCTGTCAGATGTGGGTGATTAGCACCACCCAATCATTGCTGTTCTGCTTTAAGAGAGAAGTGGGACAGCAACCCTATTCTGTAGCCAAGTGGGGCAAACCCCCTTTCCTCAGCCCCAAATGTTGATGGAGGGAGAGTTTCATTGAGACCATGGTATGTAAGGAAGGAGAAAGAAATACCCCATTACAAACTTCAGAACATACCCCTCGGTGCAATTTGAAGGGAGGGGGAGAAAGAAAGGAAACTGACATCAAGGCAGTGCTATTTGGGAAATGGTTTGCATGGTTTCCTAGAGAGAAGAGATGGACCAAAGTGAAGTTGCTAGAGAAATGTCTGCGCGCTATAACTACGAATGGGGGAAGGAAAATGATTCAGTTTGTGTTTTGCCAAGGGTCAGAGGTTATTTTGGGATTTGGAACACAAATGAACACACAGATGGGGTGAAGGAGAAAGGTTTTATTAAACAACTAAAGGATAATTGCAAAGCATCACAATCATGCTTACATCTCTGGGATTAACAGGAACTCCATCAGCAATGAATGAACCTGACTCCTGAAGCTGCAGCTTGACTGGTATGCCACAACTATTGCTATCTATATACTGATTTGACGATGCAGTTCACATTTATAGGATAGGCTGCCTAATTTGCACATGAACCAAAACAAGGAAGAGAAAGATGCAAAGTGCAAGCAGCTGGATTTGCAGGCAACAAGAGGAGGCAGAAGTCGTAAATCTCCCTGAAAGTCTTGTTTTGACTCATGAAAACTGAACAAATGAGATATAGGCTGTGTACACATTCCCATTTAGTCTGGCTCCTGTGAGCTCCCATTGCTGGTGCTCAAAGATGTGTACACATGACATTAGCCACGAGCCCTATGTAGCCCGTAGTTTCTCAAGAAATCCTCCTGTCCGATGCATTTTCCCTCAAATCACCTTCTGTCTGCTTGAAAACACAAGGTGCATTCACTTCAGTTACGCCGAGGTGTGTACATCTGAGACAGCTTTTGCACATGTGCAGACGACAGTGCTTGTGCATACGACAGCTTGGTGAATAGGAGTTTGAGGGGTTGCACATGTGGGAAAACCAAACAGGTAATGAGCACTGGGCAAAGATATCTGGTATGTGCAGCAAGGCGCAAATGCGATTTGAAATGCATGGGGGGGGGGAACAACCTTGCATTTTAAGCTGCTAATGTGTCCATAGCCATAGAAGCATTGTGGTGTTTTTGGCATGCTCATGCTCCTCTAGTAGTTGTTTAGTCGTTTAGTCGTGTCTGACTCTTTGTGACCCCATGGACCAGAGCACGCCAGGCACTTCTGTCTTCCACTGCCTCCCGCAGTTTGGTCAAACTCATGCTGGTAGCTTCAAGAACACTGTCCAACCATCTCGTCCTCTGTCCCCTTCTCCTTGTGCCCTCCATCTTTCCCAAGATCAGGGTCTTTTCCAGGGAGTCTTCTCTTCTCATGAGGTGGCCAAAGTATTGGAGCCTCAGCTTCAGGCTCTGTCCTTCCAGTGAGCACTCAGGGCTGATTTCCTTCAGAATGGATAGGTTTGATCTTCTTGCAGTCCACGGGACTCTCAAGAGTCTCCTCCAGCACCATAATTCAAAAGCATCCTCTAGTAGTTCCTCTAGTAGCTCCTCTAGTAGTTGTTTATTGATTTATTGTTTCCAACATGAGTCCTATTGCAACCAAGTGGCAATTCATAGAACCACAAAGCTGCAGAGTTGGAAGGCAACCCTGGGGGCTGTCTAGTCTGACCCCCTGCAATGCAGGAATCTCAACTACTGCATCCATTACAGATGGCCATCCAACCACTGCTTAAAAACCTCCAGTGAAGGAGAATCAGTTATCAGGGAAATGTGGTGAAATGTGGTGAAGCTGTTCCCCGCCACCCCCCATATAGCTTCTGTCTCAAGGTAGGTAAAAGTTTCACTGGGACTGGTTGGATGGGCAGGAAACCATGGCTGGAGGAGGAGCTGTTAAAGAAGCAGGCATAATTTAATTGAAAACTATGCCTGCTGCCTTGGTAAAAATGTTCCCCCCTTTACGACAACTAATTTCTTACTCTTGCTGAAAAACAGCCACCTACATCTGATACCGCACAAAGCCCGTTTGCATTTGTAATTTGAAGCATGCAACTCCTATTAATATTTCCCACTTTGCTGTGAGATTGCCAGGGTGGAAGGCAAAGTTCTGAAACAGTCCAGCAATCGCTTGCTAATTCTGCGCAACCAATCTGCCTGCCCACTTTCTATCTCCAGTCTGCTCCTGCACTTAAAATACTGTATACTCTATGCATTTAAGGACCCAATATCGCTCTACAGAAATGCAGCTGCAGAGGCTGGAATCAGCAGGGAAGGAGGAAGCTTTCTTTAATTATTCCGGTCATTTCTCCCCTCTGTTTAAAAGTCTCCCCCAAGCTGCTCCCCATAACACACATTTTGGCAGAAAAACCACCAGAGACGAGAAAGTGAAGAAAGCTTCCCCACAATCTTTCACTGCAGATTCCAGATTCTGTAACCACATTTTGCTTTGTGGAGCTAAGATGAGATCCTCTCTTCCTGTCGTCCCACATCTTAATTTCATATTGTCTTTCAAATCACCTCCCCTCTTCAAATCATGATTCGGTAACCACTGTCTTCCATATGACAGTGTCTTCCTCATCTGTTGCAATACTCCACAAATGTCATGTGTAAATCCTGCTGATCTCGTCGGCTTCTGGGCCTGCACCCAGGCAGGTGAGCTAATCAGCAGCCCTATTCTGTCAATCATCTTTCTCCTCTTAGAAATATAGAAAGCCACACTGAATCAGGATACCAAACTCAGTATTGGCCACACTGATTGGCAGTGGCTTTCCAGGGTTTCAGGCCCTGGAGACACTGGGGACTGAACCTGGGATCTTTTGCATTCAATTCTACCACTGAGAAATATGGCATTTCTCAGGATGCATGCAGGGACATAAAATCATAGAGTTAGAAGGGACCATGAGGGTCCAGCCCCCTGCAATGCAGTAATCTTTTGCCCAACATGGGTCTCATAACCTCCAACATTTCTCCAAGAGAGTGGGGCCCTAAGCTATAGCTTGTTTAGCTTATACGTAAATCCGGCACTGCCTAAGGCTTCTGTTAAGCCAGTGGAATCCACTCTGCACCTCTTGGAGCGCAAGCTGACAGCATGGTGCCACCCTCATTCTCCCCTCCGCCCCAGGCTAAGCTGAGTGGCAGAAATACAAGCCAAAGGCAGCAGAAGCAAAGAGCAGAATCAGAAACCTATGTCTGGTTAGAATTCCACCAAACATGTTGTCAAGTCTGCTTAATGAGATAGATGGAGCCCGGGTGCTTTGTTCTCACTCCTGGGTAGATTGTAAGGTTCACTCTTCCGCAGACTTGAGAACTATTGAGTGCCAACAGCTACCAGTGGGGAATTGACGTTGAAACAGAACTTGGTGCTTTTCATGTCAGGAAGAGAATTTCTTGCTCCCCCCCCCACCCCCAACGAGGAGCCTGTTGTAGAATAAGAATGAGATTTGTCATACAGTTAGCCCATGGAACTGGTTTTCAATAGCTCAGTGCCTTGAGATGCTTTGTGCAGGTAAATAATAATAATAATAATAATAATAATAATAATAATAGATAATGATTCTCTCTTTGAGAGCAAAGGTCTTCATCACCCAGCCAGACATTCCCAAGCAGCACTTGGGGACCTCTGAAACCAGAGAGGAAAGTTTTTGATGACATTTTGTCTCTCTGTCTTTAGGCCAGGCTTGGGCAGATTGTGACCTAATGTGCCAAATGCAGCGGACCAATAATATATAGTATTATGGGCTCCTGTTTGTGCTTAAACACAGAGAGAGAGAGAGATCAGAGCCAATTCAAATGCGAGGACCCAGCACCTGCTACAGCTTTTTTTGAACCACACCACTTCAAACTTCAGGTAGTATTTAAATATTTGAACACTCTATTTGAAGGATTGTCTGGTCCACATCCAGATTAAAGATAATGAACTATTTGAAGGGAGGGCCGGAAGTGGTTCATCAAGGATTAGTACCCGAAGAAGAGACTGAGGACTCTTCCCCATTATCATGAA